>NW_017619638.1:717461-870098 GCF_001879475.1 Ipomoea nil | reverse complement strand
ACAGGTTTTAAGTCGTGTCGATACGATATGACACGAAACCCGTTTAAACCCGCTTTTCCATAATATTTAAAAAACTAAAATTTTTAAAGTTTCTATAAAATAAATAAATAAATAAAAACTATCGTTCAATTCATCAAACAAACTAAAATATTCAATTCATAACATTCATAAAAAAAAATAGCATCCAAATATCATAATTAAAGGAGTCTATACAAGTTTTTAGAATAAAAAACACAATAAAAATTCAAATTTCAAATTGTCGAAACATCAATTAATTGGTGTAGGATCTTGGCCTAATGTAGATAATTCATGTTCCTATAATGACAATGGTTCACATTATAAACTTTTCGTGTTAACGAGTTAACGATTATTAACCGTTAAACGGGGCTAATAGGTTTAACGGGTTGACCCGTTAAGACACAAAACATAACGGATTAATAACGTCAAACCATTAACAACCCGGGACACATTAAGACTAAACACTAACCCATTATTTTCGTGTCCAGTTTCGTGTCGTGTTAACGGGTCGTGTTCATAATTACCAGGTCTACTTGGCTCCATAGTATTATTGCTGGATTAATTAGAGTAATTTAAAAAAGAAAGAAAAAATGTAAATGTCAAAGAAGTTTTGTCTTTTTCATGCCATTAAAGTTTGCTTTATGGTCCAACTTTATCTTCCAAGTAGTAATTGCTAATCATTTTCCATCACTTAAAGGGTGGTTAGGTTAAACTTTCTTGGATCTTGAGCAGCACCACTTGCTTTCTTCTACCTGCTTTTCCTTGGATCAATCAACTTCAAACATGAGAATGCTTACTTTTTCTTTAAGACCCAGCTAGCTCAATTTGCTCTTTAAGACTATCCACATCCATACAATGTTTTTTTTTTTTCAATTTTAGAAGTAATTTTTACTGTCATATCTTGCAATTCACTATGCATTCATACAATTCCAATCCACTATCATTTAAAAAAAATTTATACATTTGATAAAGGAAAAAGTGAAGGCAAATTATTACGTGGACCATAAAAAGTACATTTTTAATATACTAAAAATATATTATTTGTATATTGAATATACATTATACAAAATAATGTATTTTCAGCATTTAAATAATGTACTTTTTTTAATACAAGATATATTTTTAATATACTGAAAGTATAGTATTCGTATGAATGTAAATTATTTAATAGTATACAAAATAATGTTTCCTTCAATACTCAAATAATATACTTTTAAATAATATATTTTATGTCCACAAATAAAGTGCTTTTTATGTACCATGAACCCACCACCTAACAAAGACATTTGCAAGATTCCAATTTTACCGTTGTCATTCATGTACTTTAACATTTTAAATATATTAAAAAAAAAATTGTTATGTGACAATCTACATCATATTGAAATCCACCCTAATTGCATAATCCAGAGCTAGTAAGCCACTGCCATTTGTCTTCCCAACAAAAGCAAAAGTGGGCAAGGAGTGAATTCAACTATAAACAACCTTAACCAACATATTCATTATAAACTCAACATCTAATTATAGAATATCTGCAATTAGACAGCAAAAACACAAGGCTAAGCAGTTTACCGTGCATTGTTGATGTGGTATCAGCTTTAATTCTTGTTTTCAACTGTGTGAAAAGTCATCAGAAGAAAATAGAAACCCTACAGGTACTATAGGAACTAATGACTTTCTTTCATGACAGCCCATTCATCTCTGATACATATTGCTGTGTGGAAGAAACTGCTAAAAGAACTCGTGCAGGAACTGCTCACAGGACCAATAGATGCCAAGTGACCTAAAAGAACTCGAAGTCAAGATATTTACCCTCAGACCTCATGTCTGATCCTACTATTTTACTGCTATTGCTGACTCCAATAGGGTCAACTTGTCCTAACTTCCCTGGATACTGAGCTTCAACGGGTCTTGGTACTTCTGGTGGTGTACTGCAACGGATCAGAGCCCAATTAACTCCTTCAAAGAAAGGATGCTGTTTGATCTCAGTTGCTCCTCTCTTTGTCCCGAGCCGTTTATGTGGCTCCTTAACAAGCAAGCCTCGAATAAGATGTTAGGCTAGGCTCAGCACGTGGCTTTTGGGATTTCTTTTTGCTTTTCTGAGGAAAAATCCGAGGGAGGAAGCATGCTGGCTGAATGCAAACAGATGTGGGCTCAATGCAGGCTGGCTGAACACAAAAAGCAGCTCCTTGTTTAGATGAATCAGAAGATGTTTTTATAAGCGTGGGTGAAACTGCACATCTTAGGCTAAGGTCAAAGTCTGAAAGCATGATGTGCCCATCATCGCGAACCAGAACATTTTCTGGTTTCAAGTCTCTGTATACAACTCCTAGCATGTGGAGATACTCAAGTGCCAACAAAACCTCAGCAGCATAAAACCTGTTGCAAATATACAGGCACATTAACACTTTCTTCGCAATATCTCTTCTGAGCTACAATGATGAATTAAATCTAAACAGTAAAGACAAATTATTTAATCTTTGTGGTGAAACTATCAACACATGCTTCCTAACTTGTATAATCTATCATTTATTTTCTAGACAAACATGTGGCATAATGCTTACTCAAAGATTTTCCTAAGAAAGAACTCTGTATCTTAGAAATTAAGAATGAAGGAACACACTGTACAATGTCCCTACCTTGCAGCATATTCTGAGAAATGCTTCCCAGGTTGTCGTTGCCGTGAGGTATGTAGATCTCCTCCAGGACAATATTCCATGACTAAGCATGAAAAATCTGTCCGTCTCAAAATGGGTATACAAGGTTGGTAAGAATGGATGATCCAACAGCTGCAGGATTTCTCTCTCAGTCTGAGAACGGTTCAATTTGTTCCTGCTAGCAAGGGATGCCTTGTCCATCACTTTCATTGCGAAGTAACAATGAGTCCCGCTCAATTCAGAGAGATAAACACTACCAAATGTCACCACAACCAAGTCTTTTGAGCAATTTAAAATGGCTCATGCCTAGCATACCATCGCGTGCCCTGATGGCAAGAATAGCCTTCCATCTAGGATCATTCCCTTTGTGAGGCTTATTAGCACCACCAGTAATGTTGCTCCAGTTACTGTCATCACTGAGGCCACTGCTATCACTTGCTCTGCTAAGGCTTGTCTTTGTACTTTCAAGTGAGTCCCCTCTCATGCTTGCCTTTGTGCTCTTATAGTTTCTGTCTACACTGAGCATGCCATCACTCATCATCCATCGCTTCTGTATGTGCTTGTGCAACTATTGGCAACACTCATAGCCCTGACAACCCCACTACTATCAATGCTACTATGTGGACTTGCATTGCCACTTGGAGGCAGTGAAGCATCCCAAATGCATTCTCTCTCTTCGGAATCATGGGGCAGACTAACTTCAGTATTTTGGGATGGGCGAGGAACTGCAAAAGGAGAAGATATGGTTGCCAAATCACTTGATTCTTCAATAATGCTCTCTGCGGGTGAAAAAAGAGATGAGCTTGGTTTCTTATAAGGAACATGTATCGAAAGATCTTCTAAGAAAGGACCCTTCACAGGCACATTTTTTACCAAGCATTTGCCATTTCCTTTGTCCTGACCGATTGGTACATACACCGGTCTCATTAGGTCAGTATCAATAGGTTCTGGGGGATGACTAACTCCATGGAATGAAGTGGAGCCACTATCCTCATACGAATCACCACTTCTCGTAAACGAACCAGCAACAGGTATGATTTCCTCGTGTTCCTGACCATAATTCTCTCCGATCTGTCTTTGCAGAGGGACAGCTATGTCCAAATCTTGAAAGCCCTGCAGATTGGGTTTGTTTCCCACCTCTTTCCTTTCAGAAATTGAGCGAGCATTCATCACCTTAGCCTCACTGGATAACTTTCTGGGGAGTGGAGCCACCTTAGCCTCCATAGGAAACTGTCTTGAAAGTGGTTTTGATTCCGGAATCCTTTGCATTTCTTGTTATAGTATATCATCACAGGTATTGCTCACCAGGGGGTAGACTCTAAAAAGGATAATGAAAAAGCATAAAATTATTCCTGAATCCTAATTGGTCACATTTCATGTGAAATAAAATATCATAATTCCTTAATTAGTAATTAGTATGGAAGAAAACTTAGCCACAGAGTAGCATATAGACAACTACAAGCTAAATATATATGTATATGCGTATTAGTGTATATATATAATATAACCTCTATAATCACCACAGCATTTCTTCAACTATCCGGGATGCTCCCTTAACTATTTTATGTGGAAACTAATTTCTCTGGAAAATTTTCCAGAAAAATGAATAATGCCAAATCTCAAATCCCTAGTTAAGGAAGAAAAAAAAAAAAAAAAAAAAAGAAGATAATAATACACATAGGCCAGTCCATTACTAAAATGCAGCAACAGTTTGAGATTCTTTTCACACAGCACACAGTACTATGCAGAATTACTTGGAATCCACCCAAAATACTAAAGCGAGATCTCCCGAAAGATAATGGGGGCAATCAACAAGCGATACTTTAGAAAACACCAAACAATCAAATAGAATCATTCCGTGTAAAAAATAAAAAATAAAATACGCATTCATCACAGAGGAAAATAAGCATATGAGTCCGTACGAAGGATTCCGGATCTGATAGGACCCCGAACCGACCCGCGAAGCAGATCTGGATGTCGAGGAAAGGTGAAGGGAAGCAGAACGGGCGATTTTGCGGCGAGTGGAGAGCAAGAAGCAAGAAGCTTTTGGCGGAGCAATAAAAGTCGGAGATTGAATGCGGTATTTGCTAGTTCATCTACTGCTGCAAAAGATGGTTTAATATGTTAACGACGCTAAGAAGTGCAGTATTGTAGTTAGAAGCTGAGAATTTTAATCCCAGGGAGCTCGATAGTAGTAGTTGTGTAATGGCAGCGTGGTAGGAGATGAAGTAGCGTGATTCAAGCTAGCAACTGCAATGGCCGCGAGCAGGCGGAGGAAGACGGCGGAGAACGGCGGCGGGGAGAAGGAAGAAGAAGAAGAGAGAAGAGCCTTTGCTTTTCAGTCAGCTGCTACTGCTCACTCATTGCCATTTCTCGTTCTCGACTCTCTATGAACATACAATAATTAATTAATTGTGAACATTATTATAATTAACCTTACCAAATAAGGACTACATGTCCTAGTTTTTCTACTTGTAAAAATGTAAAATTATAGATTACGTTAAATTAATATACTTCTAATTTTTATGAGCTCCATACCTAGAAAGTCAAAAATTAATCTTTATCTTTTAATTAAAGATTGATGAATCTCTTTCAGCCAATCACACCCAGGTTATTTTAGGATTTTTAAAAACTTAAAAAAAAATGATTTCTGTAAAATAACTTATTGTTTGAAAAATAATTTAATTTTTAAATGTTCGGCTGAAAATTCAAAAATTATATTTTTTTGATTGGCTAAAAATAAAGAAATTACATTTTTTGTATTCTATTTGTTTTTTCTTGAAAATGAACATATTATTTGTTATAATAATAATAATAATAATCTAATCTAATATAAAAACATAATTTAAAACATTAAAAAATATTTAATTTTTTCTTCAATTCCTTCACTTTAAACTTATTGCATTTATCATTGACTAATTAAAAAATGAATTAGATTGGACCAAACCAAACAATAATAATCTTAGTCTAACCCGTAAATTTTTTTTTTTCAATTTCTTTAATTCAATGTTATTACATTTATTAATGTCTAATTAAATATGAGGCAGATCAAGAAAGTAGGTTGGCGTTATTGGCTCTTTGTGCTTCAATAGGATGAAAAAGTAGTTATGAACAGATACTACATTGTAATATAGTCAGTAACATTCAAATATATATATATATATATATATATATATATATATATATATATATATATGAGTCGGATCGAGTCAAACCAAACAATAAAAATCTTGGTCCGACCTAACCCACATCCAAAAGTAATTCTTAAATTCTTTAGTTCATAATTATTATATTTATCAATTTATGTATTTATTATATTATAATAAGTTACAAGTTAAAAATAATTATTTACATCTTTTTATTATAATTATTATTAATCTTTTAAATTATAATTTTATTTTGACATAAATAATAGTTATCATCACCATTAAATTATTTATTATGTTATAGTAAATAAATTCGTAATAGATTTATATTCATATTTTATTAAAAAAAAATATTCACATAGAAAAAGATAATTTTCTATCTTTAAACAAAACATTACAAAATAATTTTTTTTTAATACTATTGAATAGAAAAAATAATTTATTTTTTTAAAAAGAAATTCTCTGTTTTCAAACGGACTCTAAATATCAAATTAACTTATAAGTATACTTACCTTAGACACAATACTTACCAAAGTAATTTATGTAATTAAATATCATATTTACCAAATATATTTTACAATCAATTACAAGTTTACCAAATGTATTTTTTTGTTTAGAATATTATAACCAATCAACACATACAAACCCAAGCAAAATTTACCAAATTTATCATAAATAAATAAAGAAACCGCCGTAGTTTTGCTTAGGTGGTTGCTTAGAGTTTTTAAAAAATATTTTTAAAATGTTTCCTTTGAAAATTCATTAACATTTCAATTAATTATTATTAACTTAAATATGTATTGATTAATTGTTAGTTTGATAAATTTATAAAAGACTTATATAGTTATTAATCGCTAATTTATTTAGAGATGGTTTATATCATCTAAAAATTGACAATTGTTTATTTAAATTAGAGCATATTAATATAGTAATTTTCTTCAAAAAACAAAAAATAATATAGTAATTTTACATCTAGTCCAATACTTTATAAGTTGAAATAATTTTGTTTTCTTATATATCTTTCAAAAGAAAATAAAACATTACTAAATGCTAATAATAATAATAATAATAATTCCATCAAGGGTAACACTTGTGTGAGACCATCTCACGGGTCTCAATCCGTAAGACAGGTAAGATATTTGAGTAATGGATCAAATCTTTGATTAATAGGTCGGATCTTTGACTTTATTAATCAAAAATTCGACCCGCCTTACGTATTGACACCCGTAAGACGGTCTCACACAAGCTTTTACCTTTCATCAAATTGTAACAAATAAAAAATAATCAATACTCTCACATAACAAGAGAGTGAATCTATCCCCAATTCAAAAATAGATGATACAATACCTGATTGGTACTATGCAAATGTGAGCATAAAGTTTGCATTTTATAGAGGGGTTTCATACTTCCTTGAAAGTAAAATTGACAATATGGGATACCCACATCGACAAATTTTACTGTGTACCATGGTCTATGTAGCAACATGGATCATGAATTATGTATCATTTTGAATATACTTTTGTTTCATTTGACAATATTATTATGTTTTTTAGTTTCATTTTTCCTCCACACTATTTTCAGTATAATAACATTAAAGTATCATTTTAATTCTACTATAGTTTCATTTAATAGTATACATTATTGCTTGAGCTTTATTTTTCCTGTTTCATTTTCCATACACACTAGTTCAATTATAGTAATACTAGTATTTGCACCCGTCCGATGCACGGAATGAATTTGTTGTAATATATTAAAAATATTTATATCGATATACAATTGTATAAATTATAAAATTGAATATTATATAATATAATTGAAGAATTGAGTTACACCGATTATGTTTTCTGATGTTATCAATGCTTGAATTCGAATAAATAATTGCCCAATTAATAGCTAACGTGTAGATATACGCATTCGGTGTTGCAACTTTAGAGATTTTATATATCAGTGTTTATAATTTGTATTAATTGGGCTACTTAGCTCGTTGTCTAGCAACTCAGTTATATAAATTATTTATACGGAAGATATATTTTCTATGTAGATCAGCTATATAGCAATTTTGTCATTTTTGTATATAAAAAAAAAAACATAATATCAATGGCTTAAATTATACATTATTGAAAATCTCTTTATAGCTAGACGACATTGGTAGTAGTAACGGAATTTTATCCATCATCGTCTAAAGTTAAAACTATCAGACTATCAGGATGGGTGACTCGGAAAAAAGTAACATACAATTAACCGTGATTAAAGACTGATTTTTTCAGTAATAACTCAAATATTATATAGTGCAATTAAAGATATGGTTTCGCCCGTGAATTTGTTGTAATATATTAAGAATATCTGGATTGATATATAATTATTTAAATTAGAACATTAAATATTATATAGTGCAATTGAAGATATAGTTTGGATCGTTTATATGTTTTGATGTTATCGTTGCTTGAATTTAAATAAATAATTGCTCAAATTAATAGCTAATGTGTAGATATACGCATGCAGTGTTGTAACTTTGAAACTTTTATTTATCATTGTTTAGTATTTTTATAAATTAGACAAACGTGCTCATTCTTTAGCAACTCAGTTATAGGAATGAATTGCTATCCTAATTCATTTGTATGAAAAATATATATCTTTTTGTCTAAATTGCTTTTAAAAAATTTTATTTTTTGTGTGTGTAGATATATAACAATTTTTTCATTAAAAAAAAAACATAATATCACCAATTGTATTTACACATTATTAAAACCTCATATTGTATACGACATTGGTAGTAGCAACATAATCTTGTCCGTCATCATCTATAGCTAACATCTTCAGTCCATTAGAATGGGTGACTCGGGTGAAAATATATCATCGTAAAATATCAGTCAATTAGTAATATCATATTCATTTTCAACCAATTATTCTTTTTATTTTCCGTCAATTAATCAATTAGAATATCATAGTATACATTATTGCTTGAGCTTTATTTTTTCTGTTTCATTTTCCATACACACTAGTTCAATTATAGTAATATTAAAGTATTATTATTTTAATTGCACTTCAGGTCACTTGACAATATATGTTATTATATGTCTCTGAATTTTAGTTTCATTTTTCACGCACACTTGTTTCATTATAGTAATACTAAAGTATCATTTTAATTCTACTATGGTTTCATTTGATAATATGGATTATTGTTTGAGCTTTACTTTTTTGTTCCATTTTCCCCACACATTAGTTCAATTATAGTAATGTTTAAGTATTATTTGAATTGCACTTCAGGTCATTTGACAATATATGTTATTGTATGACTCTGGATTTTAATTTCATTCTTCCATGGACACTTGTTTCATTATAGCAGTACTAAAGTATCATTTTTTTTAATCCACTAAAGTATCATTTTAATTCTTCTATAATTTCATTTGATAATATACATTACTGTTCGAGCTTCATTTTTTTGTTTCATTTTCACACACACTAGTTCAATTATAGTAATGTTGAAGTATTATTTTAATTACACTTCAGGTCATTTGACAATATATGTTATTGTATGGCTCTGGATTTTAGTGCACTTGTTTCATTATAGGATTACTAAAGTATTATTTTAATTATACTACAATTTCATTTGACAATAATGTGCTCTGTTTTTTAGTTTCATTTTCCACACACACTAGTTTCATTATAGTAACACTAAAATATTATTTTAATTCTACTACAATTTCATTTGACGATCATGGTCCACAGAGCAATTGGTGGACCATGGTCCACTGTGTAACAACTGGCCCACATCACAAATTTTACTTTAATTTTTAAATTTTTTTAATTATATTTGTAAATAAATATTAATAATAAATTCTTATTTATAAAAAATAATTAAATAAAAGCATATTATTATTATCTTTTAATAATGAAATAAATTTATTTTTAAAAATTATTTAATTAAAAATTAAAATTCATCTTAACTGGTTGCATTTGTACTCTATTAATAAGAAAATATATTTGACTTATTTATTAATTGGAGTCTAATTTTTTTGGGTATTAGTTTATTACTGACTCTATTAAAGTGTAATATACATACTTTCAAAGATTAACACCTTTACTGGTTCAAACTTGTGACCTCATATGTTGAATCCCCGACCCCAAGACCCACACTCCGACCCGACTTTCAAGGACCCTCCACACTCCTACCCGACAGAGTATGTAGGAAGATGTAAATTGGCATAATCCTCACACTGTGATTGTCGAAGTTCGAACTTTAATCTGTTCTTTTAAATACTACCTACTAAACCAGTAAAATAAACTTATGCAAGCGTCAAATTAAATTCTTGACATGGCAAAACTTACACAAACCCTCCATAACTATGTTTTTTCAAGAACCGTCAAGTATAAGGATAAAGAAGTAAATTCAATTGAAGGTTCACCCAATTTACCCTCCCTTCCACTCCTATCAATGTCTATTTTCTCAACCTATTTGAAGCACAAAGTGTTGTAAAAAATAGTTTTAAATGACATTAAAAGTACTATTTTGTGATACAATTATTTGTGGGGTCCATTTTCAATTTGGGTCGGGTCAAGGTGGATTCGGGTTTTTCGTAGTGAGACGAAGAGATTGATATATTGTATGCTCAAAACGGATTATGTGTGAATGAGAAATTGATTCTCAAAGTAAACCTATTTGAGTTAGAAAAATGAAGGGAAAAAAGAAGCTTTTGTCCCACATTGGTTTGGGAAGTGGGTTTGCACCACTATTTATACAAGAGCCTTTCTAAGGCTTATTGAATTGTATAGTATAGAGGCTTTCTCTTGTGTGAAGGAGGAGGGGTTGGGGAGGTGCAACTCAAATCCCAAAATGAGCCTAAAAATGCTTGATTTAGGCTTGACTTGTGTATGCAGGCGCGAGCTAGTGGGGTTGAATTTGGAGCTAGGCTGTTTCACTTGAGCCCACCACCAAGGTGGTTACTATTGTGAGACTAAATTCTTTTAAAATTCGAATTTAATTTCAAGTTAGTGGTCTGCTGATGGCTTTATGTCAATTTTAAATGCGACATTGAAGCGGCTTTATGTCAATTTTAAATGTGACATTGAAGGCTATTGGACTCCACAACCCCTATATATATAGTGGGTAGAGTAGAAAGTTTTTACACTACACAGAAAAATCAGTTTTCTCCCTCAAAATTTATACTTCTACTCCTTTCTTGCTACTGTGTTTTAAGCTTTGCTCTAGTTAGCCGGGTTCTTTGTTTGGGTGCTCAAACAATTGAACCGTAGTACGTTTTATCCTGGAAAACATAGGCTACAACGCTTCTAGCACTTGTAGGAGGTGGCAAATAAGGTTTTAAAGAAATAGTGTTTCGTTCGACTCGTACTAAACACCTTTCCCTCGGTATTCTTTCGTCCTCCCCATCATATCCGATCATCCTTTCCAAAATTTCCATAAAAATAATAATCTTTTTGTAGAATTATTATTGAATTTTTACCAATATATATCAAAGACAAAGAGCATAGAGTCAATAATACTAAAAAAAAAAAAAATCAATCTCTATTGGTCAACATTTGTTGTCCTTTTTCCAGTCAAAATATTCTCTCATTGGCAATTTGGCATCCGTAACCTACTGTCAATCATCACCACGACCTTCAGCAAAAGCTTCCGGCAATTCCCAATGGAACTATGCCTCCTACCCTTTTATGGGGTGTTTGGTTATAATAGGATTTTATGGGGTGTTTGGTTAGAATAGGAAATTAGGGGGAAAGGAATTGTAACAGGGCGTTTGGTTGGAGGGATTTTAAATTCCCTTCCCACTTAATTCCCACCTAATTCCAAAGGCCATTAAATTCCGTAGTTTGGTTGGAGGGAATTGCAATTCCCCCATTTTCATGGAATTAAAATCCCATGTCCCCCCTGGTATTTTAATTCCTGGGAAAAAAAGATAGTGATGAGTCAAAATTACCCATTCCTTTTTTAACCTAAAATAAATGTCTAACAACAATAATGGACATTTTTGACTTTATACTACTTATTCCCTTTCAATTCTCATGTATACCAAACATTGGAATTGAAATTCCCAGTAATTCTATTCCTGTCAACCAAACACTGGAATTTAAATTGCCACTTTATTTACAGTAATTCAACTCCAATGGAATTACAATTCCTTTCCCACATAATTCCCCCCTCTAACCAAACGCCCTGTAAATTCTTAAAAAAGAATAAGGTGTAAATAAAATATAAATTTAAATTATATATTTTTTTTTTGAGGAAATTTAAATTATATTATTTAATTGACATGAATAGAATTATTGATGATTGAAATGGAAGAAATAATATAAAAATGAAAATGCACATGTGTAATAATAATAACAATAACAACAACAATAATAATAATAATAATAGTAGTAGTAGTTTATTACTGAAATGGTTTCTCGACTATTGTAAAATTATCAATTTGGTCCTCGATAATTTTTCGTGTTTAATTAAGTCCTCGACTTTGAAAATATTAACCAATTTGGTCCTCTATTTATTTTGCCGTTAGACATTCGTTAACTCGGGACCAAATTGGTAATTTTGCTATAGTCAAGGAACCATTTTGGTCATTACATGCATCATTTTTTCTAAAAGTTAATTATTGAAATGTTCTATTGACTATAGCAAAATTACCAATTTAGTCCCAAGTTAATGGATGTCTAACGGCAAAATAAATGGAGGACCAAATTGGTTAACATTTTCAAAGTCGAGGGTTTAATTGGACACGAAAAATTATTGAGGACTAAATTGGTAATTTCGCAATAATCGAAGGACTATTTTGGTAGTAGTAGTAATAATAATAACAATAATTTCAATACTAGCTCTATTACAATGTAATATCTGTTCAGAGCCAATAATTCCTTTGCCTCCACCGAGAATCAAACTAACAACCTTTCAAATAAAAGTTCAACTCGGGTACCATTAGACCACATAATCTTAGTGGTTGGAGGAAATTGTAATTTCCCAACTAAAGAATGATTTTTTTTTTTAAAGCAAAACAATGAAAAATTGATTGTTCTAGAATTGCAAATGAAAAGAATTACAATTAATGAGTACCAAATAGGCCATTAAGGCCTGCGATGCTCTCTTGCGCAAATTATGCCGTGTAACCGTGTGTATGGTGCACACGGTTATAAAACTGACGTCGTTTTGATTAAAAATGACGCGTTTGACTTTTTAAAAAATCATTTTAATTGCCGTTAACGGCGTTATGTTGTGCTATATATCCAAAATTAAGGAACTATATATTAAGAATTAATGAACTATATATCAAGAATTAGTGAGCTATATATCCACACAGGTTACTGCCTTACTGGTACTTTGTTTTGGCTTATGGCAGTTCGCTGCGTTTGTGTATTCAGAATGAATGAACTATATATTTAGAATTAATGAACTATAAATTCAGAATTGGTAAACTATATATCCAGAATTAATGAATTATATATCCAGAATTAGTGAACTATGTATCCAGAATTAATGAACTATATATCCAGAATTTGTGAACTATATATCCAGAATTAGTGAACTATATATCCACACCGAAAATGGTGGAAATCCTGTCAATTATTGGAGTTTAAAAAAAAAAATGATTGATGGAGTTAAACGGTGCCACTATCGGCACCGTTACTCCACCATAGTAAAGCGCAGGGCCGTCCCTGGGCATGTTTGCCTAGGGTTGGCTCACAGGGCCCCCAATTTTTTGAGGGCCTCATATTTAAAAAAAATTATATATGTATATAAGCCGCATTAAGCAAATCTGATGCATTAGTCATTGTGTAGTACTGTAGCAAAATTAGCAAAGCTCATTAGTCATTATGTAGTACTGTAACAAAATTAGCAAATCTCATTCCTTCTGTGCAACCCTATTAGTACCGTCGGCCGTAGCTAATGATAAACCAAATGATTCGCTTTTATTTAACATATATGATCAAAGAAATTGGGATGCCCTTGATTTTAAATTAAAAGATATTTGTGTGAAAGATGGTCCTAAAATAGATTTATCAATAAATGAAGGTCCTAAAGATAAAGTCTCAAGAAGATTTTCGTCAGCGTTTTACACAAGATATTTGCCAAATGGAGATAAGTGTGATCGATATTGGCTTGTATATTCATTATATTCAAAAGAACTTGACAAGGTGTTTTGTTTTTGTTGCAAGATTTTTATAAAAGGTATAGGAAAATGTGATTTGGTCAATGAAGGTTTTAGGGACTAGACAAATCTTGGTGTTAGACTTAAAGAGTATGAAACCGAGTGTATATCATATCACTAAATGTGCACAGCGCATGTCATTTTTTAAAATGAAATTTTAGATGTATTTTTTATACAATATTTATATTTTGAATTTTTGACACAACTTTTTAAACAACTATTATTTTTATATACAAATTACTTTTTTTTTTTTTTAAAAAGGGCCCAATTTAAAATATCGCACAAGACTCCAATTTTTATTGGAATGGCCTTGGTAAAACGACGTCGTTCGCAACCGTATGCACCATGCATGGTACACACAGTTGCACAACATAACAATTGGCTCTCTTGCTTCTTCTCTACTTGCATAACGAAATTTTATTC
Organism: Ipomoea nil; assembly: GCF_001879475.1. NCBI lineage: Eukaryota > Viridiplantae > Streptophyta > Magnoliopsida > Solanales > Convolvulaceae > Ipomoea > Ipomoea nil. The sequence goes on along the minus strand of NW_017619638.1, from coordinate 855,704 downwards.
ACTATTTCTCTTCATTGAACTCACCGCCATTGTCCCTTATCACCTCCGGCCTTCATCTATTTCTTTGGCAATTTATATTTTATGGCCGTGGTCCACATAGCATTATGAATCATGGATTGAAGCAACCAGGTACAAAACTGTAACACCCCCGATTTTTCACGACTTTTTAAAACCAATTAAAGCTTAGTAAAGAGATGAAGTCTATGCATCAAGATAAAAGTAAAGCGGAAGCTACAAGATAAGTACGGGAAGTTATGCCGCACCTATACATCTATAGGTGCACAGGCTAAGTCTAAACAAACGTATAAGTCAAGTTTATACAAAACCATAGCTCACAGGCCGAAAGTCTAATAGAAACAGTCATAGGGAGCTACACTATCTAACAAACTGCTAGCGCGCTCTCCAAAGACTACTCATAACCTGTAAAGCAACATAAAGATAGGGGATGACACCCGGTCAGCGAACATTACTGGTAACCCATCAATACGCGTTAAATAGCATATTTAGATAATATAAGTCAAAACCATTTTCGAAACGGAATACAGTATATATCATTTCAAAAGTCAAGAGAGAAGCCAACTTCAAAGACTCTTTCACACTCTCAAAGGAAAAAGGGAAATCAACATCCCGAGACAACAGCAAGACAAGAATAACAACTGTAAACAATACAACTCGAGATGTATTCTACTGATCACAAAGTAGAATACATCACGACATACTCATAGCAAAGAATACACATTCACACATTGACAACTACATGCCACAGTGACAACTACATGTCACAAGATTCACACAGTTCCAACCTTATGCCAGGTTCCAACCTTATAGCTACCCCCGACCTTATTACAGTTCCAACCATTACCTCCGAGTAACCCCTGTACTTCTGAGTCCAACCTTATGCCTCCGGGAACCGTTGTTCCCCCACCAACAACCACCAACATTTCCACCAACATATAAGTACACGAGGGTACAGTTCATATCACACAACCACCAACATATGAGCCTTTGCCCAAGTAACAACCACCAACATATAAATCATGGCCACACGAGGATCGCAACAGTACCTTGAAGATTAAGGCCCCATAACCTTAATCGTGCAGCCAAGGTACAACGACTACATACGTTCTCATATCACATGAATCAATTAGTGGATCACAACAAAGATATGAAACCATACTCAACAAGGAAAGATCACAATCCGACACCAAAACAATGGTCAACACAAGTTGCCAATCTCACAAGGACAGGACAAACCACGCACACTAGCATTTCAACATCAAACTAGCATGCTCATCAAATGGGTAAAGCAAAAGTAGTTCCTTAGAACATACACGACTCACATCAATCCAACGAATCACAAAGTTGTACCACAAGCACGATTCAAGACACCAAATCCTACATGGATTCCTATCATACCGTTCTAGACATACGAAACATTAAGAAGACACTCAAATAGCCCAATAAAACAACATCGAGAGGTCAAAATATCAATACCGAATCAAATGAATCACGGGGAACAAATCCCCCACCATCAACAACAATGTACCCCGCAGTTGGGGCCACGGGTGGACCTCCACCCGTGGTTCCGCCCGCGGGTACACACCCACAAACCACTTGTACCCCGCGGGCGGGGCGGCGGGTAGTGCACTACCCGTCGATCCGCCCGCGGGTACCGCCCTGAACCCAAAATAATCTCTTCGAGGATTTTCAACATCAAGTCCAAAACACCCAAAATCTCACACAATACAACAATATGACTTGAACCCAAGAAATAGCCAAGCAATGACATACAAGAACCCTAATAACAAGCTTTAAACATGCATTACCACAAGACAATGCATCAAATCTCACATTTCAACACAAAAATCACAAGTAGAAGCCAAGAAATCATCATATAAGAAAATAGGTTTTGTAAAGCATGGGTTACCTTTGTAGCCTAGAACTTCACTTTTCCAACCTTAGAAAGCTTCTCCTAAAGCTCTTCTTCAACACCAACTTCACAAACAACCCAAAAGGCAACAAAGATTCTATTTTTAGAAAAAGACATCTAAAAAGATACTAAAAACACCAAGAGATCAAGGATCTTACCCTCCCCTATGCTCAAGGTTAGGAAAGTATGAATCTTGGAGGCCAACTTGTAGGATTTAGGATGCCCAAAATTTGGCTTGGAGAAGAAGCTATCAAATTCTTAGAGAGAAGGTAGATGTTTTGATCCTTTGCCCTTACTAAAGTTGGAAGAATAAGGAGACAAGGGAACAACTCACTAGGCATAAGGTACAACTCTTTGACTTGGATTGACTAGTCAAATTCTAGTCCTCCGACTATTGAATTTTCAGGGTTTTAGGAATAAATTATCAATAAAACTAGGATTAATTAGATAATTAATCCTTAACTAGAGTTTGGATTTACGGGGGTCACAAGAACTCTAGTCGTTATATCGTGGACCGCAATACATCGTAGTCAGAACGATGTCGTTTCTTTAAGTAAAGAAACTGTGCGCCGTTACTCTTAACGGAGCGCGTGTTTTTTGGTGTGTTAATTACTAACTAAAACTACAGTGTATCTGAACTGACACTACAGTGTATCTAAATCGACACTGTCTCATGAATTATTTTATATATTATCAAATGATACTGTAGTTGTGGTGAAATGAAACTGCAGTGTATATAAAATGAAACTGAATAACATTTCACATATTTGAGTGTATATTGTGCAATGAAGCTGTAGTTATATCGAAATATTCATGTATTTGTTTTTTAATGAAACTATAGTGTATATAAAATACAATTAAATAAATTTTCAGATATTTGAGTGTATAAATATCGTATGAAACTGTAGTTATATCGAAATGAAACTGTAGTTGTGTTGAACTGAAACTGTAGTGTATATAAAATGAAACTGAATAACAGAGTTACTTTTTTGTGGAATGGCGCAAAACGGGTGCCGTTTCTTTTCATTAAATAAAACGACGTCGTTTTGAAACTCAGTGCATAATCGATTATGCACCGCGGTGCACGATATAATTTACGATTGAACTCACACTCGGAAAGTATATAATTTCATAACACAAAACACAAAAAATCACAACACAAGACACATAGCATAGCATTATGGACCCAACTGGATTGAAAAGACAAGGTACAAATTAAAATTCATAATGGTAAAGTACATAATTTAATAACACAAGACACAAAAAATTATAACACAAGACAAATATACATGTTATATATTTATTTATTTTTAAAATCTGATTTAGGTACATAATTTGTGTTCATAGGCACAAAATTTCATGACACAAACATAAAAATCCATAACATAAGACAATTACTAATTTGTTACGGGTACAGAATCCATATTCATAAGGTATAAAATTTTATAATGCAAGATACAAAAATTCATAACACAAAACACAAACACATGAACTAGGGTTCATAGGGCAGTGTGAACTATGGTCCATGGTATAACGATTGATCCATTTTATATATATTGTATGTATATGTCCCTTTGTATATATATAGTTAACTTATAAATACTAAATTGACATAAATTTAATCTAAAGATGAGTTAGTTTAGATGGTACGTATATGAATTTTCTCTAACATAAAATTCAAATCCTTTAACATAAAATTTTGATTTTGGCCTTTTAAAACAATTAATAGTGAGATTATAATTGTTATGAATGAGATTAATCTTAATATTAATAATAGTGATACGAGTGATTTGTAATGTGTTTTCTATTTGAATGATTTTATCTAATTAATTAACGCGAGAAGCACAGAGAGATGGAGAGAAGGAAGAAAACGGTTACTGGATTGAGTTCATCAAGTGAATGAAGAAGCTTACAACAGAAAGGAAAACTGCCACCTCTATATACTAAGCATGGCAGTTGTTACACGGTTACAATATATCTTGAGAATCAAGCTAGATTACCCTTTTTGCCCTCTTCCTCTAATACCACCCCCCCCCCCCCCAGCGCTGGAATGTGTATGTCTTGGACACCCAGCTTAGATACAAAGGTTTTAAACATGGAAGAGGTTAGGGGCTTAGTAAAGCCATCCGCTATCTGGTTGAGAGATGATACAGACAGGAGTTTTATCATGCCTCTAGCAACCCTTTCTCTTACGACGTGGCAATCGATCTCGATATGCTTCGTCCTTTCGTGGAATACATGGTTCTCCGCTATTGCTATGGCGGACTTACTATCACAGAAGACAATTGCAGGTTCAGTGGAGGCAACATGCAGGTCTTGGAGAAGGGAGCTTAGCCATTGTATTTCGCATGCGGTTGTAGCCAAAGCCCGGTATTCAGCCTCGGAAGAAGATTTGGAGACGGTGGCTTGTTTCTTTGCTTGCCATGATACGAGAGATGAGCCTAAGAATATGCAGAGCCCCGTGACAGACTTGCGTGTCTCAGTGCAAGCTTCCCAATCCGAGTCTGTAATGGCTTTTAATTTGAGGATGGAATTTGCCGGATAAAACAGACCTTGACCTGGAGAGCCTTTGATGTATCTTAGGATGCGGTGAGCAGCTGCCATATGTTTGTCTGTGGGGGAGCTGACAAACTGACTGAGTTGGTGCACAGAGTATGTGATGTCGGGTCTAGTTGCAGTTAAGTATAACAACCTCCTTATGAGTCTTCAATAGCTACTTGGATCAGGCAAAGGCGTACCATCCATATGTGATAGAGAGGTACTCGGTACCATTGGTGTGCAAACTGGCTTACTGTTTAAGAACCCTGCATCATCAAGAATGTCAAGGGCATACTTGCGTTGGCATAAGTTTAACCCTGCACTGCTAATCTCATCCTCGATGCCTAAGAAATAACCAAGCACGCCTAGGTCCTTGATTTTAAAAGCTGCATGCAGCAGATCCTTTAGTTCTTGAATGAGAGTTAACCTGCTGCTTGCCACCAGTATATCGTCTACATAGATCAAGATGGCAACGAATTCTTCACCAGTGCCTCTTGTGAATAATGAAGGATCCCCACTAGACTGCTTGAAACCAACATGAGACCAGGCAGTGGTTAATTTGGCATTCCATTGGTGACTAGCTTGCTTTAAGCCATAGAGAGATCTCGTCAACTTACACACTTGATTCCTCTTTTCTGTCTAAAAACCGGGAAGAAGAATCATGTACACCTCTTCCTCTAGATCACCATGGAGAAAAGCGTTGTTAATGTCCATTTGGTGGATGTTCCAGCCCCTTGAGATAGCTACAGCCAAAAACATACGAATGGTAAAGGTTTCGATGTAGTCTATTCCTAGCTGCTGTGTGTACCCTTTGGCAACTAACCTTGCCTTGTACCACTCCACTGTGTCGTCTGCTCTTAGCTTGGTTTTGTAAACCCATTTACAACCTATGGGTTTCTTTCCAACAGGTAAGTCCACTAGCTGCCATGTATTATTCTCTTGAAGAGCTGTTATTTCTGCCTTCATAGCATCTAGCCAGTATTGATGTTGGATTGCTTGATTATAGGAACGGGGTTCTGCAATGGAGGAGACTGCCATGGTGAAAGCCTTGTGTGATGATGATAGGCCATCGTATGAGAGAACCTCGGACAGAGTGTGAGGAGATGGATTTTGTGCTACTACTGAATCACAGTAATAGTCGTATAGTCTGGCCGGCACATGTTTTTCTCTGGTGGATCGTCGAGGGGCCAGAGGGGGATTGATATGCTGCTGTTCATCAATTTCTCTGGTTGCATGATCGCATGATTGGGAGGCCACATCATCTTCTGTTGCAGTGGATGGGGCTTCATGGTACACCTGTTCATCAAATAATCCTTCTAGTGACCGGTTGGCAGAATTGTGGCTATTTCGGCTGTTGTGTGTCTCATGCGTGAACTGCTCAACATGGGAGTAGTTCGTGTTGCCAAGGCTAGGCTGTTCTTCGAAATCCAATTGTGTGGCCAGAGGAATGTTTGGCAAGGGGGGGGGGGGGTTGAATAACTGTGGTACCTGCTCAGTGTCTTTTATGGTCTGCTCCGAGAAGTGGAACTGCAACTCATAGAACACAACATCACGAGACACAAAGATGGATTTGCCCCAATCATGTCATACAAAATATATCCTTTGATATTAGCAGGTAATCCTATGAATGCACACTTTCTTCCCCTTGGATCCATTTTATTTCTCTGGTGTGGCAGTGTGGACGCAAAGCACAAGCAGCCAAGAACTTTGAGTGTAGAGAGATTCGGATCTTTCCCATATAACTTGTGAAAGGGGCTTAGACCTTCAATAACTGGAGAAGGGAGACGGTTGATCAAGAAAACAACATGTGATACGCACTACCCCCAAAACTCTATAGGCAATTGAGCTTGGAATCGGAGAGATTGTGTAACATTGAGGATATGTTGATGTTTTCTTTCGACGACCGCATTTTGTTGGGGGGTATTCACACAAGACCTTTGATGAATAATTCCCTTTTCAGAAAAGAAATTTCCCATGTCGAACTTGGGTCCATTATCACTACGTAGCACCTTGATTAGAACACCAAATTGAGTCAGAACAATGCTGTGAAATTTCTTTATTAAACCCCTGACCTCTGACTTTCTTTTCATTAGATGAAGCCAAGTGAATCTTGAGTAATCATCTACTAAAGTTAGGAAATATTGCCCCCCTTTCATGGAATTAACTGGGAAGGGACCCCATATGTCAACATGAACTATCTCAAAACAGCCATTTGTTGAAGAAGTACTTAAAGGAAAAGGGCAACGTTTGTGTTTAGCTAGGTGGCATACATCACAAGCTCTATTTGGGTGAGTAAGCTTTGGTAAATCCTTGATCAAATGCATCTTATTAGTTGGGAAATGCCTTAATCGTTGATGCCAAAGTTCAACTCTATTACATTGCATTATCATATTTTTGTGACTGAAATCAGACTATGCAGGCAGCTTTGTCATGATGTATAATCCCTTCACTTGTTTAGCTAAACCAACCGTCATCCCATGGGGTTCCCGAATTGAGCACTGTGTAGATGAGAAAATCAGATTGTAAGGAGTGTCTTGTACAAGTTTGCTCACAGAAACTATATTAAAACGGAAGGAAGGAATATGCATTGCATCCTTCAACCATAGGTTCTCTCCAATGCATATGTTTCCTGTGTGTTTGACAGCTACTTTCTCCCCTGTAGGTAGGCCTACTTCATCTCCCTCAACAACATAATATTCATCAAATGTTTGAATATAACAAGCAATATGGTCAATAGCCCCAGAGTCTAAAATCCATGTATTGTTGCATAAAGAAATATAATTAATATGTGAGTTAGAGGACTTGCCTTCATTCTGTTCTTCATTAAACTTTGGAATGAGGGAGATAGCCGCTGCTGTGCTTGAGCTAGATGGCTTCCCCATCTGATTCTAAAGAGTTGCCATGAGTTTTTGGAATTGTTCTGCAGAAATTCCCATGTCATTCATATTGCAGATTACTAGTGCTGCATTCTGTTGCTTTGCCTTGGCCTTGTAACCGGGTACCCATCCCGGAGGGTGCCTGTGCTTCTTATAGCACTTGTCGATGGTGTGTCCGGTCATGCCACAAAAGACACATTTAGGTTTGTTCATTCCATTGTTTGTATATTTCTTGGCATTGTGTGAGTTAATGGCAGCCACCATTTCTTCTGTAGGTACTTGAGCATTCTGGACAACAATAATGTGGTTAATTTCATAGTTGCCTACAAACAAATTAGCCATGTTGAGCTGCCTCTCTGTCTTCTCCGCCATCACATAGACTTTGTAAACTTCTGGCAGAGGCTCAAGAACCAGAACATTGGCTTTCAAGGCACTATAATCATCGCTCAGTCCTTGAAGAAAACGGATCACATGATCTACCTCACGCTCTTCTCTTGTGTAGTAATCACTTACTGAAAAATTACCTTGTTTCAAGTTGTAAATGTCGTTTTTTAAGGCTGAGATCCTCTGAGCGTCGCACTGTGCGAACCTTCTCCTGAGATCATTCCATACGTCACTAGCTGTATCCAAGTGCACCGATCGAAAGATCCACGAACACACCATGAGATTGCACCTTCTCCAGATCGAAAACTGGTTGCTGTCTCTGCTTGATGCCACAAGACTACCGTCAACTATACACCACTTGTTCTTCACCTCCAGGGCTATTTTCATGGAGATGCACCACGATTTGTAGTTGGAGCTGCCTACTAATGGTGGATTCACGAGAACAAGGCTGGTGTTGTCGTTCGAACTGAAGAGGAAAGGATTTTCCAGTTCCTCTCCATTGTAATTTCTCTGGTTTTGCCGAGGTAAGTTCTGCTGCGGAATCACCTCTAGAGCTTGCAGAATCGTCGAATTACTGTTTGGTGATTGATCGTGATCGATCGGTGCTTCGACGCGTCCTCCTTGATTGATCTCGCCGGCGCCTGAGACGGCGGCGGCATAAGAGTCGTACCGTAGCTCTGATACCATAACGCGGGATGCACAGAGATATGAAGAGAAGGAAGAAAACGGTTACTGGATTGAGTTCATCGAGTGAATGAAGAAGCTTACAACAGAAAGGAAAACTGCCACCTTTATATACTAAGCATGGTAGTTGTTACACGGTTACAATAAGTCTTGAGAATCAAGCTAGATTATCCTTTTTGCCCTATTCCTCTAATATTAATTATATTTCATATATTATTTTGAATAATTTGTTAATCTCATTTTGATGTATTTAATTTTCCCCCATAGTCAATAATATTGACGACTGTCGCCCTAAGTACTTTTTTTAAAAAATAAAAAAAATTCATTGATTTTTAATCTTTCGCCTCCATTATCGAAGTTTTCAGGATCTGCCCCTAAACCAAGGTTTATGTTGCATCAAAGACCCATATACATAAAAATAATATGTAAGTATATAAAAAAAATTCATATACATAAAAATAACACGAAATTCATAAAATTGAACCAATTGATCAATTTTATCACTTAAATATATTATTTATATTTATTTTTAAATAAATAAAATCAATATATACATATACACATACATACATACATACATACATACATACATACATATATATATATATATATATATATATAATAATAATAATAATAATAATAATAATAATGTTCATATGTGGTCATGTTGTTAGGTGGTGGTCGTGTGGCCGAATTTCAGAATATACTAATAGTGTTAACAACATGCACCAATAATGTAAGGGAAACACACCACAATGAAATGTAAAAAAATACCAAAAAATACACAACAGACCCAAAAAATACACCATATAACTCATAAACCCCAATGGTGTATTTCCGAACACTGTATGGTGTTTTTACTCACACCTAATGGTGTGTTGTTGGTGATCCGTACCTAATTTGTGTGCGTTTTTTGTGGTGCATTTTCTGACGTTGATGGTGTATATCTTACTTAACTATTGGTGTATTCTGAAATTTCGCCACACGACCACACCTAACAACATGATCACATGTGATCACCTCTCTCTCTCTCTCTCTCTCTCTCTCTATATATATATATATATATATATATATATATATATATATATATATATATATTTTAAATATTTCAACAAATAAAACCTATATTGATATATTTTTTCAATATATCTTTTTAATAATTTGTAATGAACTTGCTATAGTAATTTTATAAGCTTATAGTAGTGACTTTATTTTTATAATACTAACTTTATGAACTTGGAATAAAATGATTTATGTATCTAAAGTAATAATTTTATTTGTGTATATATTTATTAAAAATTAAAAAAAATCAATATGACGTCATTTAAAAGATCTTAATTAAATTTTTTTAATTATATATTTTTCATACATTAAATTTATTTATAAAAAAATAAAAATTATTTTTAAAAAATAAAAAAATATTAAATGTCTATAACAATATGCACTCTACTCCATAAATATAACTATTAGGGTCCAGGGGGCATAAAGCTAAATGGTCGAAAGAATGAGTGTTGGTGTATAGTTCAACGATTATCCAATTTGAATTTTCAGAGGAAGATCTTAGTCTTAAAAAAAAAAGTACTTAGACACATTATATGATTTACTTCCTCTTACAATTTTTAAAACAATCAAGTATCTTTTGTGTTGATGTCATCATTGTGACTATTCTCTTGTTTTTTTTTTTTTTTTTTTTTTTTTTGAATACTACTGACTCTATTATAATTTAATATCCGTTTTATACTTTCTCTAAGAGTAAAAGACATTTTTGGTCCTAGACTTATAATGACACAGACAATTTTGATCCTTTATAAAAAAATCAGACAATTTGTGGACACTCTTATTGTGACTATGATAATTTTGGTCCTCCGTCAATGTTTCCGTTAGATGACCGTTTGAGAGGGGGTATTTATGTCTTTTCATCATTTCAACTCAATCTCAGCTCTGCAAACGACGTAGTTTAAGTTGTTGGCTAAGAACCCTGATGGAATTGATCTTTCTTTCAAGAATGTTGGGGGAAAGATGTTTGATGCAATGCTGCTGGACATGAATTGAAGCTCCATGGACGCATTGCTGTATGCGGGATGATCTCACAGTACAACCTTGAAAAGCCTGAAGGCATTCACAACTTATTCTGTCTAATAACCAAACGGATCTGCATGGAAGGATTTCTGGTTTTAGATTACGGTTGAAGCGCCGGAATCCTCGCTCATGGACGACGGAGTTGAGAAGTACGACTTCGATAAGGGAGATTGGGATGATGGCGGCTAGTCTGCTATGATTTCGGAAACGGTGCCGCTGTAATCGGCGAGGAAAACGAGATCACATACCGAGTCCGTGGATGGATTGCGTCGCCTGGACGTGGTTTTGTGGAATCCTTCTATATCGCCGCCTCAAACTCCGACAACATTGCTCTAATGGTGGAATTCTTATGTTAGCATTGATGAGGCAGAAGCTCAGTTCAGGAATTATCAGCTTTTGTTTGATTATATCAATTCTAATCCAAGCTTGAATGCAGAAGCAAAATTTGGCACATTGGAAGATTATTACAACTCTGCGTGAAGAGGCTAAGTGCAGGAAGCTTACTCATTTGGCACATGAGAAGTTGCCTATGATTGTGATAATTACAAGGTTATCTCAGAGGGCCACTTGGTGCAGGAAGCTTACTCATTCCCAAAGAAGGCATGGGATAAATCTCCAATTTCCCATAGCACCCGCATCTATGATTGTGATAATTCCATACAGGGCTACACCATTGAGAAGGAGTACCGTGTTGAGCTTGTTGACAGCAATTTTAACAACAAAGAGATGATAGCTAGATACAAGACTGAGTTGAAATGATGAAAAGACATAAATACCCCCTCTCAAACGGTCATCTAACGGAAATATTGACGGAGGACCAAAATTGTCCTCGTCACAATAAGAGTGTCCACAAATTGTCTGATTTTTTTTATAAAGGTTCAAAATTGTCTGTGTCATTATAAGTCTAGGACCAAAAATGTCTTTTACTCCTTTCTCTAACTACTGCAGGCTAAAGAGTCAATACTCCACCACCGGGATTCGATCTTGTAACCTTCCCTTAAGATGAACTACAAAAGTGTCATCTAAGTACAAGATGTTTGGCCATTGTGACTATTCTAAATGAAAGATCACAAATTCTAGTATCATTCTAATCAAGAATATAATGTTGACATAATCATGTTGAGCCGATAGGGTTGTAAAATACGGACTTGGTTGAAGACGGAGGCGTGAAGGAGATCGAGACTGGAGTGGTCCCACCCTGTTTGGATGGCTCATGTGGGACCCACAGTTGTTCCTTCTTTGGATTACACGTCGTTTCAGAGGAGGAAGAAATGCGAGGGAAGCAATATAATAATAATAATAATAATAATAATAATAATAATAATAATAATAATAATAATAAAATAATAATAATAATATTAATAATTTATTAAAAATTAAAAATTAAAAATTTATAAAAATTTAAAAATTGTTTGGTGTACTCAATTAAGTTAATTAAAAAACTGTGGATGAAATTAATGCAATAATAGATAAAATATTTGGGAAAAGTAATAATTAAAAAATGGAACAATGAAGTCAGAAAAGCACTAAAGTGGGGAGAATAATTTTTGTGTGCGTTTTATTGTGTAAGCTGAGTGGTAGGATTTGTGAGTTGTGACTTGTGAGTGTGTCCCTCAACTCTCAACCATAAAGTTCACTACCACTCAATTTCGAATACCATAATTCTTAAAAAAAAATTCATTTGACAAATTATCTAAACATACAATTCATGTGTAAAGTCAAATTATTTTCATGTGATTTTGCTAAAAGTGTACGTGTTTATTTTGTATTTGTGTTGAATAAAAGTGTTAACCTACCGTTAAAATTTTCATTATCTAATACGGAGTATAATTTTCACTTCACCAAGTTAATTGAATGCATAATTAGTACTAATTAATATTTTAGAATTTTATCATTAATGGTACATTATATTCTTTACATAAAACATTACGTACTCCGTAATATTTAAAGATAATGGTCAAATAAGCTCTTGAACTATTAATGATAGAAAAAACTTCAATTAGACCATTCGATAGGTGTCTCGTAAAGTGACAATTTTTGCACATTTACCATCTTCTCTACTATTTTGAATGAATTGGTAAATGTAGCAATAACCTCATGTGCAAGTTGTTATCTTTAATCTTTCTCAATTTACACTCTTCTTCCAATTGAATTATCTCAGATTCAAATAGGCTAAGGGTGCGTTTGGAAACCCGAAAAATGACTTCCAACAAATATTTTCCGAGTTTTTAGTGTTTGGCAAGAGGGGGAAAATGAGGTCAATACAAAGTGATTCATTAGTCAAAGGAAAATATGTATGTTTTGGGGAAAAATGACTTCCCCTTTTTTTTTTGGGAAGTCATTTTCCAACTCTTCATCCTCTACCCTCTTTCTCCTCATATCACTTCCTCTACTTCTTCTTTCACCGTCTATATATAGATACTGTATGTAATATATATATATATATATATATATATATATATATATATATATATATATATATATACATTCAAAATTATCCTCGAAGCTTAGTGCTATTCATAGAAGAATTTTATCAAAAGTACCAAACAATTAAAATGTTGAATTATACAATTCTATTTATTTTCCTGCTCATTTTCTGAAAAATTAACCAAACACACAAAGACAATTTTCCGTTGCGCAGCCAAACACCGGAACATTTTCCAGAAGTCATTTTCCGGGTTTCCAAACAAACCCTAAGCTTCTTAATCATTTTAGTGTTTCTGAGCACTAATATACTATTTTCTTCTCTCACTTTTGCCTAACTGTTCTTCACATTTTTAAAGCCCTTCATCAGTTCGAGAATTAAATCTATATGATCAACACACTCATTTCCACATTCAAAATCTAAATTGGAAGATGAAGTAGAGTTTACCTCATTTTCTTTTGTTATCAGGCAAAGGTCTTCGCTTTTACCTTATTCCGCCCAGTAAATAGGCAGATCAAACACCTTTCGTCATCTAAGGATGGGCTTTCGTTGATTGAACTAGATGGTTCAGAAACATTAGTTGGCTACTCAACCTCATCAAATATGAGGGCTTTCCTACGACCACCTTTTATTTAACTTCTCAGCTTTCAATTGCTTGGTTTAACCGGAGTACTTTTCGGTTCTTCTAGGGGAACTCCTTAACTGTTTAGTTTTTCCTTAGTTCTTATGGACATTTTTCTTTGCAATGACCAAGTCTTCTAGACTTCTGCAATTGTACAAGGGTCTGTTGATTCTTCTACTGTTTTGGTCAATCTTTCTCTTCTTGAATCACTCTTTGAAGAAGGTGATGATGGAATCTCTTGGAATTTAATTTTCCACATGACCTTTTGACAAACATAGTGAATTATTCATCAGTTAAAAATTCACTAGTGGAGTCAACTGACTAGGAAGAAGTTGATTGTTAATTTGTGATTAGTGCGTCTGTCTTTTGCTCATTAGCTCATTGCTTTTCATCTTTGAATTCGAAAGCTTTGAGATCTAATCTTTAAAAAGTTAAATAATTTGCATTGCATGAAGATCGGTCATCTCTCATTGGCAATCTCCGTAGGATTTTGAGACTAATTAATTTCCTTCTTGCTTATTTCTCTATCTAGTTTAGTGATTTGACTCAAGATCTAAATGAATTTGAATTCCATATCCGCTATGCTTTCACCCACACTTATCTAATGTCTTTAATGTCTTTCAAACTTCTTCATGGTGATTGTGAACTTGTTTTTCTTTTCTTGAACGTTGCCTTCACCAACTTGTAGCAACACATATTTGCATTGGCGTTGGGCATTTCTTAATCCTAGGAAAGAATGTATAATCCAGTCATGACGAAGAAAATATCCTTAGCAATATTGCGAAGGTTATTTCTCTTTCGGTCCTCTTATGTCCAGTGGCGGAGCCACAATGGGGGCAGTGGGGGCTGCTGCCCCCACTGCCCAACTCCATATAAACAGACTATATATTAAAAATACCAATAATTAATCAAAGTTAGGCTTGGTTGAGATGGTTAGGCCATTACTTAACTTTGTAATATGAGTGAAAGGTTAGCAGTTCGAATCCTAGAACTGTTTTTTGGTTTAATAGTTATGTTAATTACTAGGGACGAATACATTTGCTAAAAAATCGTTAATGTTAGTTGGTATAGTTATTTATTTGGAATAATTATTTAATGTTAGTTAGCATATTATTGTTTAACAATTTTATTTGTATTTGAACATTTTTTAATTCATTTTACTTTTGTTTTTTTGCCCCCACTCAACGTAAATTCTGGCTCCGCCATTGCTTATGTCAACTCCTCTCTTGGCTTTAATTTGGAGTATATGGTGAAGTGTCAACATTCTAGACTGCAGATGTGTTGACTTTAAGAATCTCAACTGGCTTGCATGTAATCACCTCATATATCTCGTCGTGGAAGGTAGACAAGTGAGCATGCATATGCAATGTATTTTTCAGTCATCAAAATTATCTATACTGAACATTAAATGCTCTGCAAGAGTTGAACATTAAATGCTCTGCAAGAGTATTATCCATTTTAATAGTTTTCTGAAAAATGTGCGCTAAAAATGTTGAGAATTTTTCAAAATGTAATTAAATTAATAGTAAGAGAGTTGACTCAATTAAGTAATTGCTCAGATACCACTTGGCACTTGATGGTCCCGAAGGATTTGAAACAAGTATGAAATAGGGACGGAGGTGAATATACTTGTTATGATTTTACAACTTTGATTTTTCTAAAATATGACGTTATTTCCTCTAATGATATGTGTGTGGTGGGGAGGGGGATACACACACAATGTAGTGTTAATTAATTTTTCTTCTTTCTTTCTTTTTTTTTTTTTTTGAATAAAAGTGTAGTGTTAATTGTTCTCAAGCTTTCATGTTTATTTAGTTCCTGTTCAGTATTTTATGATATAAATCAAAACCAATCCGAATTGGTGGTCAATATTTATGAATCATATCATTGCTCTGACGTAAAAAAACATCAAGCTAAGCTGTGAGGGAATTGAAAAAGACGTGTGAACGGCAATTTAATGATTTATACTATGTGTGGACCTTAGAACAAAACAACCTCGTTTAATTTTCTCAATTTTTCATGTTGTCTGTCTACTAATTTATTCCCGGTACAAAATGTACAAAATTTCATTCATAACACAAAATACATACACATGTTATATATTTACTTATTTTCAAATTTGATTAAGTACATAACTTAAGTTCATATGCACAGAATTTCACAGTACAAGACACAAATTTATAACACAAGACACACAACATATTATGTGCTACACAACTACTTATTTGTGGCCATGTATAAAAACATCACAACACAAAACACGTACACATGAATTTAAGACTATAGTTGAGTATGAACCTGATCCATGATATAAGAATTGTACGTGTATGAGCGTGCATGTTCAATCGGGTCGTTATATCGTAGACCGTGATGCATATGCACTGCGATCAAAACGGTGTCGTTTCTTTAAGTAAAGAAACGACGCGCCATTAGTATTAACGGAGCGTGCATTTTTTTGTATGTTAATTACCAACTGACACTATTGTATATCTAAACCGACATTACCTCACGTATTATTTTTATATTATCAAATGAAACTGCAGTTATATCAAAATGATACTGTAGTTGTGGTGAAATGAAACTGCAATGTATATAAAATGAAACTGAATAACATTTCACAGCCCTTGCTCCTTGGAGTATGGAAACCTTTGGTAATATTTTTTCTAAGTTGCAGGAACTGGAAGATAAGGTACAGGTGCTAGAATAGGTGCTGCAACAGAATCCTGATGATGATAGGGCACTCATTGACTATAAGGAGAGTGTGGCTCTCTTGCAAAGATAGATTTCCATTGAGGAAGAATATTGGCAGCAAAATGCTCACATGGTGGCCGTTCAGGTGGGTGATAGGAACTCTAAGTTCTTTCACTCGATGGTAAAAGAACGAAGGAAGAAACTCTATATCCATAAGGTAAAAGATGACACAGGACAATGGATTGAGGATAGACAGGGGATAGCACAAAATGCTGTCTCCTTTTTTGAGGGTTTATTCACTGCGGAGGCATGTACTTTTGATTTGTCTAAACTTGATTGTGTGTCGCGTCTGGTTACTGATATTGATAATTCTATGCTTATTGCTATCCCTGAGGAAGATGGGATTAAAAATGTTGTGTTTGCCATGAATTCTGTTAGTGCCGCAGGCCCTGACAGGTTTTATGGGGCGTTCTATAAATCTTGTTGGGGTATTGTTAAGGGGGATGTAATTAATATGGTCAGGAGTTACTTCCTTGGTAGGGAGTTCACTAGGTCTATTACTCATACCTCCATTGTGTTATTGCCCAAAAAAGCTAGTCTGGAGACATTTTCTGATTATAGACCCATTAGCTTGTGCAACTTTAGTAGTAAAATTGTCACTAAGTTAATGGTAGTCAGGTTGCCTTCTGTCCTCCCGAGATTGTTGTCTCCTCACCAAAGTGGTTTCGTCTCGGGGTGTTCAATCACTAATAATATTTTACTTGCCTCTGAGATGTGCCATGGTATAACGCTAGGCAATCAGGATGTAGTGCTGAAGCTAGACATGGCTAAGGCATATGATCGGGTTTCCTGATTTTTCCTTGTTTCTGTGATGCGTATGATGGGTTTTTCTGAAGTCTGGATTGACTTGATCTATCGTGCGGTCTCAAATGTGTGGTACTCTGTCATTTTCAATGGGGTCAAAGAGGGTTTCTTTACCTCGTCCCGTGGGTTGAGGCAAGGAGACCCACTGTCTCCTAGTCTTTTTATCATTGCTGCAGAGATCTTTTTTATGTACCTTGCTCGAGTCCATCTGGACGAGGGTGTCCCTAGGTTCTCTCAGCCTGCTGGTACTCCTCATATTCATCATTTAGCTTACGCTGACGATGTTATTATTTTTAGTACTTGGAGGCAGGGGACAATCTGCAAAGTCATACGCGCTTTAAAAGATTATGAGGAGATTTCTGGTTAAATGGTCAGTTTTTCTAAGAGTGCTTTTTATATGCATCCTGACACTTCGGGTCGGGTTATTCGTAGGATTAGGGATATCACTAGATGCATTCATAGGCCCTTCCCTTTCACTTATCTTGGGTGCCCTATTTATGTGGGGAGGAAGAAGTGTGTTTATTTTTCATCTGTGGCGGACAAAGTTAAGGCCAAATTCCTTGGGTGGCAACGCTGGTTGCTATCTAAGGGGGGGAAAGCGGTTTTTATTACTTCTGTTTTGCAGGCTATACCTTTACATCTCTTTGCAGCTTGTGCTCCTCCTAAGCAGGTTATCCGGGATCTTGAGTGGTGCTTCGCGAGCTTCTTTTGGCGGCAGTCGGGAGGTGCACGTTACAATTGGGCGTCATGGAAAACGCTCTCCTTCCCTGAAAAGGAGGGTGGTGTGGGCTTCCTTGACCATGACATAATGGTACGTGCATCGAGTGCAAAGCTTTGGTGGAATTTTCACAAGGTGTATTTGTAACACCCCAGATTTTCAAGATATTTAAAACTTATAAAGTAAAGGTGAAATCTCATTAAATCCCAAAGCATCATACAAGAGTACGGGGTGCTATGCCACACCTAAGCTAGAGAACTCAGGTGCACAGGCTAACTAACTAGTATCCTCAATAATGTAAACGCATAAACATGGCACGCAGGCCGAAAGGGAAAACTATCTACTTCTACACTCCAAGTTCTAGCGCGCTCCAGTGACTTACTCTTCTGTGCCTAAAAGCCAAATATATCTGTTCAGCGAGAGATGCTGGTAACCCACTCCAACGCGTTGAAATACAATACATATATATACATATATATATATATATATATATATATATATATATATATATATATATATATATATATATATATACATAGATATACGAAAAGTCATTTTGAAGCATGAAGATATATCCTAAGATACTCTAGCTTTCAAATCAGGGGACCGACTCGACAAATAGGGGTACACACAATCAACAGTCATAGTCAAGCATGTACAATTCTCACATAGGGCACAGTTATAGATAAGCACAACCAATAATCACAATTAAGCATTACTAGCAAGAGCCCTATAACAGTCACCTCATCAATCCTTCTTATCCCATCATATAGCACACTTTGTTGGCGCCACAGGACCAATCACATGCCCATACATGAGGGTCAGCGCATATAGCTCTGACACGGCCCAGCAGCACCCTGCCCCGTCTCACACTACGGAGGGGTCGATCGCAACCGACCGATGAGCCACAGCTCTATATAATATTTATATACCTGACCGGTCTTTACCAGCCTGGTTAACAGTTGGGATGGTTCTCAACCCATTCAACTGCCCGTATAGTGGACCTTTGTCCTATATAATATTTATATACCTGACCGGTCTCTACCAGCCTGGTTAACAGTTGGGATGGTTCTCAACCCATTCAACTGCCCGTATAGTGGACCTTAGTCCTATATAATATTTATATACCTGACCGGTCACTACCAGCCTGGTTAACAGCAGGTATGGTTCTCAGTCCACCCGACTGCCCGTATAGCCCGATTGATCTCAACCAAATCGGGGTAACATGCACACATAACACATAGCAAGCACATGCAACCCACATTAGCACATTGGGAAGGGGGAGAAAACGTATAACAAAACCTATGCGTGATCCTTCACATTTTAAGAATAGTCCTAAGGGGTTCATACTTCTTTCACCTAGGTCAACGGGATACCAATTCAACTAGCATGCAGTATATAAGACTCATACGACCTACGAACGGTACCCGAAAATCAAACTAGACATAGGCACGATAGACGGAGTCCGTTGGGACACCACGGGGGTCGGGGGAACATCAAACGGGAAAGCCGGGGTCCCGAAGTGTGGGAATTTCCAGCGGGTAGACGGTGGGTGGGGGGTTCACCCGCCGGCTGCCCGCCGGTATTTACTGTTCCGGGCAGCGGGTGCCCGGCGGGCAACTGCCCGCCCGCCGGCTGCCCGCTGCCGGAGCTCCCCTTTTTGGCCACGGGTAGGTGGCGGGTCCCCTACCCCCACCTACCCCTCACTGACTCTTTTCACCAAAAACGCCCCGGGAACCCGAAACCATGCTTAGACACTTTCAAACGCAATTGATAACACACATAGACAATTAACGGATCAAAATCAAGAAACAAACGGCACATAACTTATCATGCTTTTCTAAACATAATAAACACCCAATCATGCGAAATCCCACCCAATATACCAAGAATAATACCATACGAATTCCACGATATAACCTAGGGTTCTAATTATTTTTAAATCAACAAGAACACAATTCATCTTCCAAAATCAAGATTCGGTAGGAATATCATATAATTATCAAGAACCTCGTATAATCATTGAGAACATCAAGAACACCATGTAATTATCAAAAATGTCATATAATAATCAAGAACACCATAATTATCAAGAACCTTTCATCATCAAGATCACCCATGGAAATCATCCCACCAATCATCAATAATAATATCACAAATCATCAATACACAATATTATGGGAAAATCCTAAGAGGGGAATCATAACTAAGAAAATAGGTTTTGTTGAGACATGGGTTACCTCTTACCCTTAATTAATTCCTTGGTTATGAAGGGTCTTTCTTTAAGCTTTCTTGCTTTCTTGATTTCTTCTAAGGGAATTCTCGGAGCTCTTTGGGTGGTGAGACGTTATTGTGGTGGGGGGGTTCTAGGTGCCTCTTAAGTCCCCTATTTATATAATTAGGAGTCCTAATTAGGAACTAATATTATAGGCTTGCCAATGCTATTCCTTTTGGGACTAAGAATTGGGTTTGGGGATAAGGGCCCGTGGACTATGGTGGGCCTTTCCTAATTAATTATTGTGATTTAATTCTTTCTTTTGGGTAATTGATTAAATGATTAATTGGTTTTAGGGATCGTAACACGGGGTGTTACACTCGATTAGAGAGAATAATTGATCATTGACAAAACAATCGGATTACAAGTTATCTTTATAACTATCTTCTAACAACTCCTGACTAATAGTCTAGATATACTGTACACCACATATTATATAACTATATAATAAAGCTATAACAATAATAATAATATGAATAATACTAACACACCCCCTCAAGCACAAGGTGTGGTAGACACAACATTGAGCTTGTCGCGTAACGCTGTAAATCTCGGTGTAGACAACGGTTTGGTGAAGATGTCGGCTAGCTGATCAGTGGTCGAAACATAATTCACAACAAACTCCCCAGAAGCAACCTTGTCACGCACAAAATGGTAGTCAATTTTCACATGCTTGGTTCTGGCGTGAAAAACGGGATTAGCACAGAGATAGGTGGCCCCAAGATTATCACACCACAATGTTGCTGGACCCCC
The DNA here is from genome assembly GCF_001879475.1 of Ipomoea nil. Classification (NCBI taxonomy): domain Eukaryota; kingdom Viridiplantae; phylum Streptophyta; class Magnoliopsida; order Solanales; family Convolvulaceae; genus Ipomoea; species Ipomoea nil. The sequence goes on along the minus strand of NW_017619638.1, from coordinate 834,865 downwards.
AGAGTATAACCCAAGCTCGCGTAACAAAGAGACTACCCAAGTGACCTCGGCGGAGACGTCAACCAGAGCTTTGTATTCTGCTTCAGTAGAAGACCGTGCAACAGTGCGTTGCTTCTTCGAGAGCCAAGAAATCAGATTAGTACCTAAAAACACTGCGAACCCACTTGTACTCTTCCGATCTATAGGACAACCGGCCCAGTCAGAGTCCGAGAAAGCATGAATGCCAGAGGAGGAGGAGGGAGTAAGCTGCAACCCATAGTCCAGAGTCCCCTTAATATAGCGGAGAACTCGCTTCACTAAACCCCAATGTTCTGTTGTGGGAGAATGCATATGTTGACAGAGGCGGTTGAATGAAAAAGCTAGATCCGGTCTTGTGATGGTCAAATATTGTAAAGCCCCAACGATACGGAGATACTGAGTTGGATTATCAAATAGCTCATCAGTCGGCGTTACTAACTTCGTGACAGAGGCAGGCGTTGAAAGCGGCTTGCAATCCACCATACCGGACCGCCCTAGGAGATCTGACATGTAACGACGTTGTGAAAGTATTACATTGCCCCCTGCCGAAATCATCTCAATACCCAAGAAAAAACTCGGTGTGCCGAGATCCCGAATTTTAAAAGCCGTAGAAAGCTGACGCAACAGTGTGTCTATTAATTTGGAATCGTTGCCCATCATTATGATATCATCTACGTAGACCAAGAGAAAACTCCGAGACACACCTGCTGAGTAGTAAAACAGCGAAACATCGGTCTTGGAAGACACAAAACCTGCAGATAATAGGAAGTCGTGCAAACGTTTGAACCATGCCCTCGGGGCCTGTTCAAGCCATACAAGGACCGCTGTAGATGACATACATGACCAGGCACAGTTGGGTCCTCATACCCTGGAGGCTGCTTCATATACACAGTTTCCTCTAAATGTCCGTTCAAAAAAGCATTATGGACATCTAGCTGGCGTAGAGTCTACTGATGAGATACAGCCAAAGAAAATAGCAACCGTACCGTGGTGGGTTTGACCACAGGACTGTATGTGTCAAAGAAGTCCTCACCCGCTACCTGGTTGAACCCCTTGGCCACCAGACGAGCCTTATAGCGCTCAATGGACCCGGTGGCTGTACGCTTAGTCCGAAACACCCACTTGCAGCCAATGATGTTCATGTGAGGTTGTGGGGGGACCAAACGCCAGGTGTTATTATATAGGAGAGCATTGAACTCCTGGTCCATAGCTTCACGCCAATGTGCATGACCGACCGCCTGAGAATAGCAAGTTGGGTCAGCAACAACAGTCAACGCATGAAATGGCTCATCTGTGCCTTTTGTCATGTGACGCAGTCTCATGACATGATCCCGACTCTGAGGCTGAGTTCGGGTCCTTCGTGTCCTGGCTGGAGCGGTGTGTGTGATAGCCAGCTGTGGGGGCTCACAAGCAAGGGGTACTGGTTCATTGCTACGGGAATCAGTAACAATAGGTGTGACTGCTTCTGAGGTAGTGGGGGGCTGAGCCACTGGAATAATAGCCCACGGTAGTGCCGGTGGTGTAGGCACCTGTTGAGAGCACCCTGTATCAAAGGGAAAGATAGTTTCATCAAAGCGAACATGACGGCAGATATAGAATTTTCCACTAGTCAAGTCTACACATCGATATCCCTTAAACGAAACCGGGTAACCTAGGAAGACACATGGGGTAGTCCTATACTCAATCTTATGTCGATTATAAGGGCGCAGATGTGGGTAACAGCGACACCCGAATACTCGAAGAAAAGTGTATGGGGGATTGACTTTGAACAATTTTGTGTATGAGCTTTCATATTTTAGTGCAGAGGAGGGTAAGTAGTTAATTAGGCAGGTGGCGGTTTCAAAAGCATAGTCCCAGTATTCATGGGGTACTTTGCCACCAACGAGTAGAGCTAGGCCCGTTTCGACAACGTGTCTATTACGCCGCTCTACTCTACCGTTTTGTTCATGCGTATAAGCGCATGATTGACGATGATTAATACCCAGACTTTGGACACGAAACACATCGAATACTTTATATAAATCAGATTTTACCCGAAGCGGATAAAACCAGCAAAAACCGGAATAGTCATCTACAAATAAACAGAAGTAACGATAACCACAGACTGATACTACGGGTGAAGGACCCCAAATATCAGTATAGACTAAATCTAATACATTTTGACTAGCCCATGGTACACTGTCTAATTTAAAGCGGGATGACTTTCCCAGGTGACAAGCAACGCATGACTCGATTGATACATTTTTATTGGACGACACCGGATAGCTTTGTAAGGCTTTATTTAAAGCTTGCTTATGCGGATGACCAAGCCTTTAATGCCATATGTTGGGAGTGGCCCGGGAACTGACAAACGCGAAACTGGACCGAGACACCGGGAGCTTGTATAATCCGCCCGATGTGGAACCTCTAAGCAGAACTGCCCGGGTTGTGGAGTCCTTCACAACAAAAAAATTATTGTGAAATTCGAAAAAAACATTGTTATCTGAAGTAAATTTATGGACAGATAACAGCAGGACAGAAAGATTAGGAACATGTAATATATTGTTTAAATTTAAACATTTTTGACTCGGATGGGATTGATGCTTGACCGATTCGTGTAATTTCCAAACCTGCGCCATTGCCCACCCGCAAAACATCTGAACCTGTATACTCATCCGACTGCCCCATCATAGCAGCGTCCGGAGTAGCGTGGGCCGTCGCACCGGTGTCGGGATACCAATTGTCCGCCGGATGGGGTTGCGGAACCTGCGGGGCTTCACCGGAGATTGCTACATGCGCCTGAGCCGGCGGTTGCGTATTGTAGCGCTTGTAGCAATATACAGCGGAGTGGCCGTGTGACCGGCAAATCTGGCAGCGCGGTCCACCACGGCCTCCACGTCCGACGCGATGCTGTTGGTTCTCGCCTCGATTGCCGCGACCATTTCCACCGCCACGGTGCTGCTGGTTCGCGGACTGCCGCCCGCCTCCGCCGTGCGAACCTCTGCCGGTTCCCGCATACAACGCCGTGTGAGAAGCCGCCCCATCCACCGATGGGTAATCATCCACAAGGATGAACTCATGGGCTTGGAGGAAATCGGATAGGGCAGACAAGGTCACCTGTGCGCCGGTCGCCGTCAGGCTGGTGGCCAGCGACTTCAGCTCCGGTCGAAGCCCACGGATGACATACAACGTCTGCTCCATGAGCGATAATGGCCGGCCGGCCTGGATGAGGGACTCGACGAGCACGCCGGCTCGTGCAATGTAATCGGCGATCGTGGTGTTCCCTTGCCGGAGGTGCTGGAACTGCCCGAGAAGGTTGATACAACGGGCTTCGCTGGTGATCCGAGCGCCGACGAGACGGAGGCCCAGATGTCGGTGGAGGTGTGCCGGCCGAGAGCGAGGTGCAACACCTCGTCCGACATCGCTGAGATAAGGAGGGAGACGATGGTTTGATCCTGCTTCACCCACGCGTGGAACGCGGGATTTGGAACCATCGTGGCCGGCGTCGCAGAGGTGGTACCGGAAGACTGATCGGCAACGATCATTTCCGACGGGCAGGGGTAACTCCCATCGACGAAACCGGTGAGCTCCTGGCCTCGGAGGAATGGAAGGAGTTGCATCCGCCAAAAAAAGGAAATTTTTGGACGTCAACTTCATCGTTACGTAGTGGTGGGCACCGGCGAGCACGTTACCGGCGGCCGGCGAGGGGGTGCCGGCGGCGGAGAGGGTGTGCTCCGATGAATTAGTCGACATCGCGGGTAGGAGGGGGAAAATGTACGGTGGAGGTTAGGAGGAGTTGATTCTTTCCGATAACCTGACTGCTGATACTAGATTAGAGAGAATAATTGATCATTGACAAAACAATCGGATTACAAGTTATCTTAATAACTATCTTCTAACAACTCCTGACTAATAGTCTAGATACACTGTACACCACATATTATATAACTATATAATAAAGCTATAACAATAATAATAATATGAATAATACTAACACACTCTCCCCCTCTTACGAGGGGCTTCGTCCCCGAAGCCCGGTGTGTTAATCCATTCTTTCACCCCTAGGCATCCCGCTTCTTGGCCTCCCGGTTGGGAATGTGGCCCCACGTTTTGCCTTAGCTGGGGTAGACTGGATTTCTGGTGGTGATGTGATAGAAGGGTTTTGGGTCTACCTCGGTCTCCTGCTCCTGAGCTGGACGCCCCGCGAGTGCCCAAGGTGGCCTCGATTGCTGCCACCCTCTGATTTAGTGCGTGTGTCGTACGGATCAAGGATGAGAACCCTTCCTCCATGATTTGGTTTTGCTGGTTGAGCTGTGCGAGTATGCGTTCATTGATTGAGCCCTCGTTTTGCTCCCTTGGGTTTTCTCCTGATCGTGGTTGCACCGACAGGTTGGGTTCGCCATCCTCCTCCTGGTCCTCATTTCCCTCCAGGATTCCGCAATCTTGCATTGCCCGTTTGAGCTTTTCGTTGGAGATGTCTAATTGGTCGACCAATTCTCTTCGTTCCTCCTCGGGTTTGAGACAAATTTCCTCGAGGGTGACATACTGTCCTCCCTCGGTGTAGTAGATATCATTGCGTCGGAGGTTCTGGGCATTAAAGATCATGCCATTCGAGGTTTTAACCTCGGTGTGGCTTAGGTCCACCCTCTTCTTTTCCATGATCCAGCTTAGGATCATCCCGTAGGGTAGGCTAAGCCGGTTATTTGTTTTGCAAAACTCCATGTGTTTTAGCATGAGGGCCGGTAGGTTGAACTTGATTTTGTGTTTCAAGAGATAGGCAAAGGTGCACTCCAAACTCCCCACGTCCTTGCTCTTATTGTTTGTAGGCAAGAGGCTATCGGTTACAATCATAACCAATATCTTTTGTTCCGCCGTTAGCCACTTCCTATTTGGTCATGTGGCCGAGGTGAATCCTTCCTCTCTCCCGAGTAGGTACCCGAGGTAGTCCTTGTACCTCGTACTTTGGGTGTCAATCCACCCCTTCCGATCGTAGTTTGACACACCCGTGGTGGTCAATTTCAAGAGCTTGGCCAAACGGCCTTCGGAAAGTATGATTTCCTTGCCTCGGATTTTAGTGGTGATTTCTAGTTTATCACCTCGCTTGATGGCCATCAAGTGTTGATAGAACTCTTTCACCAATTCAGGGTACGTATCCCCCTTGATGGTGAGGTATGTATCCAAAAGGCCTTGATGATTAAGCATATCGACCAATTTCGGAGAAAATTGGTCGGGTTCAAGAGCTTTACCTCTGATTACGGTATAACCAGCGTTGCTCCATTCCGGGGTACGGGTTCCGAGGGGTTTCTTTGGCATTGTGATGCTTTACGTGATGGTGACGTTTTCCGGCGAACTTTCCGGCGAGACTGCGGTGGGGGCTCCGGTGCGTTTTCCGGCGGGTTGTCGACGGTGCAGCTTTGTCGTGAGGGGGGGCGGCGGCGGCTGGGCTCCGGTGAAGGGGAGTGGCGGTCTTTGGTGGCGTCGGGCAGTGGTGGCAGCGGGTTTCAGCTGGGCGGCCTCCGGGCGAAGAGGGGGCGGTCGGCTGGACGGCGGTGCGGCGGTATGGGGTTGGCGGACGGCGCTCGGCCGGCGGCGGCGATCGGCTGGTGGTGGTGTTTGCGTGGCTGCCGGAACTTGGTGGGGCGGTGAGGTGGGCGAGAGAGGGAGGGGAGGAAGTGAGGGAGAAGGAGAAGAAGAAGGGGAAGAAGAAGGGTTTTTGATTTGGGGATTTTGTGGGTTTTAGGGATTTTGTAGGGCTTTAACAAGGGAGTGTTCCCTTGAGGTTTCAAGAAACACCTTTAGCTTAGTGGTTAAGACCTTGATCTTGTAAGTGGGAGGTTAAGGGTTTAATTCCTATTGGCAACACTAGGCCTTATGATGATGGGGCCCTTGTCTTTTTCCTTCTTTTGTCTTCTAGTGGTGAGACTTGGCTAGTTTGTATAGTTCTAGTTCTACCCCCGTAAATAGGACCGAATTTTGAACCGATCTTTTATTTATAATATCTCCGAAGTAATTAAGCTAAATAAGTAGTTCTACCACGAAGGTGATTACAAGAAATTGCTAACCTAACCTAGACAGAATTCGTCTTCTTGGTTTTCTCCCACGGGGTTCGCGTGGTCCTCGTCTTCTGGGCTTAGGTTTCCTTCCTTGAGATTGCTCTCGTTCCCGAGGTTGGCTTGAGTGCGGTTCATGATGAATATTTTTCCGGGGGCGTCGTAGTTTCCTCGATGAGTGGTGCCCCCATGTTGTCCCATGGTGATAGTGCGTGGTTTTTGGGGTTGGGTGCAAAGGAAGGCCTTGTGTCCTTCCTCTCCGCAGTTGAAGCATCGCAAGGGATTGCCCATGCAATCCTTGCCTCTATGGTTCTTGTTGCATTTCGGGCAAGGAAAGCTTCTGGCGCTAGCGTCGTTGTTCCTCAGAGGTGGCCTTTGGTTGGTCAGGTTACTTGGTCTTGTGTTGGCGTCGTTTCTTGTTCTTTTTACTGGTGGTGCCCCTCCTCCGGGGTTCCTCTTTCGTAATTGCTCCTGAACCCCGCGTTGGAGTAGTTGGATTCGATAGAGATTGGCAGAACTGGAGTAAGCCTCGTTGAGAGTCCGAGGTCGGCTTACCACTAGTGCTTTTCGGGCTTCGAAGTTGAGGCCCGAGACGAATCTTTCTATTTTGGTTACTTCGGTGGGAACTAGCTCTGGTGCGAAGCGCGCTAGTTCGAGGAATCGCTTGTGGTATTCCATGACGTTAACTGTCCCTTGTTTCAGATGGAGGAACTCTTTGTACATGGATGCTTTCACGTGTGTTGGGTAGAATCGTTCTTGTAGTCGTGTTTTGAGGTTTTCCCAGTTGAACCCCGGTTCTTGTTGGTAAGCGGGGCCCTCGTGGATCCACCAAAGATCGACCTCGTGTCTGAGGTAGAACAAGGCTATCTCTACGCGACGTTCTTCTGGGCATTCTACTAACCCGAGAATCTTGTCGAGGGTCCGGATCCATTCTTCCAGGATCACGGGGTCCTCTTCTCCTGAGAACGTGGGCGGTCGATGGTTTGAAACTTGTCGGGCGACGTCTGAGTTCGTGTTTGATGGAGGAGGCGGGGGCCTGTTGTTGCGAAGAGTTACGTTGCTTAGTGCCTGGGCGACTTGCGTTAGTTGTTGTAGTGTTTGGGTCAGGGGGTCGTGTGTGGCGGGTTCTGGAGTCCTAGATTGTCTTCTGTTTGGCGCCATGTTGTCGTCTTTCTGGGTCAATGTTTATAAGAATGTTAAGTCAGAGCTTGGTGCTCTTCTTTCGATGCGATAAGCGGGGGAAAAGTTCTCTTTAGATAGGGGAGGGATAAAGTGAGGAGAGGTTATGTGTAGGTTTCACAATCTCACCGCGCGTCCTAGGATTCCCGAATCCTATGTCCTAAAGTTCAAGTCTATGTCCTAAGGTCTGTCTTAATAGTCTTATCCTAGGGTCAAACTTAGGCTCTGATACCAACTGTAACACCCCAGGTTTTCAAGATATTTAAAACTTATAAAGTAAAGGTGAAATCTCATTAAATCCCAAAGCATCATACAAGAGTACGGGGTGCTATGCCACACCTAAGCTAGAGAAATCAGGTGCACAGGCTAACTAACTAGTATCCTCAATAATGTAAACGCATAAACATGGCACGCAGGCCGAAAGGGAAAACTATCTACTTCTACGCTCCAAGTTCTAGCGCGCTCCAGTGACTTACTCTTCTGTGCCTGAAAGCCAAATATATCTGTTCAGCGAGAGATGCTGGTAACCCAGTCCAACGCGTTGAAATACAATACATATATATATATATATATATATATATATATATATATATATATATATATATATATATATATATATATATATATATACATAGATATACGAAAAGTCATTTCGAAGCATGAAGATATATCCTAAGAGACTCTAGCTTTCAAATCAGGGGACCGACTCGACAAATAGGGGTACACACAATCAACAGTCATAGTCAAGCATGTACAATTCTCACATAGGGCACAGTTATAGATAAGCACAACCAATAATCACAATTAAGCATTACTAGAAAGAGCCCTATAACAGTCACCTCATCAATCCTTCTTATCTCATCATATAGCACACTTTGTTGGCGCCACAGGACCAATCGCATGCCCATACATGAGGGTCAGCGCATATAGCTCTGACACGGCCCCGCAGCACCCTGCTCCGTCTCACGCTACGGAGGGGTCGATCGCAACCGACCGATGAGCCACAGCTCTATATAATATTTATATACCTGACCGGTCTTTACCAGCCTGGTTAACAGTTGGGATGGTTTTCAACCCATTCAACTGCCCGTATAGTGGACCTTTGTCCTATATAATATTTATATACCTGACCGGTTTCTACCAGTCTGGTTAACAGTTGGGATGGTTCTCAACCCATTCAACTGCCCGTATAGTGGACCTTAGTCCTATATAATATTTATATACCTGACCGGTCTCTACCAGCCTGGTTAAAAGCCGGTATGGTTCTCAGCCCACCCGAGTGCCCGTATAGCCCGATTGATCTCAACCAAATCGGGGTAACATGCACACATAACACATAGCAAGCACATTCAACCCACATTAGCACATTGGGAAGGGGGAGAAAACGTATAACAAAACCTATGCGTGATCCTTCACATTTTAAGAATAGTCCTAAGGGGTTCATACTTCTTTCACCTAGGTCAACGGGATACCAATTCAACTAGCATGCAGTATATAAGACTCATACGACCTACGAACGGTACCCGAAAATCAAACTAGACATAGGCACGATAGACGGAGTCCGTTGGGACACCACGGGGGTCGGGGGAACATCAAACGGGAAAGCCGGGGTCCCGAAGTGTGGGAATTTCCAGCGGGTAGACGGTGGGTGGGGGGTTCACCCGCCGGCTGCCCGCCGGTATTTACTGTTCCGGGCAGCGGGTGCCCGGCGGGCAGCTGCCCGCTGCCGGAGCTCCCCTTTTTGGCCGCGGGTAGGTGGCGGGTCCCCTACCCCCCACTGACTCTTTTCACCAAAAACGCCCCGGGAACCTTTGTGGAACCCGAAACCATGCTTAGACACTTTCAAACGCAATTGATAACACACGTAGACAATTAACGGATCAAAATCAAGAAACAAACGGCACATAACTTATCATGCTTTATAAACATAATAAACACCCAATCATGCGAAATCCCACCCAATATACCAAGAATAATACCATACGAATTCCACGATATAACCTAGGGTTCTAATTATTTTTAAATCAACAAGAACACAATTCATCTTCCAAAATCAAGATTCGGTAGGAATATCATATAACTATCAAGAACCTCGTATAATCATTGAGAACATCAAGAACACCATGTAATTATCAAAAACGTCATATAATCATCAAGAACACCATAATTATCAAGAACCTTTCATCATCAAGATCACCCATGGAAATCATCCCACCAATCATCAATAATAATATCACTAATCATCAATACACAATATTATGGGAAATCCTAAGAGGGGAATCATAGCTATGAAAATAGGTTTTGTTGAGACATGGGTTACCTCTTAGCCTTAATTAATTCCTTGGCTATGAAGGGTCGTTCTTTAAGCTTTCTTGCTTTCTTGATTTCTTCTAAGGGAATTCTTGGAGCTCTTTGGGTGGTGAGACGTTATTGTGGTGGGGGGGGGGGGGGTTCTAGGTGCCTCTTAAGTCCCCTATTTATATAATTAGGAGTCCTAATTAGGAACTAATATTATAGGCTTGCTAATGCTATTCCTTTTGGGACTAAGAATTGGTTTTGGGGATAAGGGCCCGTGGACTATGGTGGGCCTTTCCTAATTAATTATTGTGATTTAATTATTTCTTTTGGGTAATTGATTAAATGATTAATTGGTTTTAGGGATCGTAACACGGGGTGTTACAGTATTCACTGTGGGGAAGTTTCATGACTGCTAAGTACCCGTCGAGTTCACCCGGTGGCGAAATTAGTGCGAAGTTTCGACTCACACACTTGGAAGCGGATGCTCAGCGTCAGGAATGAGGTGGAGGCAGTCTTGGGATGACGTTTGACTCACGGCGATGTTAACCTTTGGTGGGATAACTGGTCTGGACTTGGCCCGATAGGGCGCCTTTACCCCTTCCCGGGGGTTGAGTACTCTGGTGATTTGCTGTCTGACTTCATCCAGGACGGGGAATTGGACATGTTGGCCTATGATGACCTTCTGCCGGCTGGGTTGGAGGCTGACATGTCCCGGTTGGGTCAAAGAGTGACTGACATTCCTATTTGGTTGGTAGCTACGGACGGTTTATTTTCTTTCTCTTCTGCAAAATCATCATTAAGACTTGAACCAGTGAATTCTGATCCTCTTTTAAGGGCATGTTGGCATAAGCACCTTCCCTTTAAGGTGTCCTTTCTCGTTTGGCATGTATTATGGGGCCGTTTGCCCACTGATGATGCCATAGCTAGATTTGGGCACCTTATTGTTTCCAAATGTTGGTGCTGCAGTAACCCTGCTAGGGAGACCATTGATCACGTCTTTTATGCGGGGGACACTGCCAAGGCTGTATGGGGTTTTTTATGGAATCAGTCGGCTTGAGATTCAGTCATCGGGGTCTACGGACGCTGTTGACTGGGTGGAAGCGGGTGGTTTCACATAATCGTCTTGTTGCTTTTGTTATTTGCAGGTTGCCTTATCTCATCATTTGGGAGTTATGGAAACACAGGAACGCATGCTTGCATGGAAGAGGACCACTGAGTGTGCCTCGAGTGGTGTATGACGTTGCCAAAGGGGTGGCAGAGTGTCTCTTTAGGCGTTGGCCGCGGGAACACATTCTACCACCAAACTGGTGTGTCATTCTGTCCTATATAGATTCCACTGCCCCGCAATGTGTGGTTCGTGCTATTAGATGGGATCCCCCTCCGGATGGCTCTATAAAGCTCAATATCTTATACTCGGAGTCGGTGGGTGGGACTGCTGCCTTGGTACGTAATCGGAGGGGGGGGGGGGTGGATTCTGCTACGGCCTGGCCATTTCGGCAGTCGACGGGTTTTGGGATTTTTTTCATGTTATGCACCGCTGTCTTGAATGGTGTTTAGTCGAGGGTTTTATGTCCCTGGTCCTAAAGTCTGTATTGCCTGAGCTTAAGGGCTATGTTGACCCCTCCACTCCTAGTCCATGGGTTTTTGACTCTGAAGTGTCACAGCTCCGGTTTCTTTGCTCCTGTGCATTTGTTTCTGTTCTTCAGTGTTTGCCGCAGGGTAATCTCCCTGTGGCTGCATTGGCAGATTGGGTTGGGGATAAGGATGTGGCGTTTATTTTTCTTAATTTGTTTGACTTACCGTCAAGGGTGCGTGTGCTTTTCTTGTTCATGATGATGTCCCCTAGGTGTTTTTTTAGGATTATGACCCACCTTGAACTGAGGCTCTGGTTTTCTTGGTGTATTATATTTTTTTGAAATATGAATCAGAATTGAAAAAAAAAAAAGGGGGGGGGGGGTGGGAAGAAAATATTGAGAAAAATGAAAAGGAAAGAAAAAGGAAAAAATAAAGAAGAAAAAGAAAATTAAAGAATTACAAAAGATGGGAGAAAAGAAAAAGGAAAATGAAAGAAAACAAAAGAATAGAAGAGAGAGAAGGAAAAGTACTCTGCTTGGAAGCAATGATGGCTTGACGTTTGTCAGGACTAGCCTCAACAACACAGGTGTCAGAGGTAGAAGATGCACCCTAGTCTGGGCTGAACGGTGGCCATGCAAGATTTATCAAATCCGTTGACCTAGTCAGGCTTGCTGCTGGCCAATAGTAGCCAAGTCCCTTCTGGGCTCCAGGTGGGGCGGGTCATATATGATGGGGGTTGCCTTATTGTTCGTGTCTGCATGTTATTTCCTTATACACTGCCATTGAAACATGATTATGAGCTGTATTGGTTTAAGAAATGTGGCGTTGCTTGTTTTGTCACGTTTTCATTTTGCAGGTCTTAATTTCCTTGGCTTCTGAGGTATTGCTGGTCTTAAGCTTGTTTGGTTTTGCCATTGTGGGTTTCTTTAAATAGACCACACCTCAACGTTAGTGCAAGCGGTAAGAAATTGCATCCTAGCCCGGGCTGAACGGTGGCCGGGTAGGGGTTTATCAAATTCGTTGGCGGTTTGTCCAGGCTTGCTGCTGGCCCATAGTAGCTAATTCCGTTACGGTTCTGGTTACTACGATATTGGTGCTGCTTGGGTGGACTGATGATATTGGCTGGCCTATATGTGGCCTGTGTGCTTTATTTGGTGGCCTGCGTGCCATTTATTAGTTTTTTGGGCCTGCGTGCCTCCTTTGTGGTTTGTTTGCCTTTGCAGTGTCTATAAAATGAAACTGAATAACATTTCACATATTTGAGTGTATATTGTACAATGAAGTTGTAATTATATCAAAATGATCATGTAGTTGTGTTTTAATAAAACTATAGTGTATATAAAATAAAATTAAATAACATTTTCACATATTTGAGTCTATAAATATCGAATGAAACTGTAGTTATATCGAAATGAAACTGTAGTTGTGTTGAACTGAAACTGTAGTGTATACAAAATGAAACTGAATAACAGAGTTACTTTTTGCGGAAGGGTGCGGAACGGCGAGAAACAGATGCCGTTTATTTTCATTAAACAAAACGATGTCGTTTTGATGCGCGGTTCATATCAATTATGCACCGCGGTGCACGATATAATTTTCGTGTTCAATCACAGCCCACACGTAACGACGAGGGGGCAGTCCCTGGCTAGCTTGAATTATATTAATTGCTGTAATGTGTCATAGCTGAGTACGTAACAGTTGTGGTCTACAAAATGGTCTACAAAATGGTGGCCCAAATCTTACATTCCATCAATTATATTACTCCATGTTGGTCCATGAATGCATTTTCGCATGGCATCATTGGCTTCTGTCAATCATGAATCGTCACTATCCTTAGCAAGGTCCGTAGACAGTCCTAGGGGATCGGAGTGGGATATATAGGTTTTATTTATTTATTTATTTATTAATTTTAATATGGTAGTGATGAACTTAACATTACATTTGTCAATACTCATCTCCATGAATATAATGGATGTGTATATTTCCGAATCAAATAAAATAAACATATATAGTTATACTAGACCTTGTGGTCCATTGATATCCGATTACTCTTCTATGTGAGAGGTATAGGATTTGAACTTTAGTGTAGGCGTAGATTGTATTATTGAATAATTTTTTCAATTCTCAAGATTAAATACTATATATTCCTATTAAACTTAAAATAATATTTATACCACAACACCCAAAATATTATTTAAGTTTTTATGATAATATTTTTATATCATTAATCAACCATTATTATATAAATTCTCAACCGTCCTCTTTCACTTATATAATAAACAATTAACGTTGCCACAAAATAAAAATTCTAAAACCCATGCATAACTGGGAGTGTCTAAAAAATTGGACTTTCACTTAGTATAGTGTTATATATTTTATATTAAATCGAATTGCAATGATAGACATGCCTTTGAATCAAGCAATTAGTATAAAGATGTAATACACATAAGTTTTAAGTCACAACAACTTAAAGCCCTTGACACTTGGCTATGTGTTTGTATCTATTCATAACCACGTATCAAGTAAAACTCAAACTTTAAAGATGCCATCTTTCATGCTTACATATAGGTTAATTCTTTTAATCATGGTTTTGCATTAATTACTTTTCAAAAGACTAATTAAGAGTTCTAGTATTGAAAGAAGCATTATTTAAAAAAAAACAATTTATTTATTAATTCAAGCACATCCGTGTCAAAGTTCGGGCCTAGCTCCGGGCCTAATCCGTGCTTGGACTCGGTCCTTGACTGGTTTTGAGTCAATCATTATTGTGTGGACCATGATCCACACAAGTTGTGTGGACCATATTTTGTATATTGTAAAATAATGTACATTCAGTACAAAATAATGTACATTTAATACAAAAATAATGTACATTATATTCAGGGGGTGTACATATATAACGTACATTATTTTTATACTGAGTGTATATTTTATTGTATAATGTACATTCAGTACAAAAATAATGTACATTTAGTATATTAAAAATGTACTGTTTGTTATGGTCCACATAATATTGTGTGGACCATAATTTATCGTTTCGAGCTGGCCGGGCTTTTTTTTTTAATAGGACCTGAATCGACCCTTTACTAGCTGGTCCCAGTTCGGGCTAGGCCTGATGAAGCCCAGTCCCAACTTTTTTCAGGGCGATTCAGGACTAGTTCGGTCTTAAACCGGCCCATGGCTACCACTAATTAATATATATATATATATATATATATATATAAAAGATTATTATATATTTCACCCTCCAAGCAGAGTAGCAAACTCATTATTGCATATTGCATAATAGCAGTACGTAGTGGAGCCTAGACTTGGCAATTATGGACACGACCCGTTAACACGACACGAAACCGGACACGAAAATAACGGGTTAGTGTTTAGCCTTAACATGTCCCGGGTCGTTAACGGGTTGACCCGTTAAGAACCCGTTATGTTTCGTGTCTTAACGGGTCAACCCGTTAAACCTATTAAGAACCCGTTTAACCCGTTAATATTATCGTGTCAACCCGTTTACACGAACCAGTTTACACAAACCTGTTTATAACCCGCTAAAAACCATTTTCATGAATGTGATTACAAAAGATATCATGAACATGACTAATGATGAATTTACTACATTAGGCCAAGATCATATACCAATTATTGATGTTCAACAATATGAAATTTGAATTTTTATTGTGTTCAATTTTATTCTAAAAACTAGCATGGACTTCTTTAATTATGATTTTTGTATGTTATTTTATCATTTTATGAATGTTATAAATTGAATATTTTGTTTAGTTTGTTTGATGGATTGAATTGTAGGTTTTATTTCTTTTTTATATAACTTAAATTTAAATTTTAGTTTTTTTAAAAAATATATTAATAGTTTTAGCGGGTTTAAACGAATTTCGTGTCATATCGTGTCGACACGACCCGAAACCTGTTAACAAAACGTGTCTATCGTGTCAACCCGTTTAACCCGTTCACAAATCGTGTTCGTGTTAAAAATTTGAACCCGTTAACCTTAACGTGTCGTGTCCGTGTTTAGCCTTATCGTGTCCGTGTCGTTATCGTGTCGACCCGTTAACGAACCCGTATACACGAATTGCCAGGTCTAAGTGGAGGCCATGTTTAGTCAGACATTTGATTGACCGATGATTGATGTTGAGTTCTTATCTTAGATTTTACTCTTTAAAAAAAAAAATCAATAAGGTTCAGGGCGCTTATTGGTATCACTACCTACAAACTTATTGTGGCTTGCGATTGTATCTGTTTGTCTATTGATGTTATATTATGTTTAATATTTTTAACAGGTATGTAGTCTATATAAAATGTATATCTTAAATAGACTCAAACCTATTTAAAATCTACAACAGAGTTTCTCTTTAATGACATAACGTACATATTAAATAGGCCTTTAAAAAGGCTTTAAACTAGACAAGACCTATTATAGGCTGAGGCTAAATAAAGCCTACATACTAGCTCAAGGCTCAATTGTTATGCCGTGGAACTGTGTCCACCTTGCAAGGTGGACACGGTTCTATATTTATAATTATTGAACTCTATGTTCATAATTACAGAACTCTATGTTCATAATATTTGAACTTCATATTCACAATTATTGAACTCTATATTCACAATTACAGAACTCTATATTCATAATTATATAACTCTATGTTCATAATTACAGAACTTTATGTTCATAATTATATAACTCTATGTTCATAATTATAGAACTATATGTTCATAATTATAAAATTATAAAACTATATGTTCTTAATTTTTGAATTTTATAATCTCAATTATGACAGTTTTGTAACAAGGTGGGCACGATTCCATAGCATAATTTGCCCTTAAGCCTAGGCACAAGCCTTAAGTTCTCATAGTAGGCTCATGCCTAATTTTTCTAAGCTCAGCCCGGCGTAGCTTATTTCCATCACTATTGGTATACAAGTTTTTTTTTTTTTTTTTAGAACATTGGTATACAAGTTTTAATTATTAGAAAATCACAAAATGAAGTGCTTCAAGAAATCACAAAATGAAGTACTTGTCTTCATTGAATTCAAGGTCTAACATTTCTTTATTAGATGTGAATTGATATTTCCTAATTTACTTGCAATTTAATAATCAAGCTTTAATTTGCATATACATTTGATTATTTTGAACTTAACAACCATGGATAATCCTTAAACTAGGACTCCATCTTTGTATTATTATCGCTGAGTTATATCCCTTTAATTTCCTACCCCGCATCGACTAAATAATAATCACAATTCTATTGCATAACACGCATAGCAAGTCCTTTTAATTAAAGTTATGTATTTGAATAACTAGTTTACAACTAGGACTATGTTGTCTAATGGTATCCGGGTTGGACTTCCATTTGGAAGATTGTGAGTTTCGAGCCTCAGTGAAGGCGTTATTGGTTTTTTGTGTTTCAGTAGGTTGAGAAAGTATATGAACAGATACTACAATGTAATAGAGCCAGTGATACTCAAAAAAAAAAAAAAAAAAAAAAAAGTTTACAACATAACATAATAGATTTTAAATATTCTATCAATATAATGAACTTGCAAAATGAGAAATATTTGATTAATTATATCAAATTAAAGCTCTGTTTCAAAAAAAAAAAATATCAAATTAAAGCTCACTTAACAAGTTCCTTGGCAGCAAATATTTCTACTCATGCAAATTCTACAACATTGAAAAATTAATCAAATAGGTTATTCCTTTAACTCGAATATCATACCTCCTCATTTAAGAATATCATCCACTTTGGAGAATAGTCTTATACAAATATACATGTTCCATTCACTTTGAAAAGAAACCATTTCAATTTTAAATTCACTTGTTCTTCATATTTCTTTTAAGTTGAAGAAGCAAACCAATTTAATTAAACCATAATCCATGATTTAAATAAAATTTATTTTTAAAATTATTAGGACTCTTATACTAGTAGTTCGTTAGGACTCTTTATCTACTCTCTATATTATTACTTGTACAGACTCAGTTACGTTTGATATTCAATAATCAAATCCTCATCTGGCATCAGTTTCCAGGTTTATTCCATGGCAGCCTTGGGAGATAATAATGACGGTTCTGTTCGCGATTCTTCTGAACGGACTGTGTCCGAGGTTGCTCCCGTTCATCGCCACCCGGCTCCGAGTTTGTCTTCGGCACATCACTTTGTCTCGCTTAAGCTTACCGTTCACAATTATCTTTTTTGGAGGACTCAAATGCTTCCGTTCTTGGAGGGGCAGGGTCTCCTTGGTTATGTGGATGGTACGCACGCTTGTCCGACCGGTGCAGCACTGGTGGAGTCCACGGCGGAGAGCAGCGCTGCAGCGGCGTCGGGTTCGGCGTCGGAACAGTGGCGCCGGCAGGACAAGGCTATCTTGTCTCTTTTGATTTCGTCGCTGTCTGATGAGATGATGCATATGGCCGTTGGTCGATCCACTTCCCGTGCCTTGTGGTTAGCCATCGAGCAGGAGCTCGGATCGGCGACTAGGTCCCGTGCCTTGCGGCTTCTTGGCGAGTTGCAGGCGCTAACTCAGGGGGAGTCTTCTGTCTCGGATTATCTTGGCCGAGCGCGGATGCTTGTCGAGGACTTGGCGCTTGCTGGACGTCCGATCACGCTTGATGATCAAAATATTTATGTTTTTCGCGAGTTGCGGCCGGAGCTTCGTCCACTCGTTGCACCCTTGACGCGTGGCTCTCCGGTGACGTTGTCCGAGCTTTCGGACTATCTTACCTCTCAGGAATGGATTTGTGCGGCTGGCGGTGGTGGAGTTGGATCGCCGGCAGTTTTGGCCGTGAACCGCGGCCGTGGTTGCGGTCGCGTGCATGGCGAACAGAGTCGTGGTGGCTCGGGCAGTGGTGGCTCGGGCAGTGGAGGCTCGGGTCGCGGTGGTGGCCGAGGCCGAGGAGGCCGGGGCCGGGGTCGGTCCGATGTGCGGTGTCAGATTTGTGATAAACAGGGGCATTCTGCGTTGAATTGCTATCGCAGGTATTCTGAGACACCCGGTCCTCAGGTTCACATGGCTTATTCCGGAGATATGGGTGGCTCGGTTGATTCTCATCAGTGGTTTCCTGACACGGGTGCCACGAACCATGCGACACCTGACTCCTCGGTGTTGACTTCCGCTGCTGGCTATGATGGTTCTGACACTCTCCGGGTTGGCAATGGTACAGGTATGACTATACTTAGTGTTGGTTCTACTTCGATAGCCGCTTCTAGTAAACTTTTTCGTTTAAATGATGTCTTGCATGTCCTTGGCTTGTCGTCGTCTTTACTTTCTGTTCAGCGTTTTGCTCGGGATAATCGTGTCTTTTTTGAGTTTCATTCTAAGTATTTTCTTGTGAAGGATCTCTTGACCAAGGAGGTGCTTTTTAAGGGGGGCGCGTCGGGAGGTCTATATACTTGGCCTGTTTCCTGTCGTAGTCCATCTGTTAATGTTGCTGCGCGTGTCTCGTCTTCTACTTGGCACCAGCGGCTTGGTCATCCACACACACGAGTTCTGCGTCAAATTTTACAATTGTCTGGTGTTAGTCAATTTAATTCTAGTGAATTGTCCAATGTTTGTTCGTCTTGTCAGTTAGGGAAATCTTCCCGTTTTCCATTACCTCGTGTTGCCACTTCGAGTACTCGTGTATTAGAACTCGTGTATACTGATATTTGGGGCCCTGCGCCAATAACATCTGTTAATGGTTTTCGTTACTTCGTTTTGTTTGTGGATGATTTTACACGTTTTGTTTGGTTCTATCCTATGCGTGCCAAAACCGATATCTATGCTATCTTTGACCGTTTCCGCTCTCTTGTTGAGTGGTCATTCTCTCACAAAATAATTGCAATTCAATCTGATTTAGGGGGAGAGTACAAAAAGCTCCACTCTACGTTTGAGTCTCTTGGTATTCGCCAAAGGCAGTCCTGTGCGTATACACACGAGCAGAATGGTCGGGTAGAGCGTCGCCATAGGCATATAGTTGAAACTGGGTTGGCATTAATGGCTCAGTCTTCTGTTCCCTCTAGATATTGGGATTTTGCGTTTGAAACGGCATTCTATTTGATTAATAAGATGCCTACTCGGGTTTTAGACAATGAGTCTCCCCATTATCGTTTGCATCGCTCCCCTCCGTCTTATTCCTTTTTGCGGGTGTTTGGTTGTCTTTGTTTTCCTCTACTGCGTCCATATAATCGTAATAAACTGCAGTATCGTTCGTCTCCGTGTATTTTCTTGGGTTATCCTGACTCTTTCCATGGCTATCGTTATCTAGATACTGTCACTAATAAAGTCTTTATCTGTCGCCATGTGCGATTCGATGAGGCTGTTTTTCCATTTGCTAGTGGTGTTTCTACGCAGGTTGTTGCTAAGCCCCGGGCTGTTCCGTGGGGTGTTGCCCCCGTTGTTGCTGTTCCTGCGCCGGTTTTGGCTGCTAGGGAGGAGCGGCCAGTTTCTACTCCCGTGGTTCCGGATTCGGATTCTAGTGAGCGGACTGTTTCTGATTGTGGGTAGGTTGCCCGTCGTGGTCGGCCGCGTCGGGGTCGTGGTGCGAAGGTTGTTGGGCCGCGGTCTCATGTGATGGGCACACGGAGTATGGGCCCTAAGGATCATGTTGCTTTGTTCACTGCTGCTGATAATCTTGAGCCCACGTGTTACTCGCAGGCCGTGCGCCATCCAGAGTGGCGTGAGGCCATGGATGTGGAGTTTAATGCTTTGCTACAGAACCATACATGGCGTCTTGTTCCTTACACTCCGGGTATGAATGTTGTGGGGTGTAAGTGGGTATTTCGGGTCAAGCGAAATGCGGATGGATCTGTTGACCGTCACAAGGCCCGGCTGGTGGCTAAGGGTAATCAGGTTGCCGGGAAAGACTTTTTTGAGACATTCAGTCCGGTTGTCAAGCCCACCACGGTTCGGCTTTTACTTTCCTTAGCTTACTCCCGTGGTTGGTCCATTCGGCAACTGGATGTTCACAATGCATTTCTGAATGGTTCTCTAGCTGAGACAGTGTATATGCGTCAGCTGCCTGGCTACGAGGACAAGACGAAACCGGATCATGTGTGCTTTCTGCATCGCTCTCTTTATGGTTTGAAGCAGGCCCCTCGTGCTTGGTTCACTCGGTTGCACGATTTTCTTTGTTCTGTTGGCTTTGTTCCTTCTAAAACTGACGTGTCATTATTTATCTATTCTGATGGTGCTGTGCAGTTGTATTTTTTGGTGTATGTTGATGACATTCTGGTCATGGGCTCGGACTCACAGCGGGTCTCAAGAATTGTGGCCAAGCTGGCTGCAGAGTTCAAGATTCGGGATATGGGGGCCCCGTCTTTTTTTCTTGGCATTGAGACTGTGCCGCTCTCGGATGGTGTTCTCCTCTCTCAGAGGCGTTATATCCAGGACATTCTTAAGCGGGCCGGCGTGGTGGATTGCAAGCCGGTCTTGACCCCAGTTTCAGTTGTTCGGTCTGATGATGCTGACACTACTCCTTATGCCGATCCCACTCACTATCGCAGCATTGCGGGTGCCCTGCAGTACTTGACTGTGACTCGCCCTGATTTATCTTATGCAGTCAATAGGCTTTGTCAGCACATGCAGTCTCCTACCACGGCTGATTGGAATCTGATGAAGCGGGTGTTACGGTATGTTAAGGGTACTCTTGGTCTTGGACTCAGTATTCGCAGGTCTCTGTCTACTGCTGTTCATGCTTTTTCTAACTCGGATTGGGCTGGCAATCCGGATGATAGGAAGTCAACCAGTGGCTTTGCGGTCTACGTGGGCACCAATCTGGTTTCCTGGTCATGCAGAAAGCAGCGCACGGTGGCGCGTTCGTCTACTGAAGCTGAATACAAGGCTCTAGCTGACACTACAAGAAAAATGCACATAGACAACACTAGAAAGACAACAGTTTTTAAGAAAAGTGTTGTCTTTTGTATAAAAGACAACAGTTTGGTCCAAAACCGTTGTCTTTGATGCAACACTTTTGTCAAAGACAACGGTTTTTACTTAACCGTTGTTATAAGTGTGTTGTCTTTGTGCATTTTGTGAAAAGACAACACCACAACGACAACGGTTTTTTAAAACCGTTGTCTATGTGCGTTTTTTTTAAATAAGACAACGGTTTTTTTAACTGTTGTTGTTGGTGTGTTGTCTTTAAGCGCACTGGAATACACAACACTAGAAAGACAACGGTTGTTTAAAACCGTTGTCTTTGTGAGCTCTTTTTTTTTAAAAAGACAACAGTTTTATTTAACCGTTGTCGTTGGTGTGTTGTCGTTAAGCGCACTCGAATACACAACACTAAAACGACAACGGTTTTATATAACCGTTGTCGTTGCGCGTTCTTTATTTGTTTAAGACAACGGTTTTATTTAACCGTTGTCTTTGGTATGTTGTCTTTAAGCGTATTTGAATACACAACACTACAAAGGCAACAGTTTTAAATAACCGTTGTCTTTGCGCATCATTATTTAACAGGTATATAAAATAAAAACAAGGATGTTAACAACAAGAATTGAACTTATGACCTCAAACTTAACAAGTAAGCAATCTATCCAACTAAGCAACACAAACTCTTATGCCTAAAGGTGCAACATCTGGTATATAACTGAGTTGCTTCTGTGTTGTTTGTGAAAACCAAAACCACAATTTTAGAAAATAGTCGAAGAATTCCCCCTAAGAAGAATAGAACTTAAGATCTCTAATCTCTAACATAATAAACTAAGCTAAACCCACCAAGCCACACTAACACTTATGTATTTAAGTGCAACATCTAGTATATTACCAGTTTGCTTATGTGTTGTCTTTGAGAACCAAGACAATGATTGCATAAAATAGGTTAAGAATGCCACCATAAAAGATAGAACCTAAGACCTTTAACATAATAAACAAAGCTAAATCCACCAAGCCATACCAACTCTTGTGTACTAAAGTGTTACACTTTATGTTTTACCTATAATTTAACAGAGAAAGAATACAATTCAAAAGTTAATTTAATAGTTCTATTTTCGTTCATATTTAAATATAAAATTATTCACCAGAATTTCAAAGTAAATTTATTAAAGTTTTATTTTCAATTATATTACAATTACGACCAATCTATGAATTCAAAAAAATAATAATAATTATCAAGTATAAAAAACAATATGGGGTGGTGTTCATAATGGTGCGGGATGATGTGTAGGGGTTAAGGGTTGTATGATAGGGGCCGGGGTTGGTAATCGACACTTCCGGCTAGCGCATGACTGACAAGGTTAGCTATATATATGTTAGTAATCGACCATTCCGACTAGCGCATGACTAACAAGGTTAGCTATGTTGGTAATCGACCCTTCCGGCTAGCGAATGACTAACAAGGTTAGCTATATGTTGTTAATCGACCCTCCCAGCATGCCCGGGACACGTTGAGAATGGATATGAAAGAGTAGTTGATCGATGCCGTACAGTTAGCTATATCCCATTTCTTTTGCCGCGATTTTAATTAGCTCTATGTTCATAATTACCAAACTATATATTCATAATTTTTGAATTGAAATGCATATTCATAATGATTGAATAACTCTGATCTATATTCACAATTACTGAACTTTATGTTTATAATTTGCGATGTTCATATTCCCAAGTGTTGATAACTATACAGTTTAGAAATTATGAATCAACAATACAGAAATTATGAATCTGTAGTATAGAAATTATGAATTTACTGTATAGAAATTATTAATCTATACAACTGTATTTAAATTAGAAATATACTGTATAGAAATTATGAATCTACATTATAGGGAAATGGGACGTGATCTTTGTATTTGGGTCGCCAGTCTAGGCTTGTACCTCGGGCTTTATACGTACTATTTTGGACCTATCACCACGAGCTATAAAGCTAATATTTTCTTGTCCCCCGTTCTGTACCTATATACCTGGTACTCAATCATTATTGCATGGACCATGGTCCACACAATTGTGTGGACCATAACTAACAAAATACATTTTTAATATACTAAGGGTACATTATTTATGTACTTAATGTACATTTTTCAAAAGTACATTATTTTATATAAAACTACTATTTTGGACCTAGCGTCCCGAGTAATAAAGCTACTATTTTCTTACCCATGTTATATACCTATATACCCGATTTATGGTGGATCCGGTCCCTATAATAAATCATCAATATAGTTATTTAATTTGTAAAAAAATGAAGATTTAGTATAAAATAAAAATAAAACTTTCGTTATTTTGCTTATTATATTAGATATATATGTTATTCTTTAAAAGAAATAAAAGTTAAAATAATTTTGACTTTAATATATATTAGATATATATGTTATTCTTTAAATGTTGAATTTCAAAACTTGCACAATTTGTAAAAAATCTTCTTCCCTCTCAAATAAAATAATTCCCTCTTTGTAAATTTTGACTTCATTTGAATATTAACACTAAAGCGCCAAAGAAGGAATTAAAACACAAAACAAAACTAATTTTGCCAAAACACTTCAGCGCAAACACACAAAACCACCGTCGCCTCCCAGTGTCGAAGTCCAGAAGATACCGCCCTCGCCTCCGACAGTGCCGTCGCCGCCTCCAACCTCTGCCGTCGTCGCCGTCTCCAACTCCCGCCGTCGTCGTCGTCTGCAACTTCCGCCGTCGTCGCCGCCTCCAACCTCCGCCGCCGTTGCTGCATCATCCCTCCAGGTTAGTCCTCAATTTTTTTAACCCTAATTCCTAATTTCTTTATTGTATTGTTAAATTTTCCATATGTGAAAGCTATGAGTGTTCTTGGCTATGATTTTGTCTACCCTATGTTTTAGTATTTTACTAGGCATATAGCTTTAGTTTGATTTTGGCTATGATTTTGACTGAGTTGATTTTCTGTATATGAATTATGAAACCTGGGCTGTACGAGTAGTAACTTTTAGTTTTGCTAAAATCCCTAGTTATTTGCTTCATCATACTTTTAGAATTAAACATTTAAACCTTACTTTTAACCTTAATATAATAAGCACTGAAGTTTAACAAGATCACTTTTCAAGCAGAACTACTAGTGCTGTCTATTTAGCATTTGTTCATGTCAATTAAAAAGAAACATTTGCTTTACTCATTTATATGATTAAAAATTTAATCTGTCAAAAAGATTTATACAGGTTCATAAATAAAGTAAGAAGCAAAATGTACTTTGAGATGCAAACACTATATTTTCTAAACCACTCTGAATTTTGATGTTTATAGAAAAAACCACAGCTTACTACTTGCATCTAATAACATTCTAATTATGTTAATTCTGTGTGTTCAACATGAAATATTATTGAAATAATTTGGAGAACTTGTATGATGTGAACAAAACTAGCATGTCCAACAATTAGATAAAGGAAACAAAAAGGGTTATTTTGGAAATTTTACAAAGTTGATCCAATATTCTGATCTGGTTTTTGATTCTTAAAAGCTAATGTCCAGAGATATCTCTTATCCAATCATAGCAATAATTCTTTATTATCCTTATAGCGAATCATCTCTTTTTTCTCTTCTTGTTTGCTTTTATAAATGCTCTCAAACTGGCACATCAGGCAGGGCTGTATCTTCATCACCGCATTGGGCCTTATATTTGTGGAGAATGGAATTATGGGTAAGATTATTTTATATGCATATACATTTAGTTATATATGATCATGTAAAGTGGGATCCTAGCTTAATTGTATGAATTGTGGTGCAGGGGATTCCCTGTTTGGCTAAAATTTGTGCCTGGGATTGAGTTTAGAACAGACAATTAGCCTTTTAAGGTTGTCTACTTAATTAATTTGTTCATATATATTTTGCTATATATTCTGGTTTACTAAACTATGGTGATTACAACAAGGTGGGTATGCATCGGTTTGTTGAAAAAATTGTGAACATGATGAAAGTGGAGAAAATGTTTGAACCTGACGGTGGACCTATTATTATGAATCAGGTTAGAATTGAAGCTAAGGAAGAAGATGGATTATATTATATATTGGCTTAATTGTATAACTATTATTGTCTTTGTGTTTACTGCAGATTGAAAACGAGTATGGACCAGTGGAGTATGTTATTGGTGCCAAAGGTAAAGCTTATAGAAAATGGTTTTCACAAATGGTTCAATTCTACCTGATTCAACAAATGGTTGAAGCTAGGTTTTTTTTTTTTTTTTTTTTAAATTTTTTAAAATTTCATTCTTTCGATTTATTATTACATAATCTGAATAATCAACAATATATATGAAGGGCTATTAAAATGGTCCATGCGTCCTCTACGAATGGAAAGAAAGGACGCAGTAAAACTGCTTGGGAAATTGTCAAGGTAATTTCATATTTTTAACTATATAAGTGTTTGTATATAGCTAAATTGTAATGCAAATATTATTTAACATTCGTAGGCTCCTCGTCAACCGGATAGTAACCAATGCGGTTTCTTTGTCATGGCGTACATGAAAACTTTAATTGAGAATATGCCAGACTTCGATGATAAAATTCTGTTCAAGCACTGGTATATATGTACATGAAAATTCTGTTTGAAGTGAAAATCTGTTTGTATGTGCATATATAAGTGCATTAGGTGATTATTTAAAATGAGCATATAGTCATGAAATGAAGAATCATGTGAGCTTAACTGTTTGTATGTGCATAAGTGAATCAGTGTGCTGTTCTGATTTGTTGTTCATTGAAATTATATGGTCAGCAATTATTTTCTTAATGTCTTACCTTTTTTGGTGATGAATAATGATAATTCATCTCTTATCTTTCCTTTTTGGAAGACTGGAAAGCATACTGTATTGATATATACAAATTAAAGTGTGCTTAATCTTTGTGGTTTGGTGTTAAGTGCCAAAATCCTGCCTGCCAAAATCCTTATATACAAATTAAAGTGTGCTTGTGGTTTGGTATTGATATTTTTGGTTGCAGTGGCATTATATAGAGGATGCAATGTGTTTTATTTTGCTTGGGCCTTGAGGAAGAAAAAAATAGAAAGTAGGCAAAGCATGACTGGTAGATTGATAAATGCCATCCATCCCACATGGTAGTTGTCAATTGGGGCATTTGTATTCATATTAGGAAAGTATTGCCAATGCATTGATTTTACTCGAATACACTCTAGTATGCCATTTTAGTGTTTCCTGTCTAGCTTTTTTGTACTATAACCTTCCAGATTGGAGAGCTTTCCGAATTACTCCTAACTTATTTTGCATTTCATTGCAAATTATTTATATCTATACTAATTTATTTTCTTACTTTTTACATGTAGTTTCAACAAGTTGATTATGACAAAGCGGTTATTGATCTGGTGCGTGCTGAATGGGCCGATATTCTATCAAGTCATATAGAGTAGGTATGATTTGGTCATTAGAACGTTGTGATCATTTGGACTTGAATTGGTTAGTGGAATTTTTTTTTGTGTAGTAGTATTATGACTTGGATGATAATTAGAATTGGTCATGGAAGTCTTTTGACTTGTTATTTTGAACCTTATTAGCTTGTGCACAATTATGTAACTACATTTTGCAACATATGGTGAATGGATAAATTATTATTTTTATATGATTATAATTTAAGCAGGTGAAAAACGATTAAAAACCGTTGTCTATTTTACAACAGACAACAATTAGAAACCGTTGACTTTTCTACAAAAGACAACAGTTTATGGGTGTGACAAAAGCGATTTCAACAACACACAATAGACAACAGTTTATAACTGTTGTCTTTTAAAGAAAAGACAACAGTTAATAACCGTTGTCTATGTGCATGACTTTTAACAACACCGGTTTCAACAACACTTAATAGACAACGGTTAAAAAACCGTTGTCGTTGGTAGAAAAGACAACAGTTAATAACCGTTGTCTATGTGCGTGACTTTTAACAACACCGGTTTCAACAACACTTAATAGACAACGGTTAAAAAACCGTTGTCGTTGGTAGAAAAGACAACGGTTAATAACCGTTGTCTATGTGCGTGACTTTTAACAACACCGGTTTCAACAACACTTAATAGACAACGGTTAAAAAACCGTTGTCGTTGGTAGAAAAGACAACGGTTAATAACCGTTGTCTATGTGCGTGACTTTTAACAACACCGGTTTCAACAACACTTAATAGACAACGGTTAAAAAACCGTTGTCGTTGGTAGAAAAGACAACGGTTAATAACCGTTGTCTATGTGCGTGACTTTTAACAACACCGGTTTCAACAACACTTAATAGACAACGGTTAAAAAACCGTTGTCGTTGGTAGAAAAGACAACGGTTAATAACCGTTGTCTATGTGCGTGACTTTTAACAACACCGGTTTCAACAACACTTAATAGACAACGGTTAAAAAACCGTTGTCGTTTCTAGAAAAGACAACGGTTAAAAAACCGTTGTCTATGCGCGGGACTTACAACAACACCGGCTTCAACAACAGAAATTATACCCCTACGACAACGGTTATTAACCGTTGTCTATGTGCATTTTTCTTGTAGTGTGATGTCTCAGCTGAGGTTACGTGGCTCGTTTCACTTCTTAAAGAGATTGGTTTTCCGCCGGCTTCTGCGCCAACTCTGTGGTGTGACAACTTGGGTGCCACCTACCTGTGCTCGAACCCGGTATTTCATGCCCGAACGAAGCATGTGGAGATTGATTATCATTTCGTTCGTGACAAGGTTGCCAAGAAGGAGATTCAGGTTCACTTTATTTCTACGAAGGATCAACTAGCAGATGTTTTCACCAAGGCTCTTCCGTCTACTCGGTTTTCTTTTCTACGGGACAAACTCAATGTTGCAGCTGCTCCGTCTTGAGTTTGAGGGGGAGTATTAGGACTCTTATACTAGTAGTTCGCTAGGACTCTTTATCTACTCTCTATATTATTACTCGTACAGACTCAGTTACGTTTGATATTCAATAATCAAATCCTCATCAAAATAACTTGTTTTTCATACTAGATAAACTAGTAAACTATTTAATTTGTCAGTATTTTAATACATTCTGAATATGAAAATTTTGTGTCAAAATAATTATTACCACACTAATTCTCATATAGTTCAATATCCACAGTTATGGATAAAACAACCCCAAAATAACTATGACTTCTCCAAAATGGATATAAATATTGGCATAAAATAGAGAGCAAAACAGATAATAAGAAAATATGCCAGCCATGCATACGTAGATGAAAAAGATCTTTTAAAAATTAATATTTCAGAATTTTTAAAAGAAAATTCGCTAGAAAAACAAAGCTACATATATCTTTGTGGTTTTTGTTAAATGAAGTTTGCTCAAAATTTTACCATGCAAGAGAAATAAAATACAGAGCCATTTTATAGCTTCAATAAATTCAAACCTCATGGATGAGTTTTAAAAGTCATACAAATCTATAAAGAAAACCATGCTGGCAAAGTATTTCAAAACCAAGCTAAGGAAGAAATAACATGCATGTACATACAACAATAATATATTTTAGTACAATATAATCACCATACATATATCCTTGTATTTATGAGATTATGCAATTGCTCAATAAAGTTTAATGCATATATTGCCCACAATGACATAACACTTAGAAAGTAATTAAGCAAAATAAACTAAACTTAAATTAATGTCTAGGTCAAGACAATGATGGAAGTAATATACAAAGCTCTGATCTATTCACTGAACCTCGAGTTCAACAGAACAAAGAATGAAGCAGATTATGAAGCGCTTCTTATTATTGGGCTTAAGTTAGCTGCTCACCTCGGGGTAAAAATGATAAAGATAAGTGTGACTTAAGATTAATAATGGGCATGAACCAGTACAAGGACTTAGCCCGAAAGTTGTTCGTGAAGATGAAGGCTTTCAAGTTGCCTCACATCCCAATAACTGAGCAAATTATACCACGGATGTACACGTTACATTGTGGACCCTGGTCTAAAATATTTTGTATTTGCAGTTTGCATATTATTTGTATGTAATTAACATATTATGTGTATATAATTAATATATTATGTATGTGTCTCTAATCAGTGGCGGATCCAGAAATATTCTCTAGTGGGGCAAAAAGTTAAACCTAACCAGATATTTAAAAAAAAAAAATGAAACACTTAGAGACCCAGTCATAAATATTGTTGACTAGAGATAAAAAATCAAAATACATCAAGATAAAAAAATATTTAAAACAAAATATAAAACATACGGAGTAATTAATTAGATTAAATAGTTTGAATGAAAAACACATTATAAATCACTCATCTCACTATTAATATTAAAAAAAAAAAGAAAAAAATTTAGAAAGAGAAGAAGTCTCAATGATACAAATAAAAAATCTAATTAGAATTCTCACTATTAATATTAAAAAATGCCAAGAACAAAAGTTCATTCATCTCACTATTAATATTAAAAATGAAAAAAAAAAAAAGCCAAACCAAATAAAATGAAAAAAAGAAGCCAAACAAAAAAAAAAAAATTGTAAGAGAAAAAATATTGAACTCTGGACTATTACATACTACATGGGATTGGGTTTGCCATCTAAGCCAAAAAACCTTTTGGTTAAGTTTTAGTGTATATATATATATATATATATATATATATATATATATATATATATATATATATATATATATATATATAGAAATTTTTTCCAGAAAAGGCGAAACATTAAAACAAAAGAGATAATTTAAAAATAAATAAATAAACTACCTTAGAAATATAATTGTAAATATTGTTGGATATGGACGAAAAATAAAACACATCGAAACTTTATTAAAATATTCATAACAAAATATGAAACATAATTAATAAAATAATTTGAATAGAAAACACATTATAAATTACACATCTTATTATAGAGTGTGTGTGTAATATTAAAAAGCTATTAAAAAAGAATTGTAAAACTATGTTGATGCTAAAATTAGAACTCTTAACCTCATTATTACCAATGATGTGCTCTACCACCTACTCTAACTCATTTCTTGTTAGCTTTTTATAATTTTTTTATACTAATACTAAAACATGTACTATATATACATATATACATACAAATACTATATATGGGATGGGGGTGGGGGTGAGGGGGGCAGCTGCCCCCCTCTCCCTCCGTCCCTATATATATATATATATATATATATATATATATATATATATATATATATATATATATGTGTGTGTGTGTGTGTGTGTGTGTGTGTCTGTGTGGGGGGGGGGGGGGCATGCAGCTGCCCCCACTGTCCCCACACTAGATCCGCCACTGTCTCTAATTTATTTAAAGACACATAATCTATTAATTACAAACACATAATAATATGTTAATTAGAAAACATCATTTTTAGATTAGGGTCCATAATGTAATAGTTGGGAGGTTGAGAAGAGTTGGTGAGTGCAAATTATTCTGTGGACCTATGTCCACCTTGCAAGGTGGACATGGATTCCAATGTTCACAATTTACCTACTAAAATATTCACAATTTTAAAAACCACAATTTGTATACCACGAACACAATGTTAACATATATGTAATTAATTACTTTATTTTGTATTCACAAGTTTCTTTCAAATACTGCAGTCACACAATATTAACATATTAGAATTTGATGACCATGTATTGTATTCAAAAATTCCCTTCTACAAGTGTCATGTGTTTTGACTTAGAAACACAATTTATATATATTCTAGAAGCTCAGAATTCCAATACTAAAAATACACAATTTATACGTTGTTTAGAACTAGGACCAACCTTGCAAGATGGACCCTGGTCCATGGTATATAAACTCGTTGGTGAGGCATATCTAGTGCAACTAACGTAGCTAAAATGCTCATCCCAACTCAAAAGGTCAGCCCCAAAATATTAAATGAAGCTAGAATGTTAAAAAGATGACATTGGGAGTTCTCCAACCAAGTAGACTTGGTTAAGACTTAAGAGGGCCCTGACCATCTACCTCCTAAATCTCCTGGATTATTATGTCTAGTGACTCATTGATGTAGCCAGACTGCCAGAGGATAGGATATGGAGGATGTTGAGTTCTTCTTCCTTTTCATTTCATTCAATTCTGGAGAATGAATAACCCTAATTTATGGATTAAAGTGCTCGACAGAAAAGAGTTTCAAGTATTTTAATTCACTACATGTCTTGTTCTTTGTTGTACGTGGGATCCATAAGCTATGGCATGTTGGGTTCAAATTTGGTACTTCTTCATTAATGTCATAGAAGGTCAAATTTCCTAACTTTGATTTATAAATTTTAGCTCACTTTAGAGCTGATCGGAAAGATTTTTAATATTGTTAAAAAGTTTATTCAACTCCTCCTCTACACTTTTTGCTTGGCAGGAACTAACAAATAGTTAACCTAAGAAATGATGATTTAGCATAGCCTAATAAATGAACCCTATTCTTGAGGAGAAGGAGTGGAGGGAGGTATAGAATGGGACACATGGCTTGCCACATAGCAATAGTGCAACATAATATAAGGAAAAGGGCTTGCAAGAGTAGGAATATTTTTTTAAATTATTTCCCCTTTTCTTCTCATATTTATTTTAGTAATAATAATATAATTAAAAAATTATATTACATATCGATTTTTTCAAGATAATTGTTTTTTTTTTTTTTTTGAGTAAGATATTATTAAAAAAAGATTAAATTACAAATTGTTGTGTTGCAGGTGTTTGTAGGCTTTAGCTCGTGAAGAACAACAAAAATAAAGAACACGAAGAAGAAGACAAAGAACAAAGGAATGTATATTTCTTATTTCATCATCACCTATTGTATAGGATTACAATGATATATATAATCTACATTTGACAGCTATTACAAGTCATTCCATAAATACCAAGCTGTTACAAATCATGTTATTAATGCCAGAATAATGTCTATATTAAGATTTTACAACAGTCCCCCTTGGATATTATTTTGTCATAATCATGCCTCGTTAAAAACTCGCTAGAAAAACCCTGTGAGAAAAATCTAGTCGAGAAAAGAGTACATGATATATGGATAACCACGTGTTGCATTAGTTGCCTCATTAAAAACCTTACACTAAGAAAACCCAGTGGGAAAAAAACTTAGTTAAGGGAAAAACTAAAAAAGAGTACAACCATAACCTTTTAGGTTTAATTTTCAGGATTTGCAAGAGTTGTTGGTCTTCTGGACCGGTAATTTATGTGCACCAAGATGTTGTTGCTCCCCCTGAAGACAACAACCTTCCTAACCTACGCATATCGATTTTATAAACATATTTCTCAAAGGTAGAAGTAGGTAATGACTTAGTAAATAAATATGCTAGATTTTCAGTTGATTGAATCTTTTGAACTTGTATTTCACCATTCTTTTGGAGCTCACGTTGATAAAAGAACTTTGGTGCAATATGTTTGGTGAGATTACCTTTAACATATCCATTCCTCATTTGTGCAACACATGCTGCATTGTCCTCATAAAGGACAGTGGGGGTCTTTCTAATACTCATTATTCCACACGAGTCTTGAATATTATGTCTTAGTGACCTCAACCATACACATTCTTTTGAGGTCTCCTATAAAGCAATGATTTCAGAGTGGTTAGATGAGGTAGCTACTAGTGTCTGTTTAACTGATTTCCATGAGATAGTAGTACCTCCAGAAAGGAATACATATCTGGT
This sequence comes from Ipomoea nil, assembly GCF_001879475.1. Lineage (NCBI taxonomy): Eukaryota > Viridiplantae > Streptophyta > Magnoliopsida > Solanales > Convolvulaceae > Ipomoea > Ipomoea nil. The sequence goes on along the minus strand of NW_017619638.1, from coordinate 802,211 downwards.
CTAAGATCTAGCCTTATGCGGATTAGACATAAAACCAGCATCCGCATATCCCACTAATGTGGTGTCTTGATCTCTTTTAAATAGAAGCCCAAAATCCTTTGTACCTTGTAAATACTGAGGATATGTTTTATGCCATTCCAATGCATGTTTACTAAAAATGCAATATCCGGTTTAGTGCAGTTGGCAAGATATAGAAGTGCTCCAATGGCACTTAAGTAAGGGACTTTTGCTCCTAGAATATCCTCATTATCCTCTTTAGGTCTGTATGGGTCCTTACAACTTCAAGTTATCGGATACCATTGCAGTACTAAGTGGATGAGACTTATCTATGTACAATCTCTCCAATAATTTGTTTGTGTATTTGGATGGGTGTATGAATATCCCTTCAGGGAGGTGCTGGATCTGAAGGCCGAGACAAAACTTGGTTTTTCCCAAGTATTTCATTTTGAATTCCTCCTTTAAACATAAGCATGCCCTCTTGACATCCTTGAACGTTCCTATAATGTTTATATCATCTACATAGATGGATATAATACAAAAACCATCAGTTGATTTCTTTGTAAAGATGCAAGGACTGATATCTTTATTTTCATATCCTTGTTTTAAGAGAAATTCATTCAATCGATAAAACCGGCCACATTCTTCCTGATTGTTTTAAGCCATATAATGACTTTTGTAGTTTTCCGCTGACCATATTTCTATTTGTATTTCCTTTACATAAAGGATTTTGAATGACCTCGGGTACTTTCATATATATGTCAGCGTCTAGTGACTCATATAAATATACGGTCACAACATCCATTAACTGCATTTCTAGATTCATTTTTACTGCCAGCGATATTAGATAACGGAACGATGTGTCATCTAAGACAGGAGAGTTAGTTTGTTCAAATTCTATTCCGGGTCTTTGTGAGAAACCTTGAGCTACAAGTCTCGCTTTACATCTAACCACCTCATTCTATTCATTCCTCTTTCGTACAAATAACCATTTGGATCCTACTGGGATCACGCCTTTAGGGGGAAGTGCAGGAGGACTAAACACTTTTCTTTTATTTAGCGAGTTGAGCTTAGTCTGAATTCTTTCCATTTCAACCAATCAGAGCGCTTCCGGCACTCTACTATAGTTTTTGGTTCTGGATCCAGATTATTGAAAGAAATGTGAAGAGCAATTGTAGAGGCAAATTGGTCGTCGACGACTGTTATATTTCTATTGTAATTTTCTCCTGTTTCTATAAAATTTATGGCAGATTCTATATTTACATGCATCAACCAAGTCTTTCTCACTTGGTATTATACCTTGGTGAAGGTATTCCGTATTCCCAGTGTTTGATTTATCTGTAGCACATGCATTTACACTAGGCTTTTCGTCTTCAGGATGATTTTGGAGTAACTGTGATTGTTTATTATTTTTAGTTTTCCGCAGATTTAAATCTCTTGCACCAACTAGTCTTCCAAGCTTCTGGCGTTGGGTAATGTTGGTGTTAGTATTTGGTCCTTTGGGGACAAGTATTCTTGATGGAGCATTGTCTACAGGAATATAGGACCTAGTTACTCCTTTAAAATCAATAAACGCATCTGGCAAATTATTTGCTAGTTTTTGCAAATTTATTATTTTCTGAACTTCAAGTTCAATTTGATTAGTACGTGGGTTAAGATATTGAAAATCTTTTTCATCCTATGAAATTTCATGGCATTTTTTCAAAGCTGGGCTTTTTTCTCCCCCTAATACCAGGAAATGATCTTCATAAAAAATGCAGTCAGCAAACCGTGCAGTAAACTGATCTGCTATTTTGGGCTCAAGGTATTTATTGATAGATAGGAATTCATACCCAACGTAAATACCTAACCGACACTGCAGTCCCATCGAAGTACGATGTGGAGGTGGTGTATGTACGTAAATCGCACAGTCAAAGACACACAAATGAAAAATGTCTAGCTCATTACCACGTACAAGTTGTAGAGGGGAATAATCATGATATGCAGTTAGCCGGAGTTGTATCAGATCAGCAACATGCAACACTGCGTGTCCCCAACAAGTGACTGGTAGACTGGACTGTTGCAGTAATAGTCTAGCTATTAACTTAATTCTTTTGATAAGGGATTCAGCTAAACCATTCTAGGTGTGGACGTATGGTACAGGATGTTCCACCTTAATCCCCATGGCCATACAATAATCGTCAAAAGCTGACAAGGTGAATTCACCAGCATTATCCATTCTTACATTCTTAATAGGATAATCGGAAAATTGGGCATTCAACTTAATGATTTGGCTTATGAATTTTGCGAATGCCGTATTTCGAGTGGACAGCAGGCACATATGTGTCCATCGGGTGGAAGCATCAGTAAGGACCATGAAATATCGAAATGACTCGGATGAAGGATGAATTGGTCCACAAATATCACCCTGTACCCTTTGCAGGAAAACAGGTGACTCAAAACCAATCTTAGGACGCGAAAGTTTTTTCCTTTGCACAGGGAACACAAGTGTAATCTTTTGTAGAAAGAATGTTTGTCCTAAGAAGGTTATGCCCAGTCAAAGTAGAAAGTATCCGGCTTATCATAGTTTTCCCAGGGTGACTTTTAAACTTTACTACGAATGCAACGCAGGAGATTTGAGGCCTGATATAAGAATAATACAGGCTTGAAGAAAAGGAAGGAAGTTCTTCGATTTCCTTTTTCGTATTATTGACCGTTTGGGTCATTACAAGGAATTGAGTATTGTTTTTAGTTTTAGTTTCTATGTGGAAACCATTTGACCAAATATCCTTGAAACTAAGCAAAGTTCTTTTCGATTGACGGTATAGGAGTGCACTGTCGATAGCTAACGTTGTACCGTTAGGAAGAATAAGTGAAGCTCTACCGGAGCCCACAATAGAAATGTTATCATTTGCTATGGTTGATAGGTTGTCCTTTCTTTGAACGTTTGGAAAAATCTTCGATCAATCAAAACTGTGTGCGTGGTTGTACTATCGACCAAGCATAGAGTAGAAACTAAATGAGTAATTAACAGGATGTAAAGGAGGAATGAAATGATATTTTATTCATAGGAAATATTTATTTAAAACTAGAATATTCGTTCAAGATGCACGCAAGCACGGAAAAGTATGAAAGAGATTGTTGAGGGCAATCCACGATTATTACATCAAAAAATAGAATAGAGAGAAAATAGATCATTCTTGATCTCTAAATTCTTCAAGCTCATACTTCAAGCGGTCATAATTGTCAGCATCAACAAGTGCGTTTGTTTCTGGCAACGCAACATGGTGGGACTCATCTTTAGCTTCTCTTTGTCCCTCTTCATCATTCGCTGATATGCCTCAACCAAGTGCTTCGGGGGTGCGACACGTATGGGACCAGTGGCCTTTGCACCCACATCTATAGCAGACTTGCTGCTGCCCAGAATGATTGTTGGATGAGCTTGGTTGTCCTTGATTATTCGGCTGCCTTTGCTGGTTGCGAGAGTTATGATTCTTGTTGCCTCCATTTCTTCCTCCACGACTTAGACCCCTTCCGCGACCTCTTCCCCGTCCTCAAACTCGGCTCCCCCTAGTGTTGCTCGACTAGGCAACATGGTGTGCTTCATGCACGGGTGCAGAATCGAAAAAAATTGATCTATGAATTTCATCAATATTATTAACAAGAGATGCATATATAAGTTACCAGAAAATCAGATATATTCATAGTGTCAAAATATACTATTCACGCATATATGTATACTACCAGTAAAAGATAATCATATGCCAAAATTCACATATTCACAGATGTATAAAACATATATGCGATTTTAGGCATAAAAAAACTTATAAAATTACCGTTTACCAGGGTAATATCGAGCATGCAGAAAACGTGTTGGGTTGCAGGTGTTTGTAGGCCTTAGTTCGTGAAGAACAACCAAAATAAGAACACGAAGAAGAAGATTAAAAAAAAAAAAAAAAAACAGAGGAATGTATATTTCTTATTTCATCATCACCTTTTGTACAGGATTATAATGATATATATAATCTACATTTAATAGCTATTACAAATCATTCCATAAATATCAAGTTATTACAAATCATGTTGTTAATGTCATAATAATGTCCATAATAAGATTTTACAACACAGATGATCATCAAATTAAATCTTATTAATCAAAGAACGAATAGTATTTACATTACATACATTTTCACTTTTTTTTTTTTTTAACATTTTCACTTTGTTTGTTTTTGTTTGTTTTTTTTTTACATTTTCACTTTTTTGAGTCTTTTTTTTTTTTTTTTTTTTTCTAGCCCTTAAGTCCCTTTTTGATCTTTGTCAGCAAAGAAAAAGGTGTCTAATCTTTCTATACTGGAGCTGATGCTGTTGTTTTAGATTGCTCCATCTTAATTACTCTCTTCGCCGTGGCTCTCAGGGGACAATTGGAACTTACGAAATTGTTGATCAAATGTAGATACGTCTTCAGATCGTGACACGTGGCCACATTTCCGCTGCCGTTGATCTCAGGGCAATCCTTACTGCTAAGTCTCAGTTCTTTGCCTACCTCAGCATATGCATATCGGGTGTCCTCCACCCATTTTCGGAGCCACCTTGGCATTCCCGCACCGCTGACCGCCACATCATCAAACACGAATCCCGGAACTTTCGTGACGGGGTCGTCGGAGTTGACTATTCGCAGAATCTTCGTGCCATTGGCTTCTAGTTGAGATCGGAAGTGGTGGTTCCCAACTCTCGGCCCTCCGAAGGAGACAACCGTCACTGGTGGCGCGTGACGAAACTGTGTAGTGATATCGTATGCAGTTAGGATGGCTAAAGCCGCTCCAAGGCTATGCCCTGTGATTGTAATACTTAGAGGCTCCTTATCATTACTAAACATTTCAAGAATTTTGTGCATCTCTTCTTGTATTGAATCTCGTAAACTTTGACAACATTCGTAGCTTGATGTGTACAAACTCAATAGTCCGCTTTGTACCATTAGTGGGCCGGTACAATCAGCCGGAGCCATATCATCGGGCAAACAAGTCAACGTGGCACGCAAGTTCTCCAGCCACTCAGACAACGTGGCGGTTCCCCGGTAAGCAATCACCACGTTGCGACACCCGAGCCGGGAGATTTCCTCCACGTCATCACAAACGGCCACATACCCAATCCAGCTAGACCTAGGGGACACCAAATTGGGCACCCTCTTCATCCAACGTGGAATGCAAATCGCTGACGTGGCGTATAGATTCCTCGCAACCTTGTACCCGCTCTTGCCGAGCCCGCATCGAGCCAGCATCGAGTCCTCCTCGTATCGGCACGTGGCGTACCCCGGAGACGCCACGTCGAAGTCGAAGCTTCGATACGCCGCCTCCACAAAGTGGCCGTAGCTTAGGATATGCAGTCGGAGGTGGTCATCAAGTGGGTCTAGTAAACCTTCCCAATCCTTGATGCCTTGATATTCCATCCACTTGTTGCATATACCCACAATGCCCTTCTCTTTGTTATAAGAATTGGCTAAGCTTGTGGCAATCTTGAGGGTCGAAGTGCTAATTTTCAGATCTAAGAGCGGCTGGGAAGTAGTGGTGCAACGATTTGTGACCATCAGTGTGTTATAAGGCCTTAGAGTTGCGGTGGGGAGGCTCATTATATATTTTAATATTTATCTCGGGTTGTGACGTTGGTACAAGGATTTTGGACCATATATATATACACACACATACATGCATGCATATGGATATGTGTATGTATAGATGCATGTATGTATTCATTTATTAGTTTACTCAGACGGCTATATATATATATATAGGTTCTGGTGCGGTTAGGGTGCCCATGTGCGGTTTAATCTGGGTCATTCATCTCGCTTAAATCAACGTTCAGGATTGTCAAAATTTAAAAAAAAAACGCGGTGGCAATTTTGTAATTTTTGCATCTAGGTCAAATTAAGGTAAGCGGATCTGTGATTAATGTGCGTGAGTTTTGTATATAAGATGTTAGAGGTTTGTGCGTAAGGTGCGTGAGTTTTGTGCTTAATGTGTGTTAAGTTGTGCTTAACGTGAGTAGTTGTTAAAATTTAAAGTGTGGACTTTTGTGCTTAAGGTGCGTGAGATTTGTTCTTAATGTGAGTGGAGTTTGTGCTTAATGTGCTTAGGGTTTGTGCTTAATGTGTGTGAGGTTAGTGATTAATGTAGTAGTTGTTTGAAACTTAAGGTCAATGAGTTAATACTTAAAGTGCGTGGGTTTTGTACTTAATGTGCGTGAGGTTGTGCTTAATGTGCGTGGGTTTTGTACTTAATGTGCGTGAATTTGTGCTTAATATTAGTAGTTGTTGAAACTTAAACTCTGTGAGTTAATATTTAAAGTGCGTGGGTTTTGTGCTTAATGTGCGTGAGGATTTGCTTAATGTGTGTGGGTTTTGTATTTAATGTGCGTGAGTTTGTGCTTAAGATCTAACACTTAAAGTGCGTGTTTCTATCACTTAAGGTGCGTCATTTTTAGCTTATGCTTCTTTCTTCCAGACATGCACGCGTTTTTTTTTTTTTTTTTTTTTTTTTAAATTTTCATTGATTTGAGCTATTGATCTAAATTTGATCAACGGCTCAGATCTAACCGCACAACCGCACGGGAAGCTATACCCGTACCTGAACCCTTCCCTATATATATATATAATAAGTCTCAATCAAAGTTATATCCCTCATTTTTGTCCATGTTTTTAATGCTAACCATTTTATACGTTCTGAATTGAGTGGGAGGGACTCATCTATCCATCTAAGTTATAGTTAGTACAGAAGACACAACGTTATTTTCTTATAGACCTCCATCACATTTTCGAGATTGGAGAGGTAGGGTGGTGTAGTTGGCCCTTTCAACAATTTCCCCTCCCTGGCTGGACCCGTGATCTAGCTATCATATATATCACTTGTTAGCTAGGATCAAACGCTTACCACTATGTCAAAAGCTATAGCTAGTAGCGTATGCGCGACTTTATTTTCTTATAGATCGTCATCACATTTTTGAGATGTAAGATTTTGGACTTGGTCCATCACGGGCCTCCGCCTAACAATCCTATAGACACCAATTGATGGAATTGTATCTTTACTGACCTCTGCCCAACGTTTCAATTTAGTTAGTTAAGAGATTAGTTATTGTGTTGGGCGATAGAAATTCTGATTTACACCTTAGGGATGGACATAGACAGTGGCTTTCAGGCATTGGGGGAATTGGGATGTCTTTGGTTTCTTGGATGGATGTCATACAGTATACGTGAAGGATTCGTGGGGACAAAAGTGTTAGCAACTTAAAAACGTTGGCGGATATATTTGATTATTTGAAGTTGTGGCGTTGATCTAGTGCGTTTACTTTCTGGTGGGCTACCTTTCAGTTTTCTTTGCCACTATCTATTTTATAATTAACTTAGATTAACTTACAAGCAATAACTACTGGTTGCTCTCCCAAAATGAATGTCAAATTTTCAAATTTCAGTAGGGATATTGACTTTTTATGCTTCTGTAGGTTGAAAAAGTATGTATAAACAGATATTATAGTGTAACAGAGTTAATATTACTAAAAAAAAAAAAAAAAAAAAAAAAACCTTACAAGCAATACATGCATGCATCCTCCTTACATATGTGTGTCTGTGTCAACACGGTTATTGAAACACTATATTGAATACATCCTTGCAAACATACCATTTCGATCATAACTTCTATTAATACATTATTTATAATTTTCTTAGTAAAACTTTTATAATATATAATGTATTTTTATTCAATGCATTGTGTATATAATTGTATCCATGTAAAGTAATTGGTCACCGAGTTAGTGGAGGTTTAATTTTTGCACCATTATTATCAACTAGTAATTCACCCGCGCGATGCACGGGGAAAAAATTATGTTATTATAAATATAAATAAAAAAATAAGAAAAATAAAAATATTTTAAATTATTTAATATAATAATATTTTTGAGCTTCCATTGGTCAAGTATTTATTATCTTTATAGAATACAAAATTATAATTAAAATTTTGTATGGTTAATATAATCTCTAATTATGTACATATTCAAATAAACTTATAGAGAGAATTTACATAATTACATTGATTTATTCTTAATTGTATTTCATCTATATTATAATTTTCACAATACTAATAATAACTAAGATAATTACATTTAGAAAGCAAATTTTAAATTTTGTATGAGTAAATTTAAACTTTAATTGAACACAAATTTTTTTTATATGATTATATAATATATTCTTTATGCACATGGCATTCCATAAACTCAAATGTCATTTTATAAGTCCAAGACCACTTTTTGTGGAGATAATTCAAATGTATTTTTTTTCTTTTAAAAGTCATAAGTTTAGACATCTAGAAAAACATTAAAGACCTATACGATATATACATTTATATATATTTAATTTTTTATTTATGGCTTAAATGTTTTTTTTTTTTTTTAATTCTGAAGTCCAATAATTGACCCACGGCCCGCAACATTTGCTTTCTTCATTCCTTCTCGCTTCTGCCATTTCTTTGAAGCATTTGAGATGGAGAAAAATTATATGTAGAGGCTTACATTAATTGCACTGTTTCAGATATTGAATAAGCTTTCATAAAAAATTTAATTAATATTGTAATCCCAAGAACCATCATAAATAACAAAAGCATATCAAATAGACTTTCATTGTAAAGTCAGAGATTTAACTAATATTGCATCGTTTCATATTTTATATTAATCGGGAATCTGAATCCTTAATCCTAATATCATAACATTTAATAACTCTATTAATTCAATAAATGTAATCCTTTGTTATGGGCGAGAAAAAAAATTAGCTATTTTATTTTTCAAATGTTGTGCTTCTTTTTTTTTTTTTTTTTTTTTTTTTTTCATTTATTATAGTAAAAGGTGTTGTGGCTATCTTATATTTATAGCTAGTAATAATAATAATAATGTTGGTAATTAATTGTAACATTAATTATTTCCCAACCATATAGCTTCATTATATGTAAGATAATAAGCTTCTTCAACACTTGTATAACCATATATAGTAATTGTTGCAAATAAATGTTCAATGATTTCATAAAATTCTACTTCTTCAAATTCTTCATCTATTTGTTCTTCCTCCCCACCAACCTTCTCAACTTCATTATTGTTGTCCAGACTAGAGTTGGACATTATATGTCAATTGCCTAATGGTAGTAAATAGTGCCTACACACAAAACTATTTATATGAAACAATGCAAATGGATTTAAAAAAAAAAAAAAAAGAATTTCTAGTAAAAAAAAAAATCAAATACATAATCATCAAACTTATTCTTTAAAATATACTTTAAAAATATCATTAATGTATATAACAAAATTTATGAAACTAATAACAATAATACTAATACGGATAATGATACTATATATGAACTCTCATTTGGACAATTTGAACATTATCTGATCATAGCAATCTTGTGGTGACATATTTAGAAACATATCATATATATCCTTCGTTGCTTTCGTGTTCAACCATTCTATATATAGTCGTGAAACAATTATCACTAACCAAGTTCAGGAATTTCGTAATAGCAACCCAATAGCCATTTTATTCCCTTTTGTGCACCAAAGTATGGATATCAACAACAATTGAATCAAGAGTATTAGATTATTTCTCTAACACATTAGATCGATTTGTTTGCTCAAGTGACATACTATTCAATTCCTTTCATATTCGGTCCTACTTCTTCTTCTTCTTCTTCTTTTTTTCCTGATAAAATATATTGTGAGAATGGTGGATCTGGAGAATCTACCGGTACACTATAACTGATCGGTCGCCTTAAAAATTCTTGCTATGGATTTTAGATATATATGAACATAAAAATCAAAAGTACAAGAGTAATTATGAAAGTTATGAAACGTACCGCAAAATTTGACAAAAATAGATGAAATTTTTTTTCTTGTTGAGTTAGAGAAAAAAATTCTAGAGAAAGTTGAAAAGTTTGGGGTTAGAGGGTTGGACTTCAACTATTTATATTTTTGAAGAAAATGTCTATAGAAATCTAATATGATAGAGTCGAATAAGTTTTTGAATACCACTTGACTTTTAGAGGGCGTTGGGTAGTTTCCTATAAATTAAATTCCCAGGAAAACATTTTTAAGGAATATATGTATTTGATGGGGAATTGGGATAAGTTTACAAGGATAATTAATTAAAATGTTTGGAGTTATTGGAAACATAAGAATTAAATTACTTAGAAAAATAAGATGTTTGGGTGGTTTAAACTTTTGTATGATTTTTTTTTTTTTTTAAAATCTCTAATATATCATTGTTATATACAACCACTAAAAAGAAAAAAACATAACAAATAATTGAGGATTTAATAAATCACTTATAAATTAATAAATAATATGCCAAAAGATTCTTGTATGCAACAAAAATTTTCAAAATTCAAAACAGTACTTATGTCAAAAACGTGTTGAGAGAAATAAAATTTGTCAATATATAGTGTTTTTATCCTTTGTCATAGTGAGAGACAAATTTCTTATATTTATAAGAGACTTTTAACTTGAGCCAAAAATAATAAATACGTAATTGAATATATTTGGCAGATTACAAGTCACCCGGAAAAAAGAATTCTTTATCTCTTACTTTCAGGTAGACTTTTAAAGAGTTTTTAAAAGTCAATATTGAATACCACCAAACTTTTAAAGTCGTTAAAAGTCTTTAAAAGTTTATAAAAGTTTTGATTGAATACATACCACACCCCTTATTCTCTCTCCCATCTAGGGTTTTTGCTATTCTCTCTCCCATCTAGGGTTTTACTTCACCGACGTGACGCAAGGCTTCGATGACTGCAGCAGCATCCGTTTCCGACTACCATGGCAACGACAGATACACAGCACGGTGATCGATGAGGGTGTGGAGCGGTTGTAAGACCGCTGGGCGGACATCACGCTAGAAGATGAGGAGGTTGGCGTGGAGGCGGACGGACCTTTCTTGCCACCGGAGGGTGAGGATTTTCCGGTGTTCTCCGTGGTAGGACGTTTTCTGACGGCAAAGATGATCAAAGGTGAGTATATGCGGCAGGTAATGGCATCTGTATGGCAGCCTGTGATGGGGATGCGGGTAACAGAGATGCATTCTAATTTGTTTCTTTTTGCATTCTATCATGAGACTGATATGAAACGCGTATTGGAGGATGGACCATGGTCGTTTGACAATCATACGCTGGTGTGCCGGCAAGTTTGTGATGGTTACCTCCCAGGGGAAGTCAAGTTAGATACACTTGATATGTGGATTCAGATATACGATTTGCCTATGGGATATACTTCTAACCTAATTCTGGAGCAGGTTGGAAATTTTGTTGGAACGTTTATCAGGTGTGATGATCGCAAAGTGGGGGGACCATGGAAGAAATTTTATCGTGTGCGTGTGGCGGTCCCGGTAGACAAGCCGCTCAAACAGAGGATGAAATTGGTACGTAGGGATAAGTCATGGGTTGGGTTAACCTAAAGTATGAACGGCTCCATAATTTTTGTTATTGTTGTGGTATGCTGGGTCACCTGGAAAAGTTCTGTGGAACGGCTCGCTTATCAGGGATTAAGCCTGAGTTTTACCCGTATGGCGCATGGATGAGAGCAGGGCAGACCAAGGGCCCGAGGCCAGTTGGGGCGGCATGGTTATTACCGCCTTAGGGGAAGCCGATAACGCCGAGTGTGGGACAGTCTGGTGGAGGGGATACGACGGTGCTGGCAAGCCGTGGGGTGGTGGGAACGGCCGATGATGTTGTTATGGCTCAAACGTTAGGTGAATCGGAGGAAGGTGTACTAGCTTCTTCCAAACGTCGCCATGCGGCCGAGGAGGGGACTAGTAATGGGGTGGTGCCGGAGTAAGACGTCGTATTGGGGATGGAAAGTCTACCTTAATATGGGAACATCCCTGGCTTCAGGGTGAGCTGGAACCAATGGTCCAAACGGAGATGCCACCTAAGCTAACTGGTGCAAAAGTCGTGGGATTAATTGATCAAAATACTGGTACATGGGATCTCCACATTTTAACAGACATTTTCCACCCAAATGATATACCAAGAATTTTAAAGATTCTGATCTCGCCAGGATATGAGGATATATGGTATTGGTATGGGGACCCAAATGGATGCTATTCAGTAAAGAATGGGTACAGGCTAATGGTGGGAACTTATGAGAATAATACTGGTTTTGATAAGTGGCGAACCCTATGGGATTTGAAAACCCCCCTAAATGGAAGACCTTTCTATGGAGATCTATAGGTGATATTCTCCCTACTACCACCAAGTTGCTTATAAAGAGGGTGGATATTAGCCCAATTTGTGCCATGTGTGGAGTTATGGATGAGAACACAATGCATGCCTTAGTGTTGTGTGACTATGCTAGGTCCATTTGGGATCAATCTAACCTTCCACTCCCCCATTTTGTAACGAATATTTTTCAGGAATGGTTTAGAGTAATCCTAAATGTTCTAGATGCTAATGGGATATTGTTTGCAGCTGGAATATTATACAATATTTGGAGAGCCCGGAACGATGCCGTTTGGAATGCATGTCTTCCAAGACCGAAGAAGATTATCGCGAATGCCATGGCCTCCGTGCATGCGTGGCAACAGGTGCACTCGGCTGCCCCCTCACAGCAGGCCGGTCTCACATCTGCCGACCTGCTGCCACTGCCGGCAGCACACTAGGCTGCCCTTACTGCCGAGATACAACCAGCGCTGCCACCTTCTCCCATTGCCGCGACTAGAACGGAAGCAGTGCCACAGATGCGGTGTTTCGTCGACGCCGGGTTTCGGCCTCTCTTGAAAATCGCCACGGTTGGAGCAGTGTTATTCGATGCATATGGTGGATACATCTCATCCTATGCCGCACCCTTACAAGACTGTCTCTCACCGCTTATGGCCGAGGCGCTTGCGTGCAAAGAAGTTTTATCATGGCTCAGGGCACGTGGCGAACTGTCAGTTGAGTTATTCACAGATTGCCAGACACTTCAGGCATATTTGGCTACTTCGGCAATCCAACCTAGATCCTACCTTGGTTATGTCCTTGATGACTGTAGGACTACTATGGCTATGTTTACGTTTTGCTTAGTTATTTTTGTTCCTAGATTGCAAAATTATTTAGCGCATATGTTAGCAGCTGAGGCATTTAATCACGATATGACTATGTACTGGGATGATATCCACCTTGTGACACCCCGTAATCCAAATTCAATTAAGGGATTAATTAAGTAATTAATCCTAATTCAGTTGATAATTTAATTCCCTAAATTCCTGAAAATTCAATAGTCGGGGACTAGTAATTGACTAGTTAACCCCAAAGACAAGTGTTGTACCTAATGCTTTGTGAGTAGTTCCCTTGTTCCCTTACACCTCTTCATTTTAGTAAGGGTAATCAAGACATTTCACCCTATGTTAGAATTGCAAGCTAACCTAGAGGATCACCCTTCATTCTTTTCCCTTACACTTCCTAAATTTGAGCTCCTCCTTCTCTCTAAAAGTTAGATAGCTTTTCTTCCAAGTCAAGTTGGAGCTTTACCAAATCCTCAAAGTTTGTCTTCAAGATTTCACCTTTCCTACCTTTGAGCATCTAGGAGGGTAAGATCTATGTTTATCTTGTGTTTTTAGTGTTTTCTAAGGTGTTTTTCCTTAAAGATAGAATCTTTATGATCTTTTGGTGTGTTCTTGAAGTGGGTGTGGAAGGTGAACCCTATTAGGAGCTTGGTGAAGTGTTAAGTGAAGGTTTTTGTCTACAAGAGGTAACCCATGCTCTACAAAATCTATTTTGTCTACCTATATGATGATTTCTTGGATTCTACATGTGTTTTGCTATGAAATGTGAGTGTTGATGCATTGTCTTGTGAAAATGCATATCTAGAGCTTGTGTTTAGGGTTCTTGCATGCCATTGCTTGGCTATTCCTTTAATTCAAGTCATTTTGTTGTATTTGGTATTTTGGTGAGATTTGGCATGTTTTGGACTTGAATTTGAGTTTGGAGTTGAAAATCCCTGAAGGGATTATTTTGGTACAGGAGAGGTACCCGCGGGCGGAACGGCGGACAGTGGCCTACCGCCGCCCCACCCGCGGGGTACACACTCGTGGCACAAAGGGTTCCCGCGGGTGGAACCACGGATGGTGGTCCACCCGTGGCCCCACCCGCGAGGAACGTTATGTGGTTGTTGGGGGATTTATTCCCCGTGATTATTTTGACTCGGTATTTGGTCTTTTGACTTCCCGATGTTCTTTCGTGGAACTATTTGAGCGTCTTCTTGATGTTTCGTATGTCTAGAACTATATGGTAGGATTCCATGTAGGTTTTGGTGTCTTGAATCGTGCTAAGTGTTCAACATTGTGATTCGTTGAACCGTGATGAGTCTTGTGTGTTCTTCGGAACTATGTTTGGTTTACCCGTTTGATAAGCATGCTAGTTCGGTGTTTAAATGCTAGCGTGTGTGTTGTTTGTCCTTTCCTATTGTGGATGATGACTTGTGTTAATCATCGTTGTTGTCGGATTGTGATCCATTCCTTGATTGAGTATGGTTTCATATCTTCGTTGTGATCCGTTGATTGATTCCTGTTGTGGTGTGGTGTGTGTAGTTGTACCTGGATTGCACGATTAATGGTATGGGACATTAGTCACCAAGGTACGGCAGTGGTCCTCGTGGTGGCCATGACGCGATTATGGAGTTTGTGACCTTTGTGTAAGGTTCACGTATTTCTTGGGTGGCATGTGTTGCCGTGTGTGTGATCGGTACCTTGTGTACTATGAATCGGTGGTCTTGTTGGTGGTTGTTGGTGGGGTACGACGGTCCCAGGAGGGAAAAGGTTGGACTCAGAAGTACAGGGGTCCTGGAGGTAAAGGTTGGAACTAGCTATAAGGTTGGGGGTAGCCATAAGGTTGGAACCGGGCATAAGGAAGGCATATCAATTTGTGATGGGTGATGTCACGAAGGATTGTGTAGCCATTGTGTGTGATTCTCTATTTGTGACATGAGTTGTCACAAAGGCATGTGTTGCCAATGGTTGTGTCCTTATTCTCTTGTGTTATGCATGTCGGGTGTTAATCTACTGTGTGATGGTAGATTATGCCTTGAGTCGTCCTTGTGAGTTGTTAATGCTTCTTGATGTCTTGGGATGTGTTCCCTTATCTTTATTGAGAGTGCATAGAGTCTTGTGTTGATCTCTATCTTGGCTTTTGAAATTGATATACACTATATCCCGTTTCGCAAATGATTTTGTATATATAAACTATCTACATATGATATTTCACATGTATTGGTGGATTACCAGCATCATTCGCTGACCGGGCATCGTCCCATATTTTATGTGTTTCTTTCAGGTGCTGAGTAGACGAGAGCGCGGTCTAGAGACTATTAGATTAGACCCCTTGTACTTTGTTATGTTTTGGCTTGTTCTCAAAATACATTATGTGCACAACTGAAGGAGAAAACACATCCAAATTGTACGAAAGAGTACACTGTATGATCTCTAAAACTTTATAAGCATGCCTTAAGTAGAGATCTCTTAATGTTAGCATAATGCTAACTGTATTCCATGACTTCTTTATAAGTTAACTTTAAGTACTATCTCTAACAGCTAAGAGTTTGAAGTTGACACGTCTGTCACTCCCACTCATCAAAAATAGCCAAAAGATAGTCAAGTCACAGAAGCATTCCAATAACTTAGACAATAAACCAAAGGTCTAAGTCCATAAATTTGGAATCTTAATCATACACCATAACTTCCAAAATAACTTCAATGTATCTTAATGATCTTTTTCTAAATGATCACTCCCACTGATTAATAAAATGAACTCAATAATATACATACTCATAATTGATTTATCGAACAACTAACAAATGAAGACATAATTCCCCACCATTAGTTGGACATACTAAATAATCAATTTTTGGTTCCAATTAAAGTCCAACGAAATAATGAAGATATATTTCCCCACCATATAGTTGGACATACTAAAAAAACAAAATACATCTTTCAAAACCAAGTTAGAATTTGGCTCAAAAGATACATTTTAACATTATTGGAATCCAAGAGGTATGTCAAATCACGTAACTTACTACAGTTAGTCCGAAGAACCTAGCAAGATTCGTGGATCAATTAATAGAAGTGGCTAAATTTTAGGAAGTGACTGAAAACATGTTTTGCCAATGCAAATCATGAAACTTAGAATTATTTTTTTTTTTTTTTTGAAAGTTACTGGCTCTATTACATTGTAGTATCTGTTCATATACTTTCTCAACCTATTGAAACACAAAGAACCAATAACGCCTCCACTGAGGCTTGAACTCGTAATCTTCCAAATGGAAGTCCAACCCGGGTACCATTAGACCACATAGTCTTAAATTTATAATTGAATTAAATTTATAAATTCTTCCTTCCAACCAAACTGGGGAATTTAGAGACCTTTGGAATTAGGTGGGAATTAAGTGGGAATGGAATTTAAATTCCCTCCAACCAAACGCTCTAGTACTTTTAAAGTCGTTAAAAGTTTATAAAAGTTTTGATTGAATACATCCTCCTTACTTTCCTTGATATCATAGAATTAGATTTTCATTGACTTAAAATTTTTCAAGTCAAAGATTGCACCAATTCAAACGTGGGAATAATTTTCCACCTTTCAAATTCTCAAATTAATGTTTAAACTTTCCTGTCTACCAAATGACCTCGATCTTAAAATGTTTGTAAGTCTTATTCGGGTACCGATAGAATTTTAAAGAGTTGGGAGAAGAATTCTAAAGAGTTTTTAAAAGTTCGAATTTAATACCGGATAGACTTTTAAAGAGTTTTTAAAAATTTAAATTAAATACAACTAAAATTTTAAAATTTTTAAAAATTTTATAAGTCTTGACCGAATACATCTCTTAATATACGAAGTGATGCAAAACTTAAATATAATGCGGCGGCCAAGGGTTTCCGAATTTCAGAAGATATGATTATGATTATAGTCTATCAAGGGAACAAAAGGAGCATGTACACGCATATATGAAACTAACATATGACTTTGAATACATTGCTGCGATTAATTAGTTGGGTTATCCAATCTTGTTCAAAATTTTGTTAGGCTATCACAATATAAAAGGGATTACTTGAAAGTAAAAAAATGATATTTTTGAAGATAATATAATCTACATAGATATACAATCCTTGAAATCACCAATTCCATCAGAGCTCGAGCATATGAAGATATGATGAGATTAACAGGATATTACAAACTGCACTTTCTCTGCACTTACACGTACGTACACGTTGTTTCAGTGTCGGAATAAGATATAAACTAGAGATCATATGTCAACAAGGCGGGAGCATACCCCTCATTCCTGCCCCAGACTTTCTATCCAATTTTCACGGGAATTATTCGGAGACAAGAAATCCCCTATCCCATTTTTAATTTATAAAAATATTAAAATTTAAACTACATTTAAATAAATAATTCATATATATTCAACTTAATTAAAATATTAAAAATTAAACTACATTTAAATAAATCTCAAGAAAATAGACCACCACATTAATATAATTACACAGAGGCTAGACCGTTGCTTATTGTGCACAAGGAGTCCTCCTCTCACTTTAAGAGGTTGCTCCCACACTGTCGGTGGTGGGATTCGGTCCTTGGTCATTATTTCCAAACTTCAGCACTGTGACCAACTGAGCTGTCCATGCAGGCAAATATATATTATATACATAGTAATACATATATGTGTGTGTTGTGGGGCTTAAATGTATATAGTTATATAGTTATATACTTATATACTTATATATTTTTTAGGACGGGGCGAGCTGAGGCAAGGAGAGTACTCCACATTCCCGCTTGTATTCCCAGCAGGAAATTAAAACTTCTCCTCATCCCTGCTTAATTTCCCTAATTTTAACTTCATATCCGTCTCCATAGAGGCAGTGAGTCAATCAAATTTCCCGTCGAGTACGATTACAACTGACATCCCTAATATAAACTAAGTTTCTAATATTATACTTCCTCCGTCCCATTTTACCTGTCTTACTTTTCTTTTTGGTTTGTCCCAAAATAGTGTCATATTTCTAAAATTGAACATAACTATCACTTTACATTTCCCAATTTACCCTTTTGACTTTTCAAATTTATAGAAGAAAGTACAATTGTACTTTATACAAACAACACTTACTTTTGAGGAACAAAATTGAAAAATTAGTAACATTTGCTATGTTGTATTAAAAACTGTGTAAAAAAACAAAGGGAAAAGGGTCAAATAGACCCTCAAACTTTATCTAAAAAGTCAATTAAGCTCTTAAACATTTTAAATGTGCAATTAAACCCATCAACATATCATTTTAATGCAATCAAACCCAAAAACTAATTAGTGACCTGCTATTACAGGTCACTAAATTTCATCAACATTTCGGCAACCTCCGACTAACTCCGGCGACATTTTCAACAACAAATCAACTCACAACCGTATTATTATTATTATTATTATTATATATATATATATATATATATATATATATATATATATTACGGTCGTCGTCGTCGTCCAGATATTGAGCTACACCAACATTGGTCGAGACTGAAGAAAGGGTTTGGCGGCATAGACGAAAAGAGCGTCGGAGGAGCAGGCTGCTGTTGCCGTGTCACCGCCGGAGTTTTCTTGCCGTCGTTGGACATCTCGTCATCACCTCTATTGCTTGCTGCCATGTTAGGATTTAGGAATAAGTGGAGATCCAAATCATATATATATATATATATATATATATATATATATATATATATATATATATATATATATTATACGGTTGTAGGTTGATTGTTGCCGGAAATGTCGCCGGAGTTAGTTGGAGGTTGTCAAAATGTTGACTGAAACTTAGTGACCTGTAATAGCAGGTCACTAATTAGTTTTTAGGCTTGATTGCACTAAAATGATTTGTCGGTGGGTTTAATTGCACCATTAAAATGTTTAGGGGCTTAATTGACTTTTTAGGTAAAGTTTGAGGGCTTATTTGACCCTTTTCTCAAAAACAAATAAGACAATCAATTATAGACGGAAGGAGTATAATTCGTTAAAATTTCGAGACTTTCAAACCAATTAGTAGGTATTTATAAGTACTATACTAGGAGTAATTAATAAGTGTCCTATAGTGTTAATCGATCGAGGGAATTATGACGAAAGGGAAAAACACAATTGAAGGATGGTGACATGTTCTCTCCGGTCAAAACCTATAACTATCGTAGCCAACTAGCCATCGTTCTCTTTCATTCGTCTTCCTTTTAGAAATCTATTTGGGATGACACATTATTTATAATTAAATTAAATGTATTAAAAGTTATTACTCTCTTCGTCTCATTTTATGTGTCTACAAAATTAAAAGAAGATCATAAAATTCATTGTTCAACTTTCTAATAATGTGTTTGGTTAATAAGTTTAAGACACAAGGAATGAAAATGGAAGTTATAGACATTGTTTGGTTGACGACTTTTTAAAACATAGGTATAAGCTAGATTTGATTACCACTATAATTTCAGAACACATTACTTAATTTAAATAAGGTATCATTCCATTAATTTAGCCTTATCCATTCTCATTCCATTGTCTCCTCATTCTGTCGCTTCCTCACTTCATCGACTTCAATTCCTCACTGCATTGTTTACTCATTTTATCATCACTCTTAAGATCAATTGCCTTGATTTTTTTTTTTTTTAACTTTTATTCCGATTATAGGGTTATACATAACCAAAAATCAATTTGATAATTATACTGATTTCACTCTACTATCAAACATGTAAAATACTTTCACCAAAATTTATTCAAATTACCAAATATTTAATTTTCAATCTAATTTTGATTCCCGTGTTCGAATCAAACACAGCCTAAGTTCATCATTCTTGATTAAAGATTTATCTTTAATTTATCATTATGGATCTTAGGTACGCTTAGCTTCCATTATCAGTTTTATACATAATTCAACATGAATTGCAATATGTGTTTTTTGATTATGTGAAAGGCTAACACTTTGGGTGTGTTTGGTTCATGAATTTACACACTAGGAATGAGAATCAAAATTATTGTTAGTGTTTGGTTGACAATATTTTAAAACACAACTATAGAATTTGATTACCTCTTTAAAATTAAAAACTTCATTCCCTAATTAAAAAATTGTATCATTACATCTTATTGGTAATATAATTTTTAAAGTTTCGATTAGTGCTTTAAGATTTTTGTTTTGATTTTTTGTTCATATTGGTGCTTTAGATGTCATTATATTAGGATCAATTGCTTTGATTTTTTGTTTTTATATTTTTAAAACCTTTATTCCCATTATAGGGTCATACATAACCAAACATCAATATTAGATTATTAGTAATCATTCAAATTCTACCCTACTACCAAACATATATACGAAATACTTTCACAAAATCCCATACTATTACCAAGCATTTGATTCATATCATGTAAAAGATCATTTGCTATCAAAGGTTGAAGATTCATTGTTAAATTGACCATATATATATATATTTTTATCGGACCATGAGGTGTCCCAATTTTTATGCTGTGCAACCGTGTGCACCATCCATGCACGGTTGCGAACGACGCCGTTTCACTATGGTAGAGTAACGATGCCGGTAGTGGCACCGTTCAACTCCACCAATCAATTTTTTTTTCTCACCATTGTCAATTGAGGTCTACTTCTTCTTCAGGTATTATGCATTTTATGGATATATAGTTCACTAATTCAGAATTTATAGTTCATTAATTCTGAATATATAATTCATTCATTCTGAATACACAGACGCAGCGAACTGCCATAAGACAAAACAGAATACCAGTAACCGGTGTGGATATATAGTTCATTAATTCTGGATATATAGTTCATTAATTCTGGATATATAGTTCACTAATTCTGGATATATAGTTCATTAATTCTGAATATATAGTTCACTAATTCTGAATTTATAGTTCATTAATTCTGAATATATAGTTCATTAATTCTAAATACACAAACGCAACGAACTGTCATAAGCAAAAACATAGTACCAATAATCGATGTGGATATATAGTTCATTAATTCTGGATATATAGTTCATTAATTCTCGATATATAGTTCATTAATTCTGGATATATAGTTCACGGCAATCGAAAATGATTTTTTTAAAGTCGGACAACGTCGTTTTTAATCAAAAGGACGCCGTTTTGCAACCGTGTGCATGGTGCACACGGTTGCACGACATAATTTGTGATGTTTCCTGAGCAGGCCCAAACTGTAAGAGACACCTTTAAACCCGTGTCATACTCAGACAATTGTTATGCAGTGGAACCGTGTCCACCTTGCAATTTTGTTTTGATTAACGGTGGCACTATTTGCTAGCCGTGGAACCATGTCCACCTTGCAATTTTGTTTTGATTAACGGTGCCGTTACTGGCACCGTTTTCCTCCACCAATCATAATTTTTTTTTTAATTTGTCAAAACAACTCAGCAAGACGTTGTGAATATAGAGTTCATGAATTATGAATATAGAGTTATATAATTATGAACATAAAGTTCTATAATTATGAACACAGAGTTCTGTAATTGTAAATATAGAGTTCAATAATTTTGTTTTTTTGAAAGATAGAGTTCAATAATTGTTAATATGGAGTTAAAAAATTATGAACATAAAGTTCTATAATTATGACCATAGAGTTCAGAAATTATGAACAAAGACTTCTAGAGTTCAAAAATTATGAACATAGACTTCTTGAAGAAAATCGTTGTTAACAGCGAAAGAAAGTAAATTTTTGCGTCATTTTGGTCCACATTGCTGTACTCAGACTAATCCCATTCGCATCAGACCGTCTCAATTGAGAGACAAAGTGGTAGCCTTATTGGTTTTTCTATACGAGAGGAGGTTCGAACTCCCAACTTCTCTTAAAGGATGAGAGTGCATGATCACTTATGTCAACCAAGCAGGTTAAATTGACCGTATATTAATATATTATATGTCTATTCTTTTATTTTATATATATATATATATATATATATATATATATATATATATATATATATATATATATATATATATATATATATATATATATATATATATAGGGTTGAGTTCACATGAGGACTATGCGGACCGATATTGGGGCACACAACAAATTAGTATCAAACACACAACTTAATACACAATGGCACACAAGAATACATGTAAACATCAGGTTTCGAATCCAGACTCTATTCATTAACAAATCTATGCACGCGACAAACAAACTGTGGCACACGACTACATTAGGCCATGCACACGACATATAGAGTAATGACACACGCCATATTAGTCATCATAGTCCTCTATAACATATCAGTCCTCATTTGAACTCAAAGATATATATATATATATGTATATATATATATATTATATATGTATATAATATATATATATATATATATATATATATATATATATATATATATATTATATACATATATATATATTATATACATATATATATATATATATATATATATATATATATATATATATATATATATATGTCTACTATACTAATAAGAGCCCAAGAGAGTTAGGCCTATAATGGGTAGAAAAAATGGCGGTCAGATTTTAATCTAATGAATGGCTCAGATTGATAACATTTAAATTTTACACTACAATTTCCTAAAATACCCACACACCGTTACTAATTCCGTTAAAATTTTAAGAATTGTCGTTAGTTCACCGTTAACTTACTCATTGATTTCAATAAAAAAAAAAAAAGGTCTTAAGTTCGAACATCATCCCAATCAAAGTTGGCATAATTAATACTCTATTTTACTCTTATTAAATTATATAAATAATAATTTAGTAGCTACAACAAAAAATTATAGATATGCATTTCTTTAATTTAGAATTATGTGTCCACAATGCCTTTATTCAAAAAAAAATTATTCATTATCAATAATCAATAAATTAAATAAGAGAAATAATTGTATTAGTTATATTGTCTTTATTTTTCTACAGTATAAAAATTCTTTATATTCAAATTTATTAATTGATTATATTCGCTACATTGTCCTTACAATGTCTTAATTAGTGAAAAAAATTATTCATTATCAATAAATTAATTAAGAGAAATATTTTCATTAGTTATATTGTCTTTATTTTTCTCAAATGTAAAAATTTTTACATTCAAATTCATCAATTGATTATATTCACTACATTGTCTATTATCTTTTTTGTGCACTATTTTTCTAATTAAATATCAAAGTTATAATACAAAATAATGCTATATATTTATTTACCAAGTATTTTATTAATACCATGAAAAAATTAAAAAAATATATAATTAATAAAGCCAACCATATTAACTACTTGAGAGATTTTGTGACAAAGAGAGTATTCAAATCACACAACAAATTGAAGTGAGAACTACCTTGCAATGTCCTTGTTTGACAATCAGCATTTAGCGGATTATATTAGCGGATTTGACCAACGAATTTATTTAATTATTAACATTGGGTAGAAAAAATGACCGCCAAATTATTAAATCAAATGAATGGTTCAAATTGTTCAGGTTTTAATTTTTTTTAAAAGTTTTTCTAATTTATTCTTAATTATATGATTATCCATTTAACTTTTCCGTTAAATACCGTTAATTCACCGTTAGTCTAATTCTAATATTAACGTCTAATATAGAATTATAATTACACAATTAATCTAATTCTAATATTAAAGTCTTAATAGAACTTAACCACAAATCCTAATGTCGAAATCTCCTCAAACAATATTAGTATATATTTAATATTTTATGCCCTAATTTTTATTTGTTCTCCCTTATGTCCCATATTTGGTTTCAACTATACCTATACAGTTATTTTATTGACAATTATAATAAATCTTGACTATATTATCTTGCATTTGTAAACTTAGAATTACCTATTTAACCCGCACGGGCTTAGCTCAATGGTTTAGTGGGCAGTATTTGGGAGAAGAGACTAAGGTTTGAACCTCGGCGGCGGCAGTGCGGGAATTATGTCCAAAGTGGGCAGATTCCTTGTTCGCACCGGCATTCGGTCCTGTCTGCTGAACCATTGAGTCACCGTGATTTACAACTTCCCACAATGCTCTGTCGGTTCGGAGTGTGGGGGGCCCTTGGGGTTGGGGACTCAACCTTTGGGAGAAGAATTACCTATTTAAATACGCAAATTCAACCTTCAATTATCTATGCATGAACAATTTCAATATAATCTTGCCTTAATATACTTTAAAGTACTTATTTAAAAAAAAAACATTGGGCATTATCCCAATCGCGCAATGCGCGTACAAAACTAGTATATATATAGGCTTCGAATCTGGTGCAACCCCTATACTAGATGAGATCATGATATCCATTGATTCATTTTCCATGAATAGTTGAAATTATAAGAAATTGTGAAAGTAATTAAGGATATATTGAAATCAAAAGGATTAAATAGTCATTGTAGATATATGTTTAATTATGGATATAATTCAATTGGAATCTTAAGCATTATATTAGGGAGATTATGAATGGAAATTTATATTTTAAATTATTAGGGACCCTATCAATGGTAATAATTAATTATATTTTGTACATATAAAATTTTAAATTATGGGAAATTTTACGGTGGTGTGTGCGTTTTATATTTTGCCATGGTGTACACCTCTTATTACAGAAAACCGCACATGGCATTCCACACCCGCGCACACACCACCGTAAAATTCCCCACAATTTAAAAAAAAAAAAAAAAAAAAAAAAACACAACAAGCCCAATACTATATCTACTATGCACTGAATATCTACTCGAAATTCAAACGCCGATACCCAAATTAGATTCGTATATTTTTGTTTTCTTTTGGATAAGTTTCGCACACGCCCGAAACTAGTAGCACACAAACCAAAATGTACATGCCTGTATCACATACCAAAACACATAATTTTATGAAAAAAACCAGCACGCCAAGGTGTACGAGTCTTGTTACAGTAAAAGGCACACACCATTCCACATCCATGCACACGCCGTCGGAAAGTCACGCCACCCCTGCCACACTGAACCCACACCAAACCACTCCACCCCCCTCCCCCCCCCCCGGGGCACACCAACCTAAACCCAAAAACCCAAATAAAACTAAGAACAAATAAGCAAAGGAGTAGAAAATACCTTGAGCAACACCCGGAAGAAGCACCCCTCCGACGCTTTGACCACCTGGTGGAGGAGCCGACCCTGGAGAATCAACAGTTACGACGACGAGGCGAAGGAATGGAGATTGCTCCGAAGGTCTTCTCTCTCTGCGATGCTACCGAGGAAAATGGAGAGACTCAAAATAACCCACACGCATAAGGAAAATAAGTATCGAATAAAATTCTAAACGGAAAGAAAATAAATGAATATGTGAAATTACGCCCCTATCCCCAAGTATATTAGATAGCAATTAATTACAAAAAAAAAACCTATAAATCACAACCGTTAAAATATTAAAATGGATGTTCAGGATCGGATCTCATGATCTCACCGGAATAGGCCAGGGGGTCTCACTGGATTCAATATATGTGGCATAATTTTAATCACATTTTCTTTGGGAAGTTATCATTTTTTAAAGGAAATTACCCATATTTTAGGAGGCTTGTTAGTTGTTATCATATAATTAGTGCGGGGTAAATGTTTGTTAATATTGAATATTAAGGCACTTGGAGGTTATGTTATTTGAGGATTTGATGCGAGGGTAACTGTTTGTTAACCAACTTGTTCTCAGATGAGAAAATTGTACATTTTGTCTTAAATTATATTATAGTTGTAGGATTCGTTCCTGATTGTTGGTCATGTTCACTTTTTGTCCCTAAATTATTATTGGCGTTGCACTTTTCATCCCTTTACTAACAAAACATTAAGGTAAGACCAACAAAATTTACAACTTTAGTATAACTTAGGGACGGAAAGTAAGCACAAAAAGTTAATAAAAGGGCGAAAAGTACAACGCATACCAATGATAACTTTGGGGTGAAAAGTGAACACGACCAATACTTAAGGATGAATTTTACAAATTCACTATAACTTAAGAATAAAAAGTATAATTTTTTCTCGGGAGATCAATTGGATATTCTAGAAGGAAATTAATTATGATTATTCTAAGGAAATTGTAAGTAAATAATTTAATGACACTAGCTTATCTACATATAATTTGATAAAATATCGATCAGCAGCAAATGTTTACCGCATCGGCTGCTAAGCAACTTCAGTCAACAATTTAAGGAAATAATGATGATACACTTGTTAGATTTTTTATTATCTTTTTTTAATCAAGGGGAGGGGGAAAACCTTGAAAAATATCGGCGGACTGCCATTATTTCTGCAAGTTTGGAATTCGCAAGCTTACGTGGCAAGAGATAGAAATTCTTTTTTATTTTATTTTTATTTTTATTTTTTTATTTTTTATTTAAAGTCAAGTGTATTGCAAGGGAAGAGAGAATTGACAAAACTAGCATATGGAGAGAAAATTAGCTAAGCTGCAAAAGCATATGACAAGATTGCCGTATGTAGCACACCTTTTGATTTTTTTTTTTTTTATTATTTCTTTTAATATGATTTTATTATTATATTTATAATATAATAGGAAAGTCGATCTACTTTTTAAAGTAGGGGAGATTTGCATAGATGTAGAATAAATAGTTGAGAATTTACAAATTTGATAATGTGGAGGTGGGACTCATTTTAAAAAGTGAGAGATATTTGTAAGGATAAGGATAACCTAAGTAGCTATCTTTACGTCCCTCATAAGGGGGATACCCAATCTATCTTCCATGACAACGTCTCTTAAATCCATAGGTGGTTCGTCAAAAACCTTTTTAAGTTTCTCATGTGGCGTTGCGATAGTCTTGTCATTTTATCAATTGCTCTATTATGTTTTTCAGTGGATATGGCCACCTCTAGTCTGTCAAAACTTTCCATGATCTAGCTTCTAGCCTGCTTTAATCGGGTCCGGTCCTATTATTTAATAAGCCTGGGGCATGACGAGAAAAATAGATCCTATTTAAAGTTAACATATAGTTTTATGCCTAAAATTTTAATTACAAAGAAAAAAAACTAATATCAAATAACTTGAAATAAGATTCACATGTTTTTAAAAATTTTACATTCACAAAAGTAATCATGCATGAAATTCTTTTATAGGTGCTTCCTAAATGTAAAATACTTTGTAATCAATAACGGCGTTAGTGCTTCATAAATAAATAATTATAGTTTATAAAAATGAAAAAAAATTAAAATTAAATAAGCTTACTAGCAATAACATTGTTATCATAATAAATAATAAATTAATTATTAATAAAAATTTATAAAACAAAGGGAAAATGGCACTTTTTCCCCTGAGTTATATACTTATAGCACTTTTTCCCCCTCAATTATTTAGGTAAGCACATTAGCCCCTTCAATTATTCTAAAAGTGGTGGTTTTTCCCCCTAATATATTAAATTGACATTTATACCCTTAAAATAAATATTTTATTTATTTTACTTCTCCAACAAATTATTGCGTATATGTAGGGATGACCACGATTCGATTCGAACTGAATCGGACAATATAACAATCGAATTAAAACTTTCCGGTTATGATTCAGATCTAGAACCCAATATTTGGATTTCAATTTATTAAAATTATGAATCAAAAAAATTGGATCCTGAACCGTGAACCGGCGGTTCCGGACCCGATTCGCGATTTTGAACCGTTTTTATTTTAAAATTTTATTTTTATTTTAAAAATAGTCTAAATTCAACAATAAATGTATTTTATTTTTTCAGTTCAGAACATGAACCATCCGTTCCGGGATTTTAATAAACTCTAAATATCGAGTTTCGATTCTAAATTGTAATTGGAATATTTCAGTTTGGTTGCTATAGTGTTTATTTGGTTTGAACCAAATTATGGTCATAATTTATTGGAGAAGAAAAATAAATAAAATATTTATTTTAAGGGTAAATATGTCCATTTAACATTTTAGGGGGAAAAACAGCCACTTGAATAATTGAGGGGGGAAAAATGCTATAAGTATATAACTCAGGGGGAAAAAGTGCCATTTTCCCTAAAACAAAACTTACAAACATTGACGGAGCTAAAAATTCTTTTGATTGGGAGGAGAAATCAAAATATTTTAAAATGAGATAAAAATATTCATAACAAAATGTGAAACATAATTAATTGGATAAAATGGTTCAAATTTTAAAAACATTATAAATCACACATTTTTATATTGACTAGATGATTCATTAAAATAAAAACTATCTTTTAATTTGTTTTTTTCCATAACTAAATCACAAAATATATTTCATGTAAATTAATTAATCAAATTAAATTATATTTACAATTCATAACTCATTATAATGCTCACAAAAATGCATGTTATAAATATGAATATTAAACTACTCTTCTAGAGTGTAGGGGGGAGTTTATTAAAAGTGAAAACATACACGTTATAAATATAAATATTAAATTACTCTTCTAGAGCATAAAGGAAAAATTATTTAAAATGTGGTTAAATTACTCTTATAGAGTATATATGGGGAAAATTTTAAAGTGTTAACAACAAAGCTCAATCACTTAAACTTCGAAATAATAATTACATGACCTACCAAGTAAGCTACTTTGTTTTTATCTAAAATTTGTGTGTATATATTATTATTTACTTTTATATATATATATATATATATATATATATATATATATATATATATATATATATATATACACACACACACACACAAACACAAGGGTTGGGGTAGGGTGGGTGTACTCCCATTTTTATAAAACTGGAATATTTAGTGTTGGTCCCGTTTGTAAATAGGTGTTATTATTTGGTGTTATATTTTGTATATTATAAGTTGGTATTTGTGTGGTGTAGAATTAGTTGACTTAGGTTAGTCTATTAGTCAGGAGCTTTTAGCGTTTCCTTCTTTTAATCTATTGTAATCTCTATCAGTTTATAACAGATTTTGAATTACAATCTCTAATCTAGTATCAGCTAGGTTCCCGATCCTCACCTCTCTCTCTCCATCGTGAACCACCTAACCCCCCCCCCCCCCATGTCGATCAATTCATCGGAGAGGACGGTCTCCGCCGCCGGTTCTCTTTCTCCGACCACCCCAAATCATCTTGCCTCCGCCAACCACTATGTATCAATGAAGTTTAACCTCCCGAAACTTCCTCTTTTGGCGAACGCAGCTCATCCCGTTCCTACGTGGCCAGGATCTCCTGGGTTTTGTCGATGGTAGTACGCTGTGTCCACTGCCGACGCTGCCGTCCCTTCATGCGACTCCGTGGCTGCCAGCGCATTGGGACCTCTCCCCAATCCGGCGCACAAATTGCGGGTGCAACAGGATCAATCGATCCTCTCCTTGCTGATATCCTCCATGTCCGATGAAGTGCTTCATCTCGCCGTCGGCCAGAATACCGTCGCGGTGGTATGGCGTTCCATCGCCACGACGCTTGGTTCGTCGTCACATGCTCACTACCTCAATCTGTTGGGGCAATTCCAGTCCCTTTGTCAGGGCAATGCGTCGACCACCGAGTACCTAGGATGGGTGGAGCTCCTTGTCGAAGCTCTAGCACAGGCCGGCCGACCGCTCTTCATGGCAGAACAGAATTTGTATGTGTTCCGGGGCCTTCGCCCGGAACTCAGGTCCATCGCTACCACGCTTACGGTCACCGGCGCTCCAATCTCCCTATCTTAGTTGGCCGATTTTATCCAGGCTCAAGAGTACATCGTCTCGGATGATCACCCCGCGATGGCCGACGGCGGAAGTGGTGGCTCTCACACCGCCATGTATGCAGGCCGCGGTCGTCCATCGAATGGCGAAGGCGGTCGAGGTTGCAGTTCGAACCATTGGCGTGGAGGTCGTGGACGCTGTTCTGGCCAAGACGAGGTGGTGGATGCTACGGTCACGGTGCACCGAGATGCCAAATATACCGGTCGCAAGGACACACGGTCGTCTACTGTTACATACGCTACACGACCCAACCACCGGCTCAAGCTTACGTGGCGACTTCCGGCGACCTTCCAGCGGCGGCTCCGGCAGCTCAGGCGGACGGCTGGTACCCGGACATCGGCGCTACGGCGCATGCAACCCCCGACGCCGAAAGTTGAGTCACTCCGATGACTGCACCGGCCCCGACGTGTTGCGAGTCGGTAATGGCACATGTTTGGCTATTTCACGAGTCGGTCATACGTCGATCCCATCTATGTCAAAATCGTTGTCTTTGTCTAATGTTTTACATGTCCCAAACCTGTCCGTACCCCTATTATCCGTCCATAAATTCACTAATGAAAATAGTGTTTATTTCGAGTTTCATAACGATTGTTTTGTTGTGAAGGATTCCAAAACCAAGGCAATTCTACTTAAGGGGACCACATTCGGTGGTTTGTACAAGCTTCCGGTCGCCCGAAGTCTCTTTGCGTACGTCAGTTCCCGCACCACTCCAGCTGTGTGGCACCGCAGGCTAGGTCACCCGCACAGTTTTGTCCAAAGTCGCGTCCTTCAAAGTTGTCCAGTTCTAACAAATAAAGCCAAAACTCCAACGTCATGCACGGCTTGTCACCTTGGCAAGTCATCACGTTTTAAATTAGATAGTGTAGAAAATTCTAGCAATAATGTTCTAGATCTGCTATTTACTGATATTTGGGGACCCGCACCTGTAATTTCGGCCAATGGCCATCCCTATTTTCTGCTATTTGTAGATGACTACTCGCGTTTCTGCTGGTTTTATCCATTACGGGTGAAATCAGACATATATAAAATTTTCGAGTCGTTTCGTGTGTTGGTAGAGCACCAGTTTTCGCGTACTATCAAGTCTATTCAGTCGGATTTAGGGGTTGAGTACCGAAAATTACATACCATATTCCAAACACTGGGTATAAACTACCGTCAGTCATGTTCCTATACACACGAACAAACGGCAGAGTTGAAAGCCGGAAAAGATATGTCATTGAAACCGGCCTCGCTCTGCTTGTCGAAGGCTCAGTGCCCCTACAATATTGGGACTATGCCTTTGAAACCGCTACGTGCCTAATTAATTATCTACCAACACCGGTGCTAAACTTTGAGAGCCCATATTCCCATCTATACAAACACTCACCACCATACACGTTCCTACGAGTCTTTGGGTGCCGGTGTCACCCCTATCTTCGGCCATACAATCGGCACAAGATAGAGTATCGCTCGACACCCTGTGTCTTCCTAGGTTACCCTCCGTCCTTTAGGGGATACAGATGCATGGATCTCACAAGTGGGAAAACCTACATCTGTTGTCATGTCCGGTTCGACGAGACAGTTTTTCCGTTTACCACAAGTCAGACGGTTCCCGTTACATCACCACCATCCGTGCCATGGGCTTCAGGGCCCATCATACCACGCCACACGTTGACGGCCACATCGCCACATCACGGCCCAGTCAACACCGGGTCCGAGCCCACTCCGCTCACACGTGACCCCGAGGTCAACCACAAGGCCGAGGTCATGTCATGCGCCTCCGTCACATGACTTGAGGCACAAACGAGCAATTTCATGCCGTAATTGCAACTACTGATTCGACTTGTTACTCCCAGGTTGTAGGGCACCCGCAATGGCGTGAGGCAATGGACCAGGAGTTCAATGCGCTCATTCACAACAACACTTGGCGGCTTGTTCCACCAGAACCGCAAATGAATATCATTTGGTGCAAATGGGTGTTCCGTACCAAGCGGACCGCTAATGGTTCAGTTGAACGCTATAAAGCCCGTCTATTTGCCAAGGGCTTCAACTAGGTAGCAGGCAAGGATTTCTTTGACACCTTCAGTCCGGTCGTAAAACCGACTATGGTGCGGTTGCTCTTTTCTCTTGCTGTTACACATAGTTGGACCTTACCTCAGTTAGACATACACAATGTGTTCCTCAATGGCTGCCTAGCAGAGACAGTCTACATGAAACAACCACCGGGATACGAAGACCCTACCCATCCTGATCACGTCTGCCATCTACAATGCTCTCTCTATGGTCTCAAACAGGTTCCACGGGCCTGGTTTAAAAGGCTTCATGAGTTTCTACTCCTTGCAGGATTCTCATCGTCTAAAACAGATGTCTCACTGTTTCATTATACCGCAGGGTCCTCTCAAGTGTTCCTTCTTGTCTACATTGACGATATTATTATGATGGGAAACAACGCCTCTTTGATTACAACTTCGCTCACCTGCCTGTCTTCCACATTCAAAATCCAGGAACTTGGAAAATCGGGCTTCTTCTTGGGCATTGAAACCATTCCGATAGACAATGGCTTCATACTATCACAATGGCGCTACATGAGTGACTTACTAAATCGGTTTGGCATGGTAGATTGCAAACCTCTTACTACACCTGTAGCCATTACGCAGCCAGTTACTCCGACCATGACGCCCTATGAGAATCCAACCAATACCGTCACATTGTTGGGGCACTGCAGTATCTGACAATCACACGGCCAAACCTCTCCTATGCTGTCAACTGCCTATGCCAGTTCATGCACTCTCCGACTATTGATCACTGGGAATTGGTTAAGCGTGTGCTCCACTATATCAAGGGCACTCTGGACTACGGCTTACGGCTCAGCGCCTCCTCCACTACCGCTATTCATGCCTTCTCCGATTGGGACTAGGCGGGGTGCCCGGTAGACAGAAAGAGCACCAGTGGGTTTGCCATCTTTCTAGGCAGTAATTTGGTTTCTTGGCAATCCAAAAAGCAACGGACTGTGGCCAGATCATCTACTGAAGCTGAGTACAAATGTAACTCCCCTAAATTTTGAGATATTGAAAACTTATAAAATAAAGGTGAATCCATTGATTAAATCCCAAACAGGGCATACAGCTATCCGTAAGTGTCGGGGTGCTATGCCACACCTAGGTTTGAGAACCTAGGTGCACAAGCTAAACTAACCAAGCATAAGAAATCCTCAAATGGATATTCAATACAATCCCAAGACACGCAGGCCAACTACTGAGCTAAGACTAACTAAGCTAAGTCCAAGGCTCTGACTAGCGCGCTCCGAAGCTAATGCTCATCACCTGAAAAACATTCGGTATAACAACCGTCAGCGAATAATGCTAGTAACCCACTCCAACGCGTTAAGTACAATATAGGTAGATATAAGAAACTCATTTTGAAACTGGAATACATATATACTTACGAGACTCTAGTTTAAATCCAAGATCAAGACTCAGGGCATATTAACAGACTCAATACCATAGAATAATCATAAGAACTAATAGGCACCCTAAACATGCAATGCAAGACATAACAGGCAGATAAGCATGCACTAACAAGTAGTGGCAACTAAGGCATTCAATATAATCAATTAGCAAGTAGTCATCAAAGCACACAATTCATCTTCCAACCTTATACCAAGTTCCAACTTGTAGCTCCCCTTCGTCCTTATATCAGTTCTAACCTATACCTCCAGGCCACCCTTATATCCCCACCCCTTATGCCTCCGGGCAACTACATGCCCCCACCGACAAACCACCTTTCAACCACCAACATATCAAGATGGTGCCGCAGTGCCATTCAATGATCCGCACCTCTAGTGCCAATATCAAGGGGTTAGCGCATATAGCTCTAACATGACACCGCAGCACTTATAACCTGACCCATGCTCAACGGCAAGGAAGTCTAAGGTGGGTGTGTACCTTTAGCACAGTCACCGCTATAGCCTGTACCTTTAGTACAATGACCGGGCACAAGTGGTGCCAACCGCCAACAATTTATTTTCCACCAATCACAATCTCATCATCATCATCATCATCATCATCATCAGTCACACTGGCCATTGCGCAATGACCATGATACTCATCATCATTCAATCAATCAACACATAATTACATAACAATCAAGACACAACAACAACGACACGTATTACACATAAAATCCTAGAACGATGCCTAAAACACCAAACGAGACTCATACACGACAAACGGGGTACAACGGGACACAACGGGGCACGGGGAAACAACAAACGGGAGAAAACATCACGAACCTCGATCAGAGGACTTTAACCATCTCTATGGTCTTCCGGCGGGTTGCTCTTGTCTTCGTGTCCAGGATCTTTATAGGTTTTTCCTCGTAGGACAGGGCGTCATCCAAGCACACGACTTCGGGTTGTAATACGTGGGCTGCGTCGTGTATATATTTCTTTAGCTGCGACACGTGGAATACGTTGTGTACACGTTCTAGTTCGGCTGGCAGTGCGAGGCGGTAAGCCATGTTCCCAACTTTTTCTAGGATTTTGTAGGGACCAATGAATCTAAGGCTTAGCTTTCCTTTCTTTCCAAATCTCATCACTCCTCGAGTTGGTGAGATCTTTAGATGTTATAGGAGAATTCGATTAGATCTAGATGTTTCTCCCATGTTCCTTGGAAGTCTAACATACAGGCTCTCAACATATCTTCGAGGGTTTGGATCGTCCTCTCAGTTTGACCGTCGGTAGTGGGGTGGAAGGCGGTGCTCAATTTTAGTCTTGTCCCTATGGCCGATTGTAGTGCCTTCCAGAATTGCGAGAGAAACCTGGGATCTCTGTCATAAACAATGTTTCGTGGAACCCCGCGGTATTTGACTACCTGACTTATGTAGGCTTTGGCTAGTTGTGTCATTGTCCAAGTCTCTTTCATGGCAATAAACCGCGCTGTCTTGGTTAATTGATCCACTATTACCCAGATTTTGTCTTTTCCTGTTGGTGTTGTGGGTAGACCTCCTACGAAGTCCATCGAGATAGAATCCACTTCCCTTGGGGTATCTCGAGGGGCTGTACGAGTCCCTTGGGTTTGCATCGTTCAGCTTTTACTTTTTGGCAGTTCAGGCATTTGCTCACAAAGCCTGCTACCTCCTTTTTCATGTTGGGCCACCAAAATAACTTCTTCACATCTTGGTATAATTTATCGCCTCTGGGGTGCACTAAGTAAGGTGTACCGTGCCCCTCTTCTAGGATTTGTCTCTTCAGGTGGGAGTGTGTTGAAGGAATGCACCATCTTCCCTTGTAGCGGACGCTGCCGTCATCAAATAGTTTGAACAGCCCGTCTTTTCCTTTGGCCAGGCCGAGCTGAATCTTTCCAAGCTCAGGATCTTGTTGCTGTCCGGCTTTGATTTCTTCGAACGGTGTGGGTATGATCCTGAGATTAAATAGTCGGATTTCCGAATCCGTTGTCCTTGCTCCACCATTTCCAGATTTAACTTCTGAAATTCTCTACATAGCTCGTCTGACAATACCCACATGGTGTTGAGAGAGTGGCTCATTTTTGGAATTAATGCGTCTGCCACAACGTTAGCCCTTCCTTCGTGGTATTGAATATCCAAGTCATAATCTTTTATGAGTTCTAACCACCGCCGTTGTCGCATATTCAAATCCTTTTGAGTGAAGTAATATTTCAGGCTTTTATGGTCTATGTAGATTTTTCATTGTGCCCCATATAGATAATGCCTCCAGATTTTTAGGGCGAACACAATGGCGGCTAGTTCCAGATCATGTATGGGGTAATTTTCCTCGTGGGTCTTGAGTTTCCTGGACGCGTATGCTATTACCTTGCCATTTTGCATTAGCACGCATCCCAGCCCCTTTTTAGAAGCGTCACTGAAAACTTCGAATCCTTATATTCTCGAGAATAACGCTAATACTGGGGTTGTGGTCAGTCTCTCTTTTAGTTCCTGAAAAGCCGAAGCACAATATACGTCCCATCAAAAGGGAATTTCCTTTTTCATGACTCTCGTTAGGGGTTGGGCTATTTTGGTGAAATCGGGTACAAATCTTCGATAGTAACTGGCCAACCCAAGGAAGCTCCTAATCTCTAGAACTGTCTTTGGTGTGGGCCATTCCTAGACTACATGGATCTTGGTCGGATCTATCATGATTCCCTCCTTGGTTATCACGTGGCCTAGGAATGCCACGCTGTCTTTCCAGAATTGCATTTGGAAAGTTTGGCATATAGCTGTTTTTCCCTCAGGGTTTGTAAGGTTGTGCGGAGGTGCTTTTCGTGTTCCTCCTTGTCTTGTGAGTAGACCAAGATGTCATCGATAAATACAACCACGAAGTCATCAAGGTAGGGAGGAAATACACAGTTCATGAGATCCATGAATACTGTGGGGCATTAGTTAGCCCGAATGGCATTACTGTGAACTCATAGTGGTCGTAGTGGGTTCAGAAGGCTGTCTTTGGGATGTCTGGGTTGGCTACTTTTATTTGATGGTATCCGGATCTCAAATCGATTTTCGAGAATACCCCTGATGTGACACCCCGTAAATCCAAACATTAATTGAGGATAAATTGAAGAATTAATCCAAGTTTCCATACTAATCTATTCCTAAAAATCCTGACATTTAATAGTCGAGGGACTAGATTTTGACTAGTCACTTAAGTCCAACGGTTGTACCTTGTGCTTCTTGAGTTGTGCCCTTGTTCCCTTGTCTTTCCAACGTTAGTAAGGGTAGGAATGTCTTTCTACCTAAGGTTTGTGATTCAAGCTAACCTAGCAAGACTCTTTCATTTCTTTCACCCTTCAATCTAAAACACAAAAACTCTAGCCTCTCTCTAAAATGATTTAGCTTCTTCTCCAAGCAAGAGTTTGAGCATCCAAGTCTTGCAAGATTTTCTCCCAAGATTCCTACTTTCTTCATCTTGAGCATAGGGAAGGGTAAGATCCTTGGCTTTTTAGTGTTTCTAACCTCCTTTTAGGTGTCTTTTTCTAAAGTTAGGATCTTTGTTGTGTTTTGTTATGTGTAAGATGTTGGTGTGGAAGAGGAGCTCTAGGAAAGGCTTTTAAGGGTGAAAAGAGGAAGTTGTTAGGCTACAAAGATAACACATGCTTTAAAAAACCTATTTTCTTACTTATATGATGATTCTTGGCTTCTACTTGTGATTCTTGTGTTGATTTGTGAGATTTGATGCATTGTCTTGTGGTGATGCATGTTTAGAGCTTGTTCTTAGGGTTCTTGAATGCCATTGTTAGGCTATTTCTTGGGTTCAAGTCATATTATTGTTGTGTGTGAGATTTTGGGTGTTTTGGACTTGAACTTGACCTTGTTGTTGAAAATCCCCGAAGGGATATGTTGGAGTGCAGGTACGTACCCGCGGGGAACCGGTGTCCTCGGGTGTATGTTCCCACAGGTGGAGGTCCACCCGTGGGGTACATTGTTGGTTGATGGTGGGGATTTGTTCCCCGTGATTCTTTTGTCTCGGCATTGATGTTTTGACCTCCCGATGTAGTTTTTTTGGGCTATTTGTGAGTCTGCTTGACGTTTCCTATGTCTAGAACGGTATATTAGGAATCCATGTAGGATTTGGTGTCTTGAATCGTGCTAAGGTTCCGACTTTGTGATTCGTTGGGCTATTGTGAGTCTTGAATGTTATTTGGAACTATTTTTGGTTTACCCGTTTGTTAAGCATGCTAGTTTGATGTTGAAATGCTAGTAAGTGTGGTTTGTTCCTTCATATTGGGATTGGCAACATGTGTTGAAAATCATTTGGTGTTGGATTGTGATCCTTTGTTGTTGAGT
Source organism: Ipomoea nil (assembly GCF_001879475.1). NCBI lineage: Eukaryota > Viridiplantae > Streptophyta > Magnoliopsida > Solanales > Convolvulaceae > Ipomoea > Ipomoea nil. Next base: position 764,731 of record NW_017619638.1, on the reverse strand, counting down.
ATGGTTTCTTGTCTTTATTGTGATCTCTTGATTGATTCCTATGATATGAACGTATGCAAATCGTTGTACCCTTTGTTGATACTTGATTAAGACTATTGTTGAGTCTTAGTCTCCTTGGTATTGATGATGACTTTGTGTGACTATGATTGAATATGGGTGGTTGTTATTTGAGCTTTGCTCACATGTAGGTGGTTGTGTGAATGAAATTAATGGTACCCTCGTGTACTGAGAGTTCGGTAGTAATGTGGGTGGTTGTAGGTGGGGGGACGACGGTCCCCGGAAGCATAAGGTTGGACTCAAAAGTACAGGGTGGCACTATGAGGTAATGGTTGGAACTGAAATAAGGCCAGGGGTAGCCATAAGGTTGGAACATGGCATAAGGTTAGAAGTATGAACTTGTGACTATGATACTTGTGACACGTAGTTGTCATTGTGGCATGTAGTTGCCACTGTGTGAATGTGAATTCCTTGCTTATGAGCATGTCTTGATGTATTCTACTTTGTGATAAGTAGAATGCATCCTAAGTTGTATGGTTTTTCATGTTTGTAGTCTTGTTGTTGTTGTGAGGATGATGATTCCCATTTCTTTTGAGAGTGATTGATGAGTCTTTGAAGTTGATTTCTCTCCTTGGTTTTGAAATGATATATACTGTATCCCATTTTTGGTGGATCATCGGTAGGACACCCGTTTCCCGTTTGGTTCCCTCAAGACTACTTTTTGTTCGCCGCATAGGATCTACGCCTTGAATTTCCCCAACCAGTCCATTCCCAAGATTACTTATATTCCGTCCAACCTGAAATGGATTAGATTGCTACGGAATTCTATTCCACCGATGGTGATCGTTATATCCTTGTACATGCAATCACACTTCAACACTTCGCCTGACGCCACTTTGACTCTTAGTTGTACCCCTGTGCTTGTGGTTAAACCGAGCCTTGCGGCGAATTCAGCTGCTATGAATGAGTTGGTGGCTCCTGAATCAAATAGTACGATGGCAGGAGTGGTGTGCACGAGGAAGGTTCCGATTACTACGTCGCTGTCTCCGACTCGGGCCCTACTCATGGCAAGGATCCTTCCCTGGGCGATCTCTGCCCCATCCTCCGGGACCTGCGCCATTGTCTTCTCCCGACCTTGGGGCGGGGTGGTCCTGGCAACCTTTAATCTCTGTGGAGGGATTGCTTGGCTTCCCTTGACTTTTCTTTTGTGTGCCTCGTGTGTCCCCAGTGGGTTGCGTTGCACTCGTTGGAGCTCGGTTGCCTTGGCGTAGGTTTCCTCGAGTGTCTTTGGTTTGTTCATAGTCAAGTCCTTTCAGTTTTCGAAGTTGAGCCCGGTAACGAACTTTTCCACTCTGAAGGCTTTTGTAGGGGCCAACTCGATGGCGAGGCGGGCCAGCTGTAGGAACTTCTTATGGTATTCCTCTACTGTGGCGTTTCCCTGTCTCAGGTGCAGGAATTCTTCGCTCATGGCCGTACGGATGGGTTGAGGATAGGAATGTTCTCTCAGTTTGGCTTGTAAGGCCGGTCAGCTCACGCCCGGTTCTGCCTGTGCTCACCACATGTCGGCCTCATGCCGAAGGTAGAATGAGGCTATCTTGACTTGTCGTTCCCCTGGACAATCCGTCATTTCGAAGATATTATTGAAAGTCCGAATCCATTCCTGGAATGACGCATGGTTCTCTTCGCCAGCGAACGAAGGGGGTTGTATTCCTTGATTCGGCGTACTAGGCCGTGGTCTCCACCTATTGGGGCTGGATCATTATTAGTTGCTAAGGGGTGGTTCAGTGTTTGAACGATATGGGTCAATTGTTGCAGGTTCTGAGTCAAGAGATCGTGTGTGTGGGGTTCCGAGGTTCCTGGTTGTTCTCCTGATGGTGTCATTTCGGTTGTTTATAGTTTTAATACCGGGTGTGAGCGTGAGTTAGGGATTTGCGTCCGTGTCTGCAAAAATTTCCTATGTTAAGCACAGAGTATATATGTAGATACAGGTTAAGGGGAGTTAAGCATAAGACGGTAAATAAACTCACTGCCTCACCGCACGTCCTAAGTTTCCTAGATCCTATGTACCTAAGCACCTAGAGTATGAACTTAATGCCCAAAAGTTTCGTCTTAGGGGTCTTATCCTAGGGTCGAACTTAGGCTCTGATACCAACTATAACACCCTTGAATTTTAAGATATTTAAATCCTATAAAATAAAGACGAATCTAATATTCAAATCCCAAACAGAGTATAAACTAAACATAGTAGTCGGGGTGCTATGCCACATCTGAGCTAGAGAACCCAGATGCACATGCTAAACTATCTTCCAAGGCATAAACCATCATGAATATCCAAATGTAAATCAAGGCACGCAAGCCAACTCATCAAGACTAGAACTATCTAACTAAGTCTACGAATCCGACTAGTGCGCTCCGAAGCTACTCAATTACTCCTGAAAAACATTCGGTGTAACAACCGTTAGCGAATAATGCTAGTAACCCACTCCAACGCGTTAAGTACAATATAGGTAGATATAAGAAAATAATTTTGAAACTGGAATACATATATACTTACGAGACTCTAATTTAAATCCAAGATCAAGACTCAAGGCACCACAACAAACTCGACATTATAGAATAATCATAAAGACTAACATGAGTCCTAACAACACGTTGCAAGACATAACAGACAGATAGGCATATAAATAGCAAATAGAGACAACTAAGGCATTCAAGACAATCAGTTAGCAAGTAATCAACCAAGCACACAATACATCTTCCAACCTTATACCAAGTTTCAACCTTGTAGCTCCCCTCCGTCCTAATATCAGTTCCAACCTATACCTCCAGGCCACCCTTATTCCTCCGGGCAACTACATGCCCCCACAGACAAACCACCTTTCAACCACCAACATATCAAGATAGCGCAGCAGTGCTATTCTCATGATCCGCACCTCTAGTGCCAATATCAAGGGGTCAGTGCATATAGCCCTGACATGACACCGCAACACTTATAACCTGACCCATGCTCAATGGCAAGCTAGTCGAAGGTAGGTTTGTGCCTTTAGCACAGTAATCGCTAGGCATGTACCTTTAGTACAATGACCGGGCACAAGTGGTGCCAACCGCCAACAATTCATTTCCACCAATCACAATCTCATCATCATCATCAATCACACCGGCCATTGCGCAATGACCACGATACTCATCATCTTCAATCAACACATAGTCATTCAATAACAATCAAGACATAACAACAACAACACGTATTACATATAAATTCCTAAAACGGTATTCAAAACATCAAACGAGACTCATACACGACAAACGGAGTACAACGGGACACGGGGAAACAAGAAACAGGGAAAAACATCATGATGCATCACATAATTCCAGCGGGTAGGTAGCGGGTGGATGACCACCCGCCAACTACCCACCGGCGGGCAGCCACCATTCCAGCGGTTGGCCGACTGCCGGCTGCCCGCTGGATTGTGCTCGCCGGGCAGAGGGTAGGTGGTGGGCGGTTATCCCCCCACCTACCCCCTGCTGGTACATAGAGCACTTTTCAGTCCTGGGATCACTCGTGGAACCCGAAACCATGTCCAGACACATTCAAACACATAATGTAACACCCCTAATTTTGAGATATTTAAAACTTATAAATAAAGGCGAATCCATTGATTGAATTCCCAAATAAAGCATAAAACTTTCCATAAGAGTCAGGGTACTATGCCACACCTAGGTTTGAGAACCTAGGTGCATAGGCTAAACAAATCAAGCATAAGAAATCCTCAAATCAATATTCAATACAATCCCAAGGCATGCAGGCCAACTACTGAGCTAAGACTAACTAAGCTAAGCCAAGGCTGTGACTGGTGCGCTCCGAAGCTAAAGCTCATCACCTGAAAAACATTCGGTATAACAATCGTCAGAGAATAATGCTGATAACCCACTCCAACGCGTTAAGTACAATATAGGTAGATATAAGAAACTCATTTTGAAACTGAAATACTTATATACTTACGAGACTCTAGTTTAAATCCAAGATCAAGATTCAAGACATATTAACAGACTCAACATCATAGAATAATCATAAGAACTCACAGGCATTCTAAGTGTAACACCCCCGATTTTCATGCCAATTTAAAGCTTAAATATGCAAGGCTAACTAACCAACATACAACATAAATCATAAACATAGCGGAAGTCTAATATAAAATAGGGAAAACCAAGGAGTGTTATGCCACGTTCACCCCAAAGTGAACGCACAGGCAAAGTCTAAAACCATCCATCTAGTATGTTCAACATTTGTGGCACACAGGCCAAAACACTAACTGCACTGTTCGTGTAACACCTCGTGTTACGGCCACTAAAACCAATCAATCATTTAATCAATTACGCAAAATAAAGAATTAAATTACAGAAATTAATTAGGAAAAAGCCCACCATGGTCCGTGGGCCCGCATCTCTAAACCCAACCCCTAGTCCTAAAAGGATTAGATCCTAAATAAGACTCTTAGATATATAAATAGGGAACCTAGAGGGAACCTAGAACCCCCCACAAGAATAACGCCCACCACCCCCAAAGAGCTCCAAGAATCCCCCTAGAAGAAATCAAGAAAGCAAGAAAGCTTAAAGAAAGACCCTTCATAGCCAAGGAATTAATTAAGGCTAAGAGGTAACCCATGTCTCAAAAAAACCTATTTTCATAGTTATGATTCCCCCTTAGGATCCCCCATATTATTGTATGTTGATGATTCGTTATATTGGTGTTATGATTCCATGGTTATTCTTGATGATCTTGACGATGATGAGTTCTTGATAATTATGGCGTTCTTGATGATTAAATGACGTTCTTGATAATTACATGGTTCTCTTGATGTTCTTAATGATTATATGAGGTTCTTGATAGTTATATGATATTCCTACCGAATCTTGATTTTGGAAGATGAATTGTGTTCTGGTTGGTTTAAAAATAATTAGAACCCTAGGTTGTATCGTGGAATTCGTATGGTGTTATTCTTGGTATATTGGGTGGGAATTCGCATGATTGGGTGTTTATTATGATTAGAGAAGCATGTTAGGTTACGTGCCGTTTGTTTCTTAATTTTGATCCGTTGATTGTCTACGTGTGTTATCAATAGCGTTTGAAAGTGTCTGAACATGGTCTCGGGTTCCATGAAGGTTCCCGGGGCGTTTTTGTTGTTAATGAGTCAGTGGGGGGTAGGTGGGGGTAGGGGACCCGCCACCTACCCGCGGTAAAAAAAGGGCAGTTCCGGCAGCGGGCAGGCGGCGGGCGGGCAGCTGCCCGCCGGGCACCCGCTGCCCGGAACAGTAACGCCGGCGGGCAGCCGGCGGGTGAACCCCCACCCACCGGCTACCCGCTGGAAATTCCCACACTCGGGACCCCGGCTTCCCCGTTTGATGTTTCCCCGACCCCCGTGGTGTCCCAACGAACTCCGTCTATCGTGCCTATGTCTAGTTTGATATTTCGGGTACCGTTCGTAGGTTGTATGAGTCTTATATATTGCATGCTAGTTGAATTGGTATCCCATTGACCCAGGTATGAGAAGTATGAACCCCTTAGGAATATTCCTAGTTGTGGATGACCACGCATAGGTTTCGTTATACGTTTTCCCCCCTTCCCAATGTGCTAATACGGGCTGCATGTTCTTGCTAAGTGTTATGTGTGCATGTTACCCCGATTTGGTTGAGATCAATCGGGCTATACGGGCAGTCGGATGGGCTGAGAACCATACCGGCTGTTAACTAGGCTGGTAAAGACCGGTCTGGTATATAAATATTATATAGGACTAAGTTCCACTATACGGGCAGTCGGATGGGCTGAGAACCATACCGGCTGTTAACCAGGCTGGTAAAGACCGGTCAGGTATATAAATATTATATAGGACAAAGGTCCACTATACGGGCAGTTGAATGGGCTGAGAACCATCCCAACTGTTAACCAGGCTAGTAAAGACCGGTCAGGTATATAAATATTATATAGAACTGCGGTTCATCAGTCGGTTGCGATCGACTCCTCCGTAATGTGAGACGGGGCAGGGTGCTGCGGGGCCGTGTCAGAGCTATATGCGCTGACCCTCATGTATGGGCGTGCGATTGGTCCTGTGGCGCCAACAAAGTGTGCTATATGATGAGATAGGAAGGATTGATGTTGTGACTGTTATGGAAACGTGACCATAGGATTCTTGCTACAAAACTATACATGTTTAATTGTGATTATTGGTTGTGTTTATTTATAACTATGCCCTATGTCGAGAATTGTATATACTTGATTATGACTGTTGATTATGTGTACCCCTATCTGTCGAGTCGGTTCCCTAATTTGAAAGCTAGAGTCTCTTAGGATATATCCTCATGTTTCGAAATGACTTTTCGTATATCTATGTATATATATCTATATGTATTGTATTTCAACGCGTTGGAGTGGGTTACCAGCATCTCTCGCTGAACAGATATATTTGGCTTTCAGGCACAGAAGAATAGGTCACTGGAGTGCGCTAGAGCTTGGAGCGCAGAAGTAGTTAGTTTCCCTTTCGGCCCGCGTGCCACGGTTATGCATTTATATTATTGGGACATTAGTTAGTTAGCCTGTGCACCTGAGTTCTCTAGCTCAGGTGTGGCATAGCACCCCGTAGTCTCGTACTCTGATTGGGACTTAATGAGATTTCACCTTTATTTTATAAGTTTTAAATATTTTGAAAATCTGGGGTGTTACAGTTGGTATCAGAGCCTAAGTTTGACCCTAGGATAAGACTCTTAAGACGGGACTTTAGGACAATAGGCTCGAATTCTAAGTATTTAGGAACATAGGACTCAGGAATCTTAGGACACGCGGTGAGACTGAGAAACCTACACATAACCCCACACCCGATTCCTCTCCGAATCAAAGAAATTCCCCCCCCCCCCCTTCACTTATTACATCCAGGTCAGAATACAAAATAACATCGACTCATGAACACCAGGATGGCACCAAAAAGGAGACAGACAGGAACACCGAAACTCCCCACTCAGGAATTCTTGACACAGAATCTACAACGCCTGACCCAAATTGCCCAGGCACTGAGTACCACCATTCCCCAACCCTTACCAACAGACGAGAACTTGGAAGTCCACCACCAAGTCTCGGCACATCAACCACCCACCCTCTCCGGGGACGAAGACCCCACAACCCTCGAGGAATGGATCGGGACTTTCGACAGGATCTTCAGGGCAACCAAATGCCCCGAGGACCATCAAGTAAGAATAGTCTCCTTCTATTTCAAACACGAGGCCGATACGTGGTGGGCCCACGAGGGACCCACATGTGAACATGACCATGGGTTCAACTGGGAATCCCTGAAGACACGACTACGGGAACGATTCTATCCCCACCACCTAAGAGCCACCACATATGAAGAATTCCTCCACCTAAAACAAGGTGCAACCTCGATCACGGAATACTACCAACAATTCCACCGACTGGCTCGCCTCATCCCCGAGCTAGTACCCACCGAGAGGATCAGGATCGAAAGATTCATAACAGGCCTGGATCCCGAATATCAAAAAGCCCTGGCCACACAAGAGCCAGGAACCCTCGGGGAGGCCTATGCCAAGGCGTCCCAACTACAACAAGTGCCAAACCAACCCCGGGAAACACACCTGGGGTACAAAAGGAAATCGGAAGGAAATCACGTAAACCCCACCCGCGGCCCTAAAAACCCCAGGGCCGCCTCAACCCGCCAAGTCACCGCGCCAACCACTCAAGGAAGAATCCTTACTCTAAGCAAAGCCAAAATTGGAGATAGCAACATAGTCTCCGGAACCTTCCTAGTACACGCCACCCCCGCCACGGTGTTATTTGACTCAGGGGCTACCAACTCGTTTATAGCAACCGAGTTTGCCACTCAACTCGGCCTCAACACCAGCACCAAGGTCCGATTTCAGGTCAAAGTGGCCTCCGGCGAAATCCTAGAATGCGACCGCATGTACGAAAATATAACGATCACCATACAAGGGGTGGGATTTCCCAGCAACTTAATCCGATTCAAACTGGATGGGGTACAGGTGATTTTGGGCATGGATTGGCTAGGGAAATACCAAGCACAAACCCTATGCGGAGAACAAAAAGTGGTCCTACGGGGACCAAACGGTAAGAGGGTGTCATATCGTGGGACCCACCGGGAAGCCGGGATCAAAGTGGTGAACATGATAAAAATGAAGAAATACCTAAACAAGGGAAGCGAGGCCTTCCTATGTTCGGTCGAGGACCTCAGCACCAAAACCCCCAAACCACAAACCATTCCGGTGGTAAACGAATTCACCGACGTCTTCCCGGACGAAATCCCCGGGGCACCCCCAGCCAGAGAAGTCGAGTTCACCATAGATCTCGTACCGGGCACTGCCCCAATTTCTAAACCTCCCTACCGGTTAGCACCAAAAGAAATGAAGGAACTGAATACGCAACTGCAGGAATTTCTAGACAAGGGCTACATCCGTCCTAGCACCTCCCCATGGGGGGCGCCAGTGTTGTTTGTTAAAAAGAAGGATGGGAGCATGCGCCTATGCATCGACTACAGGGAACTTAACCAAGTCACGATAAAGAATAAATACCCCCTTCCCCGAATCGATGACTTGTTCGACCAACTTAAAGGGGCAGGGGTATTTTCGAAGATTGATCTAAGATCCGGGTATCACCAAATACAGGTGGCCAAACCGGACATTCAGAAAACAGCTTTCCGGACACGTTACGGTCAATATGAATTCACCGTAATGCCCTTCGGACTCACCAACGCGCCTGCCATATTCATGGACCTCATGAACCGAGTATTCCGACCCCACTTGGATGACTTCGTCATTGTATTCATTGACGACATCCTAGTCTACTCCCGAAACAAGGAAGAACATGAAAGACACCTCCGCATAACCCTGCAAACTCTAAGAGAGCACCAACTATACGCCAAGTTCTCTAAATGCGAATTCTGGAAAGACAGTGTGGCCTTCCTGGGTCACGTGATAGCCAAGGAAGGGATTAAGGTGGACCCCGCCAAAATCCGTGCCGTTAAAGAATGGACCACACCGAGCTCACTCACCGAAGTCCGAAGCTTCCTAGGCTTGGCGGGCTACTACAGGAGGTTTGTACCCGACTTCACCAGGATAGCCCAACCCCTCAACAAACTCATGAAGAAAGAAACCCCCTTCAGATGGGACAACGACTGCATCTCGGCCTTTCAAGAATTGAAGGATAAGTTAACCACGGCACCCGTACTCGCCATCCCCTCCGGGGAAGAAGGATTCGAGGTCTTCAGTGACGCATCCAAGAAGGGGTTGGGGTGCGTGCTAATGCAAAAGGGCCGAGTAATAGCCTACGCATCCAGACAGCTCAAAACCCACGAAGAAAACTACCCCACCCACGACCTCGAGCTAGCCGCCATCGTGTTCGCACTAAAAATTTGGAGGCATTACTTATATGGGGTGCAATGCAAGATTTACACGGACCATAAGAGCCTAAAATACATCTTTACCCAGAAAGACCTAAACATGAGGCAACGGAGGTGGTTAGAACTCATAAAGGACTACGACCTGGACATCCAATACCATGAGGGAAAAGCTAACGTGGTGGCGGATGCCCTAAGCAGGAAGACTAACCACTCCCTCAACACCACTTGGATCCTACCGGACCAACTGTACAGGGACTTCCAAAGACTGAATTTGGAAATAATAAAGCAAGATCAAAACCACCCCGACATCCACTTGTTCAACACACGAGTCATACCTACGCTCTTCGAGGAAATCAAAATAGGGCAACAGCAGGATCCGGAACTAGATAAAATCCGCCTCGACCTAACCCAGGGGATGGAAGGACCCTTCAAAATACACGAAGACGGCAGTCTCCGTTACCAAGGTAAGTGGTGCGTGCCCTCAACGCACCCCCACTTGAAACAACAAATCTTGGAGGAAGGACACAACTCCCCATACTCAGTTCACCCAGGGGGTGACAAGCTATACCAAGATGTAAAAAGGTTGTTTTGGTGGCCCAACATGAAAAAGGAAATCGCGGATTTCGTGGCCAAGTGTCTGAATTGCCAAAGGGTGAAGGCCGAACGGTGCAAACCCAAGGGACTCGTACAACCCCTTGAGGTACCACAAGGAAAGTGGGATTCCATATCCATGGATTTCGTCGGAGGACTACCCCCAACGAAGACCGGCAAAGATAAGATTTGGGTCATAGTGGACCGACTAACCAAAACGGCGCGATTCATCGCCATGAAGGAAACGTGGACAATGACACAACTAGCCCAAGGCTACTTGAGCCAAGTAGTGAAGTATCACGGAGTTCCCCGAAACATCGTATCCGATAGAGACTCCAGGTTCCTCTCACAATTCTGGAAATCACTGCAATTAGCCTTGGGGACACAACTAAAACTAAGCACTGCTTTCCGCCCCACCACGGACGGCCAAACCGAGAGGACCATTCAGACTCTCGAAGACATGCTAAGAGCCTGCGTGTTAGACTTTCAAGGGACATGGGAGGAACACCTAGACCTTATTGAATTCTCATACAACAACAGCTACCACGCGTGCATTCGTATGGCACCCTACGAAGCTCTATACGGACAAAAATGCAGAACCCCCTTGTGTTGGGAAGACATGGTCGACCCAATAACACTAGGGCCCCAACACCTACAAGATACAATCACCAAGGTCAATGTAACACCCCAGATTTTCAAGACATTTAAAACTTATAATAAAGGTAGAATCTTATTAAATCCCAAGATATAAATACAAGCGTTCGGGGTGCTATGCCACACCTGGGCTAGAGAACCCAAGTGCACAGGCTAACTAACTAATATCCTCAAAGCGTAAATACGTAAACGTGGCACGCAGGCCAAAAGGGAAACTATCTACTTCTAAGTTCTAGCGCACTCCAGTGACTTAATCTTCTGTGCCTGAAAGCCAAATATATCTGTTCAGCGAGAGATGGTGGTAACCCACTCCAACGCGTTGAAATACAATACATATAGAGATATATATAGATATACGAAAACCATTTTGAGCATGAAGATATATCCTACGAACTCTAGCTTTAAAACCGGGAATGACTCGACAGATAAGGCCAGACACAAGCAACAGTTATAACGAGCATATGCAGTTCACAACAGATAAGGCAGATAAGGCAAAGCATAAACAATGATCATAACCCAACATGAACAATCCCCAATATAAATCCCATAGTCACATCCCCCAAGACACTCCTAATCACAACTCGTCCATATCACAACACATAACGCACGTTGTTGGCGCCACAGGACCACTCGCATGCCCATACATGCGGGTCAGCGCATATAGCTCTGACACGGCCCCACAGCACCATGCCCCGTATCGCAACACGGGGAGGCCGATCGCAACCGACCGATGAACCGCAGCTCATCATAATGTTTGATCGCAACCAAACAGTGGACCGCAACCCAAGAGAGTATGTCATCTGACTGTAGCCAGGAATTCCCATCTGACTACAGCCAGCCTCTGAACCGCAGCTCAGGAAAGATGTCACCTGATTGCAGCCAGGAATTCCCATCTGACTACAACCAGCTTCTGGACCGCAGCCCAGGATACCGTCATCCGACTACAGCCAGGAATTCCCATCTGACCATAGCCGGCTTCTGAACCGCAGCTCAGGATAACCAATCCAATCGCAACCGAATTGGGGTAACACGCACACATAACACATAGCAAGCACATGCAACCCACATTACACATTGGGAAGGGGGATAAAGCGTATAACAACCTTATGCGTGGTCCATCACGTACTAAGAATAGTCCTAAGGGGTTCATACTCCTTCCACCTAGGTCAACGGGATACCAATTCAACTAGCATGCAATATAATAGACTCATAAACCTACGAACGGTACCCGAAATATCAAACTAGACATAGGCACGACAAACGGGGTCCGTTGGGACACCACAGGGATCGGGAAAACATCAAACGGGGAAGCCGGGGTCCCGAGGGGGGAAGATTCCAGCGGGTAGCCGGTGGGTGGGGGGTCCACTCACCGGCTGCCCGCCGGTAACACTGTTCCGGGCAGCGGGTGCCCGGCGGGCAGCTGCCCGCCCGCCGGCTGCCCGCTGCCGGAGCTGCCCGTGAATGCCGCGGGTAGGTGGCGGGTCCCCTACCCCCACCTACCCCCCACTGACTCTTTTCATCACTTTTCGCCCCGGGAACCGATGTGGAACCCGAAACCATGCTTAGACACTTTTCAACGTAATTAACGACAACACATAGACAGTTAACGGATCAAATACGATAAACGAACGGCACATAACCTATCATGCTTTTCTAATCATAATCAACACCCAAACATGCGATTTCCCCACCCGATAATCCAAGAATAATATCATACGATACAACCTAGGGTTCTAATCACTTTTATATCAACATGAATACAATTCGTCTTCTAATTGCAAGATTCGGTAGGAACAACACATAATCATCAAGAATACCAATTAATCATTACAAACATCATAATCATCAAGAACAACACATAATCATCAAAACCCCAATTAATCATCAAGAACATCATAATTATCAAGAAACTCCCAATATCAAGATTATCAAGATTCCTCATGGAATCATTATATCGACATCAATAATAATCATCATCAATCGCCATTTACAACAATATGGGGGAAACCCTAAGGGGAAATCATAGCTATGAAAATAGGTTTTGTTGAGACATGGGTTACCTCTTAGCCTTAATTAATTCCTTGGCTATGAAGGATCTTTCTTTAAGCTTTCTTGATTTCTTGATTTCTCCTAGGGGAATTCTTGGAACTCTTTGGGTGGTGAGAGATTAATGCGGTGGGGATTCTAGGTGCCTCCTAAGTTCTCTATTTATATATTTAAGACTCCTAGTTAGGGCCTGAATGGTATGGGTTTACTAATTCTATTCCTTATAGGGCTAGGGCTTGTTTTAGGGATAAGGGTCCATGGTCCATAGTGGACCATATTAATTAAAGAGAATCCTAATCCTAATCTGAATAGTAAAAGGCCTACTTCCTTTATTCCTAATAGGCTTAAGACTCTTATTCGGGTAAGGGTCCACGGTTCATGGTGGACCTCACTAATTAATTAAAGGTAACCCTAACATAATTAAATCATATTTAATTATTATTAACGGGATTAATTAAATAATTAATCCGGGATTGAAGGCCGTAACACGGGGTGTTACAGTCAAGCACATCCGGGAAAGGATGAAGGCTGCCCAGGACCGCCAGAAGTCCTATGCCGACCTAAAGAGGAAACAAGCCGAGTTCAACACCGGGGACAAGGTCTGGTTGAGAATCTTGCCCACACGAGGGGTGATGAGATTCGGAAGGAAAGGAAAGCTCAGCCCTCGATTTATCGGCCCCTATGAAATCATAGAAAAAGTTGGGAACCTAGCCTATCGCCTCGCCCTACCCGTTGAACTAGAACGAGTACACAACGTATTCCACATATCCCAGCTAAAGAAATACATACACGACCCAAGCCACGTGCTTCAACCCGAGGTCGTAAACCTCGACGAGTCACTAGTACACGAAGAAAGACCCGTGAGGATCCTGGACACCAAGAAAAGAAACACCCGTCGCCGAGCCATAGAAATGGTGAAAGTCCTCTGGACCAACCATGGGACCGAGGAAGCAACGTGGGAGCTCAAAGACACGATGAGGGAACGCTACCCCGAACTTTTCACACCAGGTAACTAAGAAAAAGTCACTCGGCAAGGACCAAGCTTCGGGGACGAAGCTTCCCGTTAAGGGGGGGAGAGTGTAACACCTCGTGTTATGGCCACTAAAACCAATTAATCATTTAATCAATTACGCAAAAGAAGGAATTAAATTTACAGAAATTAATTAGGAAAAAGCCCACCATGGTCCGTGGGCCCGCATCTCTAAACCCAACCCCTAGTCCTAAAAGGATTAGATCCTAAATAAGACTCTTAGATATATAAATAGGGAACCTAGAGGGCACCTAGAACCCCCCACAAGAATAACGCCCACCACCCCCAAAGAGCTCCAAGAATCCCCTTAGAAGAAATCAAGAAAGCAAGAAAGCTTAAAGAAAGACCCTTCATAGTCAAGGAATTAATTAAGGCTAAGAGGTAACCCATGTCTCAACAAAACCTATTTTCATAGTTATGATTCCCCCTTAGGATCCCCCATATTATTGTATGTTGATGATTCGTTATATTGGTGTTATGATTCCATGGTTATTCTTGATGATTTTGACGATGATGAGTTCTTGATAATTATGGCGTTCTTGATGATTAAATGACGTTCTTGATAATTACATGGTGCTCTTGATGTTCTTAATGATTATATGAGGTTCTTGATAGTTATATGATATTCCTACCGAATCTTGATTTTGGAAGATGAATTGTGTTCTGGTTGGTTTAAAAATAATTAGAACCCTAGGTTGTATCGTGGAATTCGTATGGTGTTATTCTTGGTATATTGGGTGGGAATTCGCATGATTGGGTGTTTATTATGATTAGAGAAGCATGTTAGGTTATGTGCCGTTTGTTTCTTAATTTTGATCCGTTGATTGTCTACGTGTGTTATCAATAGCGTTTGAAAGTGTCTGAGCATGGTCTCGGGTTCCACGAAGGTTCCCGGGGCGTTTTTGGTGTTAATGAGTCAGTGGGGGTAGGGGACCCGCCACCTACCGCGGTAAAAAAAGGGCAGTTCCGGCAGCGGGCAGGCGGCGGGCGGGCAGCTGCCCGTCGGGCACCCGCTGCCCGGAACAGTAACGCCGGCGGGTGAACCCCCACCCACCGGCTACCCGCTGGAAATTCCCACACTCGGGACCCTGGCTTCCCCGTTTGATGTTTCCCCGACCCCTGTGGTGTCCCAACGGACTCCGTCTATCGTGCCTATGTCTAGTTTGATGTTTCGGGTATCGTTCGTAGGTTGTATGAGTCTTATATATTGCATGCTAGTTGAATTGGTATCCCGTTGACCCAGGTATGAGAAGTATGAACCCCTTTGGAATATTCCTAGTTGTGGATGACCACGCATAGGTTTCGTTATACGTTTTCCCCCCTTCCCAATGTGCTAATACGGGCTGCATGTGCTTGCTAAGTGTTATGTGTGCATGTTACCCCGATTTGGTTGAGATCAATCGGGCTATACGGGCAGTCGGATGGGCTGAGAACCATACCGGCTGTTAACCAGGCTGGTAAAGACCGGTCAGGTATATAAATATTATATTGGACTAAGTTCCACTATACGGGTAGTCGGATGGGCTGAGAACCATACCGGCTGTTAACCAGGCTGGTAAAGACCGGTCAGGTATATAAATATTATATAGGACAAAAGTCCACTATACGGGCAGTTGAATGGGCTGAGAACCATCCTAACTGTTAACCAGGCTGGTAAAGACCAGTCAGGTATATAAATATTATATAGAACTGCGGTTCATCAGTCGGTTGCGATCGACTCCTCCGTAATGTGAGACGGGGCAGGGTGCTGCGGGGCCGTGTCAGAGCTATATGCGCTGACCCTCATGTATGGGCGTGCGATTGGTTCTGTGGCGCCAACAAAGTGTGCTATATGATGAGATAGGAAGGATTGATGTTGTGATTGTTATGGAAACGTGACCATAGGATTCTTGCTAGTAAACTATACATGTTTAATTGTGATTATTGGTTGTGTTTATTTATAACTATGCCCTTTGTCGAGAATTGTATATACTTGATTATGACTGTTGATTGTGTGTACCCCTATCTGTCGAGTCGGTTCCCTAATTTGAAAGCTAGAGTCTCTTAGGATATATCCTCATGCTTCGAAATGACTTTTCGTATGTCTATGTATATATATCTATATGTATTGTATTTCAACGCGTTGGAGTCGGTTACCAGCATCTCTCGCTGAACAGATATATTTGGCTTTCAGGCACAGAAGAATAGGTCACTGGAGTGCGCTAGAGCTTGGAGCGTAGAAGTAGTTAGTTTCCCTTTCGGCCTGCGTGCCACGTTTATGCATTTATATTATTGGGACATTAGTTAGTTAGCCTGTGCACCTGAGTTCTCTAGCTCAGGTGTGGCATAGCACCCCGTACTCTCGTACTTTGATTGGGACTTAATGAGATTTCACCTTTATTTTATATGTTTTAAATATCTTGAAAATCTGGGGTGTTACAGTTCAGGGGATCTAAACTATCCACGACTAACGCTCTCGCTATCTACTCAGGACCTGTAAAGCACATAAATAAAGGGGACGACGCCCGGTCAGCGAATATTGTTGGTAACCCATCAATACGCGTTCAATAACATAAGTAGATAGTATAATACAAAATCATTTTTGAAACGGAATACAGCATATATCAATTCAAAACCGTGAAGAGAGAAGTCAACTGCAAAGACTCTATTTCACTCTCAAAAGAACAAGGGAATCAAAATCCCAAACATCATCAAGATAAGAACAACAAAAGAACAACTCAACACCGCTCAAGATATAATCTACTGATCACAAAGTAGAAAACATCACGGCAAAGACAACGACAACAAACAAGTACAACTCGAGGTGTATTCTACTGATCACAAAGTAGAATACCACTCGACATGCTCATCATGCCACCGTGACACCACATGTCACATGTTACAAATACCAAGTTCCATCCTTATGCCCGGTTCCAACCTTATGGCTACCCACAACTGTAACACCCCGTGTTACGGCCTTCAATCCAGAATTAATTATTTAATTAATTCCGTTAATAATAATTAAAAAGGATTTAATTTGATTAGGATTCCCTTTAATTAATTAATGTGGTCCACCATGGATTGTGGACCCTTTCCTAAACTAGAGTTTTAAGCCCATTAGAAATAAAGAGGGTAAACCTTTTACCAGTCAGATTCTAATTAGGAATCCTAGACCTATATATCTATTAGGATTAAAGAAAGTAGGCCTTCATTTTTCAAAATATGATTAGGATTCCTGATTCTATAAATAGGGGATTAGAAAGCAATTAGAAACCCTACCACCCATAGTTATATTACACGAAAATATTCCCGGGAGATTCCCCACCACCGAGCCTAGGGAGATCAAGCGGATGGAAATCTTAGAGAAGAACCTTAATAGCCACGGGAGGATTAATTAAGGCTAAGAGGTAACCAATGTCTCAACAAAACCTATTTTCCTTACTATATTCTCCTTCTTTGGCTCCCTCTATATGCTTGTGTCTTGATAAAATCCTTTATATTATTCGTGATATAATCCTGTTAATTGATGTGATGATTTTGTGTGTGATCCCGATGATCTTGATGTTAAAAAGAGGTTCTTGATATTTATGTGATGATTCTTGATGAAATCTTGATGTTTCTTGATGGTAGAAATAAAATATGATTTTGATGAATTTGATGAGATTAGAGCCCTAGGGTGGGAATTGGCATGCTCATGTGTTGTTCGTGTCTAGTAATCATGTTAGGGTACGTTCAATATGATTCTTGCTTTCGATCCATTAATTCCCTATGTGGTGTCGTTAATTGCGTTTGAAAGTGTCTAAGCATGGTTTCGGGTTCCACAAAGGATCCCGGGACGTTTATTAAGTTAAAGAGTCAGTGGGGGGTAAGTGTGGGTAGAGGTACCCACCACCTACCCGCTGCCCGAGATTACTGCTGGACAGCGGGCAGCCGGCGGGCGGGCATTTGCCCGCCGGCCACCCGCTGCCCGGAAGTTCATCACCGGCGGGTGACCCCGACCCACTGACTACCCGCTGGTATGTTACCCACCCCGGGTCCTCGGCTTCCCCGTTTGATGTTCCCCATTCCCCGTGGTGTCCCAACAGACCCCGTTTGTCGTGCGTGAGTCTAGTTTGATATTTCGAGTGCCATTCGTAGGATAGTAGAGTCTTAGGAATTGCATGCTAGTTGAATCGGTAACCCGTCGACCTAGGTGGAAGTTGTATGAACCCCTTAAGACTATTCTTAGTATGTGAATGATCACACGTAAGCTTATTTATTTGTCTTCCCCTTCCCAATATGCTATTATGTGCTACAATGTGTTATGTGATGCATGATTCCCCAATTTGGTTGCGATCAAATTGGCTATACGGGCAGTTGGATGGGTTGAGAACCATACCAACTGTCAACCAGGCCGGTTGCGATCGGTCAGGTACATAAATATTATATAGGGCTGCGGTCCACTGTTTGGTTGCTCATGAGCTGCGGTTCATTTTCCTGGCTGCGGTCAGTGATTCACTTCTTGGGCTACAACTCACGGGCCTCGTGTGCGGATGGTCCACCGACTGGACGCGCCAGCGGTGTGTAGGGCCACCAGCTTGAGGAAGACCATAGCCCACCGAATGAGTGATCAGGCGGTGTGTAGGGCTATGGTTGGCTATGATCCACCGAGTGAAGGGCCAGCGGTGTGTAGGGTCAGAGTCTCCGAGGATCTTCGCCCACCGACTGAGTCCCTCAGCGGTGTGTAGGGCTTGATCAGCTACGGTCCACCGACTGTGCTCATCAACGGTGTGTAGGGTCGTAGTCCCCATAAGAGGATCTCAATCCACCGACTGAGCGCGTCAGCGGTGTGTAGGGCTGTGATCCGCCGTCGAGCTTTCGGCGGTCTATACGGTTGGTTGCGCCACCAGCTATACGCACTAACCCGCATGTTCGGGGTATGTGATTGGTCCCGTGGCGCCACCAAAGTGTGCTTGTGTGACTTGAATGATGATGTGAATGATTTGAAAGTGAACTGTGACCTTAGATACATGCTCTTTATGATGTTGTCTCTATATAACTGTTTATCATTGTTGAATATGCTTATCCCGACTTGTCGAGTCTATCCCTGATTTTCAAGCTAGAGTCCCCTAAGTATATATCTTCCTGCTTCAAAATGGTTTTCGTATATATATATATATATATATATATATATATATATATATATATATATATATATATATATATATATATATATATATATATATATATATATATATATATATATATATATATACGTATATTGTATTTCAACGCGTTGGAGTGGGTTACCAGAATCATTCGCTGAACAAATATATTTGGCTTTCAGGCACAGATGAGTAGACCCCGAAGCACGCTAGAGATCCAAAGCGTAGATTAGTTAGTTTCTCTTTCGGCCTGCGTGCCATGATTATGTATTAACATTGCTTTGAGGATATTTAGTTAGTTTAGCCTGTGCATCTGAGTTCTCCAGCTCAGATGTGGCATAGCACCCCGCACTCGTATGTTTGATTTTGGGATTTAATGAGAATTCACCATTATTATATAAGTTTTAAAAGTTTCAAAATTTCGGGGTGTTACACCAACCTTATAACTAGTTCCAACCTTTACCTCCGAGTGCTAACCTGTACTTCCAAGTCCAACCTTATACCTCCGGGAACCGTCGTTCCCCCTCGAACATCCACAAAGTCAAAACCACCGATCTCAAAGTACACGAGGATACCGAACATTTCAATCACATAACCACCAATCACATGAGCCTGAAGCGCAGTTTACAACTCCATTATCATTTCATGGCCACCACGAAGACCACATTTGTACCTTGGTGATTAATGTCTCATACCATTAATCGTGCAATCCAGGTACAGCCAACACACCCATTCATCATGGAATCAATCAAAGGATCACAACAAAGATATGAAACCATACTCAATCAAGGAAGGATTACAATCTGACACCAACGATGATCAACACAAGTTATCATCTACAAAAGGGAAGAACAAACCACACACGCTAGCATTTTAACATCAAACTAACATGCTTATCAAACGGGTAAACCGAACATAGTTCCGAAGAACGTACAAGACTCATCATGGTTCAACGAATCACAAGGTTGAACACTTAGCACGATTCAAGACACCAAATCCTACATGGAATCACCACATACCGCGGGTGGGGCCACGGGTGGACCCCCACCCGTGGTTCCGCCTGCGTGAACCCATCCTCCCAAGCCACGTACCCCGCAGGTGGGGCGGCGGGTGGTACACTGCCCACCGTTCCGCCCGCGGGTACACTACTGTACCAAAAATAATCCCTTCGGGGATTTTCAACATCAAGTCCAAATTCAAGTCTAAAACACCCAAAATCTCACAAAATATAACAATATGACTTGAATCAAAGGAATAGCCAAGCAATGGCATACAAGAACCCTAATAACAAGCTCTAGATATGCATTCTCACAAGATAATGCATCAAAACTCACATTTCATAGCAAAAATCACATGTAGAAGTCAAGAAATCATCATATAGGTAAGAAAATAGATTTTGTAAAGCATGGGTTACCTCTTGTAGCCTACAACTTCACTTATCACACCCTTACAAGCTTCTATTAAGGCTCTCCTTCAACTTCAACTTCAACTTCACAAACACACCAAAAGACAACAAAGATTTCATCTTTAGAAAAAGACACCTTAAAAGGTACTAAAAACACTAAAGGACCAAAGATCTTACCCTCCTATATGCTCAAGATTAAGAAAGGTTGAATCTTGGAGACCAACTTGAAGAATCTTGGAATGCCCAAACTTGGCTTGAAGAAGAAGCTAGCTATTTTCTAGAGAGAAGGATGAGCTTTTCTTTTTAGGGTGTTAGGGAAAGAATGAGAGATGGCTCTAGGTTAGCTTGGAATACAATCATAAGGTGAAAAGTCATCTTTACCCTTACTGAAGTGGAAAAGTGTAAGTAGACAAGGGAACAATTCATGAAGCATAGGGTACAACCTATTGACTTGGATTGACTAGTCAATTACTAGTCCTCCGACTATTGAATTTTCAGGATTTTAGGAATAAATTATCAATTAAGCTAGGATTAATTACTTAATTAATTCTTAAATAGAATTTTGATTTACGAGGTGTCACACTAAGCATGCAATACAAGACATGACAGGCAGGTAAGCATACAACTAGACTCAACACCCGATATACCAAGAACATCATAATACAAAATCCACGTTATAACCCTAGGGCTCTAGACAAAATCAAAATACAAGATCATTCATATAATTTATCATAGTATCAAGAACGTCACGATTATCACATAAGCATCAAGATTAACACATAAACATCAAGATTACCACATAAACACAATATAAGCCCTAGCTAGGCAAAGCTCTATCAAGACTCAAGCACAGAATCATATATCAAAGGAGCCAATGAATAAGATATAGCGAGAAAAATAGGTTTTGTCGAGACATGGGTTACCTCTTAGCCCTAATCAATATCCTTTGCTACTAAGGTTCTTCTCTAAAATCTTCTTCCCGTGGATTCTCTGACGTTTGGTGGCAGGGGGATTCCTCTGTAGGTTTCTCCCTGGGAATATCTTGTGTGGTAGAATTAACTATGGTAGGGTTTCTAAATGTTTCCTAAGTCCCTATGTATAGATTTAGGAGTCCCAACTAGGGTCGGAATAGTAAGGGTCCACTTATCCTATTTCTTATAGGATTAAGGATTTGGTTTAACGATAATGGTCCATGATCCATGGTGGGCCACATCAATTAATTAAAGGGAATCCTAACCAAATTAAATCTTTTCTAATTATTATTAATGGAATCAATTAAATATTTAATCCGGGATTAAAGGCCGTAACACAGGGTGTTACACATAACGACAACACCACGGATCCAATTAACGGAATTAAATCAAGAATCACACCGAATACGTTCTAACACGATTCCTAAACATGCCAAGACCCCACATTAATCATATAACAGTTCAGGAACATCCGAAACCACAAGAGCATAAAGAAATCTATATGCAAAGTCCTAAATACAAGTCCTAGGCTAGACTCAACACCCGTTCATGCACGATCCCACCCAAATATACCTAGAACGTCATAATACGAAATTCACGATATAAACCCTAGGGCTCTAGACATAATTAAAATACAAGATCATATATATATTCAATCACAATATTAAGAACATCAAGATTATCAAATAAGCAGAATATAAATCCTATGCAAGGGCTCAAAGACTCAATCACAGAATTACACATAAGATTATCAAAGGAGCCAATAAATAAGATACAACAAGGAAAATAGGTTTTGTTGAGACATGGGTTACCTCTTAGCCCTAACCAATATCCCTGGCTACTAAGGTTCTTCTCCCAATTGATCTTCCTAGGCTTGTTGGTGGGGGATTTCCTCGGCTGGAGTTCCTGCGAGTAATTTCGAGTGAGGGAAGGGAGAGGAAGGGTTCTATCTTTTTTCCTAATCCCCTATTTATATGTTTAAGGGAAACCTATTCAAGGTCTGAATAATAAGGCGCGCTTTCCCTATTCCTTATGGGCTTAAGGTTTCTGGTTCATGTAAAGGTTCACAATTCATCGTGGACCACCTAGGTTAATTAAGGGAATTATAATTGGATTAAATTCCTCTTAATTATTTTAATTAGTGAAATTAATTTAATAATTAATTTGGACTTGAAGGTCGTAACACGGGGTGTTACAACGTTGGTGGTCATGCCGTGATTGCCAGTGTGACACCATTCTGCTTTGTACTTTCTTCTGTCAGGCGAAGTCTCGGTAATTTGAGCATATCTCAAGCTAGAAGTGTCCAAATAGTGTGATTCAAGTGGCATTAGAAAGGAAACTAAGAGGGCTACAACTTTTATGGAAAACACAAAGGCTAGATCTGACATTTACAACGTGAAAAATGGTCTAGAAACCAGAGATATTGTGGAGAGTGAGTGGTCACGGTCAACGTCACACCGTGACCACCACCGTGACTAGCAGAGACCTGCGAAGCTTAGGCCTAGTCACGATGAAGGTCACGGCGACCTCCATCATGACCAAGCATTCTGAAAGCAGTTAAAAGGGAACGATTCCAAAAGTATAAATAGTCTTTAGGCGTTATTTTCAGACTATCTTTCAATTTCCAATCTCCCTCTACATTTTCTCCCCATCCAAACCCTTTAGAACGAAAAAATCCATTGTATTCTATCATCTTTTAGAGAAGATTTAGAGGGAGATTACCGTATGTAATTGCAACTTTCACTTTCAATTTCAGATTTACATTCTACAAATTCAATAAAATAAGGATTTCTATCTATTTCTTATTTTTGTACTTTACAAAATACTTTTGAAGTCAAATTCATTGTGCATTATTTCAATTGCTTTTAGTTTGTTAATTCCATTATGAGTAGTTAAACTAATTAGGGATTTGGATTGAATTGCTTTGTATGAATGTCAATATAGATTAAAATTGAAAAACCTAGGGCTTGCAATGTCTCTAGAATGAATGTGATTGTGAAATTGGAGAATCGTTTGACTCTTGTTTGGTTAGAGCCCAACTATGCAAGAGGTCATTGGATTTGGTGCTTCACCTATGAGAATAGGGATTCACCATAGCCAAACATGTCACATTTCTAATTTACTCTTGAGAAAGGGGAGTTAGAAGGAAATGAGCACACAAGATGTTTGATTAATTGTCTCACTTAGTCTAATTGCTATGAGAATGGGATTAGAACCTTGGTGAGAGTCCAATGTCCACGAGAGTGTCAATGGCATTGACTTAACTTCCTTACGCTCGTTTTTTTAACATTGTTTAGCCTAGAATCTTAGAACACTAAAAAGCATTTGTACATTGCTATTTGATCTAAGTCTTCTCTTTTATCCTTGTCTATTACTTAATCATTTAATTGTTTTATAGTTGTCTCTATGCAAACAAAACTTCCATTTTGGTTAGCTTTCAAACACTCGATGATCTTGTGTTTAACATCTCTCTACTCAATTCCCTTATAGCCATTCCTAGAGGACGACACTCACTAAAACATCACCGCTAAAATCAACTTTTAGTAGACGGTACCGACGGGTGGTCAGGTGGGGGTTCGTCCCCCCACCGACCCCCCACTGGTACGATAGTAACTTTGGCATTTTTCCCTTTCGGGAATTCATCAATTAAACCCGATATCAAGTCCAAACACATCCCAAAACATATCAACAACGACATGGACTCGAACAACAAGAATTAAACCAAGAAATACCACAATTATACCCTAAACACAATCCCTAATCATGTTAAGACTCGAGATTAATCACATAACGGCCTAAGAACATCAAGAGCCTCAATATCACCGAGAAACCTATATGCAAAGCCCTAAAAACAAGCCCCAACCTACCCGAGCAGGCATAAACCCACCCAAGAACACCAAGAGCATCACAACAACAAGATTTACAATATGAACCTTAAGGACAAGTTTTAAACACAATTAAATTTTTTCCCGTTGGATGGAAAGACAAAAATTTCAAACCTTAATGACCAGTGTGTAATAACCGATGGGTATTGAGCATGTGTAGCTGTCACTACTTTCTAGTCGTTTGTCCATAAAGTGAGCAGTCATTTGTCCTTTATCACTGCACAAAAGGACATGGCATTTAATGATTGTTAACTTTGGGGTTTGTTCCTAGGACTTAGATTGTCCAAGGTAAAATCTCCTACACTTAAGACTTCGGATAGAGATCGCTCAATGAATGTTCCTGGCTTGTCTAGTCAAGTCGTGTAACGACTCGTGTCTTTATTTGCTCAACATGAATGATTGACTTTATCATTCGTCGCATTCGGCCTTTATTAACACAAGAAGTAAGCCCTTCCATGATTCGGTCTTTAGCAACCTCTTGGCCTTGTGTCTTCTAGTCTTCGTTCTTCGATCTTTCTTTCTTAAACACTAACTACAAAAGTACTATCAACTCGGGTTAGGATGGAGTTACCACGAGATGATGTCAATACTTCTTGCACTTTTTCTGGTTAATGACTCGTGTAATGATTCGTTCAAGATTGCAACTTGACACAACGAGAACAAAAATAGGGATTTAAACTCCTAAGTTTGGTATAATCAATATCTACTTACAAAATGTTCCTAACAATTTCCCCCTTTTTGATGATGACAAAATTTATACTCTTACTATAGGGCTGAAATAATCCAAGAAAAAGATTTTCATTACAAAAATCCAAATAGTTGAGTTTAACAAGTATTTCTAGGAGTAAAATTACTGGTAATTAAAACTCAACGCAACCCCAAAAACAATTTCTTAATTTCATTATAATGTGATCATCATTAGAACTCGAGTAGATACAGAGAGAGTCTAGCTATTACAATTTTTCATTCAATCTTTCTTTCCGGAGCATTTATGCAAAGTCAAGCTCATCTTTGATTGCCTTTCCGAAATATCAAATTCACTTATTCTTGGTCATCTCTACATATTTTCCATTGAGTTTGTAGCTCATGTAATTGTTGTATGCTTCAATAATGTTATTCCCTGCAGCCACTCCTCGGTCCCACCAGAATATGAGTTCTATGGTGTTAATTCCTTCAACATAGTTCTTGTTGGATTCTTTTTGGATCTAGAAGACAACGTTGTATTTGAGTCTGAACTCATCTTTCTTTTGAATCCTTTCCATCTTTTCAAGCTTTTCTTTTATTTCTCTATAATGTATCTGATCTTGTTCACGCTTTTTCCTCTTTTCTTCTTCAACTGCTTGTCTTCGTAGAATCTCTTTCTTGATTGCTTTGTTTCTCATCATTTGGTAGTCTTGCCTTTGCAGATTGGATTTCTTCATAAGGAAGGTAGGCATGTTACATCCTCGAAATCTATCAACACTTCCTTCTTTATAAGGAACATAGGGAACTAGTTAGTCGTCTGTAGTTTTAGTCATTTTTCGCTTCGAAGACGATCTTTTGGGTTGAGAACTGTGTTGCTTGCCAGTTGCCCTTAAAGGTTGAGCATCACGAGAACTTGGGGGTCTAGAGGATTGATCACCCTGAACAGATGGATAGAAAGGTTGAATATCTCTGGTTGGATCTGATGATGGTGGTCTACTTATATCACCACCTCAATCATATCTGCCTTGTCTGCTCGTGTCACCACCTTGATCATCTCTGACTCTATCTCTCTTTTCTTCACCCTTTTTGGCATCATCACGTGACAAAGCCAAGGTTCTAGAAGAGTTGTGAAATATCTCCCTGATCTCAAAAATCCCATTTAGTATACGCATCTGGTGTTCTCCAACAATTAAGATATCATCATGTACCATATCCGACTTCATACAGGAAAGATCAACTTGTTCCTTGAGACTAAAGTTACAGTGTTTCATGTTGTGCTGTTCTTTTTGAATCTTTTCTTGTCCTAACTGAATCTTCTCTTGACCTGAATGAAGATTAGCTAATCCTTCAATAACAGTTTCCAAAGCACTTACCAAGCCGGATACCATTGTCTCGGTAGTCACTGCTTCTTCAAATGCTTGATCATGAGACAATGATGTGGCTTGACTTGTATGTTGAATTTGGTTTTCAACAAGAGCTCAGGTAGTCTTAGCTTCATTTGCTATAGACTCCTTTGTCATTGTAGACAGCTTTTTGGTGCTTCAAATCGCCTTCCTCATTAAATTGAACTATCGCCTGTTGTCCTCGTCCATGGTCTTTAAGGCATTTAGAATTGATGCAATATCATCCATTGGCCTTGGAGCAAGCTAAGAAGGGGTGTTTGCGCATGATTATCATCAGATGGCTCAATGTCGTCGTGGCTCGCACCAGCAGGCGCATCCGTGTTTTCTCCTCAGAAGGTATATCAACTCGTGTTGTAGGAGTGTTAGTCGGCTCGCCCTCAGTCCTCGGTATATCTGCCTCTCGAGGAGATAAAACAGATTGGCGGCTAGGCTCTCGAGACAAGTCTCCTCGTGGAACTTCAACATTTGGGGAGGGACTGCTCGCTCTATCAACAATTTCATCCGGTCGCTTAGATCCAGCATCCATTCGAGCGAGAGGGATTGAATCAACTACTCCTACATATGGAACTATTTGCATTTGATCATCTGTTTCTTCAATTGCCTCTTCAGATGACTCATCGGCATTGGATGTGGTTGCGTCCTCAGCCTCTGGTGACTCGGATTGATTATTCGATGGTTCGGCCTCGGCAACTAAAGCATCAAAAATATCTTCCAGCATTGGTTCGGGTGCATCAGCTTGAGCTAGAAGTTGAGACATAGGCTCGGTTGGCTCAGGTCAAGAACTTGGACCTGCTTTAGGATTTCGGTTTGCGAACATAGCTTCAAATATGGATATTTGCAAAGCTTCCCTAAGCTACCTTAACTCTTCTCGTTCAGCTTCAGCTTGAGTTTGTCTACGACCACTAATAGCTGGACCTTTGCCCTTTGTAGGATCTCTACGAGCCAGTTTGTAAGTGTAGACTCGTTCTATTTCCTCAAGTCATGTGGCTACATAGAAATCTTCCATGCGCAACCATTCTAAGGCAAAAGCTTCCTCTTCCCACATATGCTCTAATATTTCGGCTATAATAGCAAGACTGGACGTTCGCCATTGCTGCCATCCCATAACTCGTTGGAAATTGGGTTGTGATCTCTGCTTTTGTAGGTCTTGTATCAACTTCTTGAGTTGTTCTTGATGGTAAGGAGTCAACTCTTTCAGAAACTGGAGGAACTGAGTCCTTTTTATGGTTACCGGATCATCATGATCACGTACGACCTCGGCTCTCTCCTCGGGTTCATTCTCTCTCGTCATCTCTTCTGTTCGAGCAGGTTCTTGTGGGAGGTATGGAGTTTGAATGTTCACCAGGATACTTCGAGCATCGCCGGCTTCTCTACCTAGTGATCTCTTCTCCTTAGTCAGAGGTGTGTTTGTATGATCAACTTGTGTGATCGGCTCGGTCCAACTTACCTCTCGAGCTGTTTCCAAAGAAGCCTTTTCCCCCTGAGTTGATGATGTCTATGTGCTCAACCAAGTGCTTGAGCTGGATGCATTCAACTCTTGTCTTCTTCAGGGGTGCTTCTAGGTGACTCAAGGTACTCTCGGGTTTTTTACGCTTTTGTGACTGAGCTCTGCGTGATACCTCGGTCAAAGGAATTTGATCATAATCGCTATCATCTTAAAGTGGTTCAGAACTAGGAGCTTCCACAGTTGGTAACACAACTGGAGCTTCAACTTAAACCATATCAGCTAGAACATCAGTCTGAGGAACAATTGGAACATCGGCTGGAACTGCAGCTGGAACTTGGATGAGTGGATGGGTAACATGTGTGGCTTTCTTCTTCTTCTTAGAAGGTCTCTTCGTTGGCTCAGCTTAAGTCTTGGTAGTAGCCTTCGTGAAACCCTTCTTTGAAGCCTTCGTGCTTGCTTTCTTGGGTGATGCCTCATGTGTCGCTTCGGGTGCCCTAGAAGCGGAGGCTTCTTTCGCATCTGGAACAGATCATGCTTTTTTTTTGCTACCAAAGTCTTAGACTTCTTCTTTGGAGGTGTGGGCGGAGACAATCCTAGAGCAAGAGCCTTTCTTTTGTCATAACCTGGTGTTTTTTCTTTAATGTGATAGTGAGATCTGTGCATATCTTTACCATTACAAAGCTTAACTCCTTTGGATCTCAACAGCTTGCCTATCATTAACCCGAATCCAAGATGCTTGTTGAAACCTCCATTCTCCTTGTATATTCCATCTCTAACATTTGATTTCAAGAAATCAAATACCACTCTTGACCAGTCCACTAGATAGCTATTGAGAAAAGCACTTAACATCCTTAGCTTTTTCTCCGAGATATCATCTGTTCCAGATGTCTTATTGTCCACAAACTTGTTGAGAATATCGACAGTGAACTCATAGTCCATTTTGAGTTTCTTCTTCTTGATGGGAAATCTGACCTCAGTAGGTGCATTTCGACCGTGAATAACATTCCAAAACTCTTCTTTGTCATAAACATGGCCACCGCAATCTGGATGATATGTATTATCTCTAGCTGGAAAATGAAACAAAGCTCGAATGTCATCTTGAACTATGGGACATTCGTTCCATTAACAGTAGAAGATATTTCATCCAACGGAACCTTGTTTGCATCCTCAGGAATTCTGGAGTTGATGTAGAATTTTGTGGCATCATACAAGTACTGTTGTTTGTAATCAAAGGTTACAAACTTGTAAAGTCTTCCATCCTTGAGGCACTTTACTACCTTCTGTCTGAACTCCTTGTCAATAACAAACTTGAAAAGACTGTTAACTTCCAAGATTGAGCCAGACCTCATCATGAGCTCAAAAGTCACTATAATTTCCACCTTGTTCACAGGGAACTCTGCTGGGGGGTGGAAAGGTGGGTTTCTCCGATTGATCAGGGTTTTCAGTAGGGTTGTCAGAGGGATTGGGATTTGTATTGTCCACCATTAATGAAGATTGGGAAAAGCTTAGAGAAGGGAATATGATTTGAGAGAGTTTGAGAGAATTGTATGAGAAGTCTCTGAGTGTGTGAGGGTAGACAGTTTATTTAGAGGTCTAAATATTATTCATCTTGGATCGGGTAAAAGTATAAAATCGGGTTGAAGTAAATGATATAATGACAAAGTTCATTAATACCCTTGGAATTTTTGAGATGTTAAGGAGAATGTGGGTATATTTTGGTCAGAGAAGAGGTGTGGAGAGAGAAATATACCCAAAGATGTAAAACTCTCATTAATGTGGGGAGAGAAAAACTACTCAAGTACTGACCGTGGCATTAAATGTCGGTCCTTTCACTTGAACAGTTGCTCAGATCATGGGTTGGTGAAGCGTTTCCATCGCGCTTCGTGCTCAACCGTGCTTCTGATTGACACGTATCCTCATAAGATGGTAACTTCCCTCATTGATTTCAATCAGACGGTTTAGAATGTCCAACCATTTGAGATGAATTTCCTCAAATCAACCTCAATGTATTCAAATATTCTTCCCAACACTTTCATCATTCCATGGCTTATCCTCCTACAAAGCTGATCTTAGAGTTCATAAAATCAACTCGATATTGGAACATAATAAGGACTCGTCATCTGAATTAAAGATAGTGAGATAAGTCCATTTTCATCAACTGTGGGTGAGTTGAGTATTAAGCCGGCTAGATTGCCGAGCATATATAGGTTCATTGTGACTCTAAGAAACCACCACAGAAAAAGTATTTCTTTTAAGAGTGAGAGTGTATATGTATATCTATCCATACTTACACTAGAGCATCATGTCCAACTTTTTTCATGATTAAATGATTGCACGAGATTGCATGTTGAGTATATGATAGCATGAGAATGCTTAGAGATTACATAATTGCACGAGATTGCATGTTGAGTATATGATAGCATGAGAATGCTTAGAGATTACATGATTGCATGAGATTGCATGTTGAGTATATGATAGCATGAGAATGCTTAGAGATTACATGATTGCACAACATTTCATGTTGAGGATATGATAGCATGAGAACGCTTAGAGATTACATGATTGCACGAGATTGCATGTTGAGTATATGGTAGCATGAGAATGCTTAGAGATTACTTTATTGCACGAGATTGCATGTTGAGTATATGATAACATGAGAATGCTTAGAGATTACATGATTGCACGAGATTGCATGTTGAGTATATGATAACATGAGAATGCTTAGAGATTACATGATTGCACGAGATTGCATGTTGAGTATATGATAGCATGAGAATGCTTAGAGATTACATGATTGCACGAGATTGCATGTTGAGTATATGATAGCATGAGAATGCTTAGAGATTACATGATTGCACGAGATTATTGAGTTGTATGATAGCATGAGATTGCTTATTGAATTATGTGATAACATGAGATTGCTTATTGAGATAAATGATAATATGAGATTATTAATGAGATAAGTATGTGATAGTATGGGCTTGTTGATAAGCTAAATAATTGTGGAAGCATGTGTAACACCCCAAAATTTTGAAACTTATATAATAAAGGTAATTCCTCATTAAATCCCAAAATCAAGCATAAGAGTATGGGGTGCTATGCCACACCTGAGCTAGAGAACTCAGGTGCACAGGCTAACTAACTAGAATCCTCAAATAACGTCAATACATAATCATGGCACGCAGGCCGAAAGGGAACTAGCTACTCTACGCCTCGGATCTCTAGCGCGCTCTGGGATCTACTCATCTGTGCCTGAAAGCCAAATATATCTGTTCAGCGAGAGATGCTAGTAACCCACTCCAACGCGTTGAAGTACAATATAGATAGATATATATAGATATATGAAAATCATTTTGAATCAGGAAGATATATACTTAAGAGACACTAGTTTTAAAACCGGGAATAGGCTCAGCAAGTAGGGACAAGCACATCAAACAATGATAAACAGTGAAGCAGAGATAGCATTATAAGGAATACGCATCTAAGGTCACAGAACACTTTTTGATTCACACACATCACTGTTCAATCATCATTCACATCACATAATCGTTGATGGCGCCACGGGACCAATCGCATGCCCCGAACATGACGATTAATGCTTATAGCATTAACACGGCCCCGCAGCACCCTACCACAGTACCGTGGTATGAGGGGAGTTGATCGCAACCAACCCTTTGAGAACCGCTGACAAACTCAACGTTGGACCACGATCTGACACACCGCTGACGCGCACAGTCGGTGGACCGCGATCTCCTTTACAAGGGGGGACTTATGACCCTACACATCGTTGATGCGTACAGTCGGTAGACCGTAGCGGATCAAGCCAAACACACCGCTGAGCTAGACTCAGTCGGTGGGCATAGATCTTCGGAGACTACGGCCCTACACACCGCTGTCCCATCACTCAGTGGATCGCAGCCAACCGTAGCCCTACACATCGCCTGATTACTTAGTTCGGTGGACTACAGCCTTCCTCGGCTTATTGGCCCTACACGCCGCCTGGCGCGTCCAGGTCGGTGGGTCATAGCACCGCGGCCCATGTGGACCGCAACCCAAGAAGTGAATCAATTCGGCCTTTAGCCAACTTCTGAACCTTAGCTCAGGAACAATCCATTTGGCCATCAGCCACTTCCGAACCTTTAGTTCAGGAACAATCCATTCGGCCTTCAGCCGACTTCCAAACCTCAGTCCGGGAATCACCCAATTGGTCTTTAAACGAAATGGGGGATCATGCAACACATAACACATAGGAGCACGTAATAGCATATTGGGAGGGGAAAGGCATATAAATAAACTCACGTGTGGTCATTCACATACTAAGAATAGTCCTAAGGGTTCATACAACTTTCACCTAGGTCAACGGGTTACCAATTCCACTGGCATGCAATTCCTAAGACTCATTTAACCTACGAATGGTACCCAAAATATCAAACTAGACTCAAACACAACAAATGGGGTCCGTTGAGACACCATGGGGGAGCGGGGAACATCAAACGGGGAAGCCAAACACCCGGGTTGGGGTATGGACCAGCGGGTAGCCGGTGGGTGGGGGTCACCCGCCGGCTACCCACCGGAGGGCACTGTTCCGGGCAGCGGGTTGCCGGCGGGCAGGCGGCTGCCCGGTGGCTACCCGCTGCCGCGCGGTGTCCTTTGGGCAGTGGGTAGGTGGCGGGTTCCCCTACCCCAACCTAGCCCCACTGACTCTTTTCTCATATATTCGTCCTGGGAACCTTTGTGGAACCCGAAACCATGCTTAGACACTTTTAAACGCGAATAATGACACCATGTAGGCAATTAACGGATTAAAAGTAAGAATCACGTAGGACTCATCCTATTACGACTTCTAAATATAAACAACACCCGAACATGCGAATCCCCACCCAAATATATATCAAGAACATCCCAACACAAATTCCCAATCCAACCTAGGGCTCTAATCCCACCCAAATCATCAAGATCATATTTTATCTTTAACATCAAGAAATACCAAGATTCGTCAAGAATTATCACATCCATATCAAGAACTCTTTTTCAACATCAAGATCATCGGGATTATCAAGAATGGACATAAATCATCTTATCAAGAACATATCACTTTTAACATAGAAGAATTTATCAAGACACAGGAATATAGAGGGGGGCCAAGGAGGGAGTTTATAGCGAAGAAAATAGGTTTTGTTGAGACATGGGTTACCTCTTAGCCTTAATTAATTTCCTTGGTTATGAAGGGTCTTTCTTTTAAGATTCCTTCTTTCTTAATTTCTCCTAAGGGAATTCTTGGAACTTCTTGTACCACTGGAATGGTTTGGGGTTCGGCTATTTCGGCGTCGAGGTCCTCGACTGAGCATAGGAAGGCTTCGTTCCCTTGGGTTAGATATTTCTTCATTTTTATCTTGTTTACTAATTTGATTTCCGGGTCCTTGTGGGTTCCGTGGTTGGATACCCTTTTGCCGTTTGGTCCCCGTAAGACCACTTTTTGTTCACCGCATAGGATTTGTGCTTGGAATTTCCCTAGCCAGTCCATGCCCAAGATCACTTGTACCCCATCCAGTCTGAATTGTATTAGGTTGCTAGGGAATTCCACTCCTTCGATGGTGATTATTATGTTTTTGTACATGCAGTCACATTTTATGATTTCACCGGATGCCACATTGACCTGAAGTTGTACTCTGGTGCTGGTGTTAAGACCGAGTTGAGTGGCGAATTCGGTTGCTATAAATGAGTTGGTAGCCCCTGAGTCAAATAGTACGGTGGCGTGTACAAGGAAGTTTCCGGAGACTATGTTGCTATCTCCGATTTTGGCTTTGCTTATGGTAAGGATCCTTCCTCGAGTGGCCGGTGTTACAGCCTTGTGGGGCGAGGTGGCCCTGGCGGTTTTAGGCTCCCGGAGGGGGTTCGTGTGGTTCCCTTTGAACTTTCTTTTGTGTCCCAGGCGTGTTTCCTGTGGTTTGTCTGGTATTTGTTGTAGTTGGAATGCCTTGGCATAGGCTTCTTCGAGAATTCTCGGTTTTCGTATAGTTAGGGCCTTCTGGTCTTCGAGGTTGAGGCCTTTTATGAGGCGAGCTAGCTTGAGGAACTGCCGGTAGTACTCTGCGATTGGGGTTGCTCTTTGTTTTAGATGGAGGAATTCTTCGTATACGGTTGCTTTCAGGTGGTTGGGGTAGAATTGTTCTCGTAGTCGTGTTTTTAGGGTTTCCCAGTTGAACCCGGGGCTTTGTTCACAATTGGGTTTCTCGTGGGCCCACCTGGTGTCGGCCTCGTGTCTGAAGTAGAAGGAGGTCGTCTGTACTTGGTGGCTTTCTGGGCATCCCGTTGCCCTGAATATTTTGTCAAAGGTTCCAATCCATTCTTCGAGGATCGTGGGATTTTCATCCCCTGAGAAGGTAGGCGGTTGGTGTTCCGAGACTTGGCGGTGGATTTCCAAGTTTCTGTTTGGTGGTGACGGTTGGGGGACTGCATTGTTTAGTGCCTGGGTAATTTGGGCCAGACGTTGCAGATTTTGAGTCAAGAATTTTTGTGTGGGGAGTTCCGGTGTTTTTGCCTGTTTCCTTTTTTGTGCCATCCTGGGGTTCATAGGTTGGAATTATTTTGCATCCTTACCTTGATGCTATGGGTGTAGAGGAAGTTTATTTAAATTACGTGTGAGTTAGGGTGAGGGAAAGTGTAAGGTCTCACAGTCTCACCACGCGTTCTATGGTCCCTAAATCCTATCTTACTGAACTCCTAGTGTTTTAAGCCTATTGTCGTAAGGTCTTGGTCTTAAGAGTCTTATCATAAGGTCAGACTTAGGCTCTGATACCAACTGTAACACCCCGAAATTTTGAAACTTTTAAAACTTATATAATAAAGGTAATTCTTCATGAAATCCCAAAATCAAGCATAAGAGTATGGGGTGCTATGCCACACCTGAGCTAGAGAACTCAGGTGCACAGGCTAACTAACTAGAATCCTCAAATAACGTCAATACATAATCATGGCACGCAGGCCGAAAGGGAACTAGCTACTCTACGCCTCGAATCTCTAGCGTGCTCTGTGATCTACTTATCTGTGCCTGAAAGCCAAATATATCTGTTCAGCGAGAGATGCTGGTAACCCACTCCAACGCGTTGAAATACAATATAGATAGATATATATAGATATACGAAAATCATTTTGAAGCAGGAAGATATATACTTAAGAGACACTAGTTTTAAAAAAGGGAATAGACTCAGCAAGTAGGGACAAGCACATCAAACAACGATAAACAGTTAAGCAGAGATAGCATTATAAGGAATACGCATCTCAGGTCACAAAACACTTTTTGAGTCACACACATCACCATTCAATCATCATTCATATCACATAATCTTTGATGGCACCACGGGACCAATCACATGCCCCAAACATGAGGGTTAATGCTTATAGCACTAACACGGCCTTGCAGCACCCTACCTCAGTACCGTGGTATGAGGGGAGTTGATCGCAACCAACCCTTTGAGAACCGCTGACGAACTCAACGTCGAACCACGATCCGACACACCGCTGACGCGCACAGTCGGTGGACCGCGATCCCCTTTACAAGGGGGGACTTACGACCCTACACACCGTTGATGCGTACAGTCGGTGGACCGTAGCGGATCAAGCCCGACACACCACTGAGCTAGACTCAGTTGGTGGTTAAAGATCCTCGGAGACTACGGCCCTACACACCGTTGTCCCATCACTCGGTGGATCGCAGCCAGCCGTAGCCCTATACACCGCCTGATTACTCAGGTCGATGGACTACAGCCTTCCTCGGCTTATTGGCCCTACACACCGCCTGGCGCGTCCAGGTCGGTGGGTCATAGCACCGAGGCCCATGTGGACTGCAGCCCAAGAAGTGAATCAATTCGGCCTTTAGCCAACTTCTGAGCCTTAGCTCAGGAACAATCCATTTGGCCTTCAGCCACTTCCGAACCTTTAGTTGGTCTGTAACCAAAATGGGGGATCATGCAACACATAACACATAGGAGCACGTAATAGCATATTGGGAGGGGAAAGACATATAAATAAACTCATGTGTGGTCATTCACATACTAAGAATAGTCCTAAGGGTTCATACAACTTTCACCTAGGTCAACGCGTTACCAATTCCACTAGCATGCAATTCCTAAGACTCATTTAACCTACGAATGGTACCCGAAATATCAAACTAGACTCAAGCACGACAAACGGGGCCCGTTGAGACACCATGGGGGAGCGGGGAACATCAAACGGAGAAGCCAAAGACCCGGGGTGGGGTATGGAGCAGGGGGTAGCCGGTGGGTGGGGGTCACCCGCCGGAGGGCAGTGTTCCGGGCAGCGGGTTGCCGGTGGGCAGGCGGCTACCCGGTGGCTGCCCGCTGCCGGGCAGTGTCCTTCGGGCAGTGGGTAGGTGGCGGGTTCCCCTACCCCCCACTGACTCTTTTCTCATATATTCGTCCCGGGAACCTTTGTGGAACCCGAAACCATGCTTAGACACTTTTAAACGCGAATAACGACACCATGTAGGCAATTAAAGGATTAAAAGTAGGAATCACATAGGACTCATCCTATTATGACTTCTAAATAAAAACAACACCAGAACATGCGAATCCCCACCCAAATATATATCAAGAACATCCCAACACAAATTTCCAATCCAACCTAGGGCTCTAATCCCACCCAAATCATCAAGATCATATTTTATCTTTAACATCAAGAAATACCAAGATTCGTCAAGAATTATCACTTCAATATCAAGAACTCTTTTTCAACATCAAGATCATCAGGATTATCAAGAATTCACATAAATCATCTTATCAAGAACATATCACAATTAACATAGAAGAATTTTTCAAGACACAAGAATATAGAGGGAGGCCAAGGAGGGAGTTTATATCGAAGAAAATAGGTTTTGTTGAGACATGGGTTACCTCTTAGCCTTAATTAATTTCCTTGGCTATGAAGGGTCTTTCTTTAAGATTCCTTCTTTCTTGATTTCTCCTAAGGGAATTCTTGGAACTTCTTGTGTGGTGAGAGATTATTGTGGTGTGAGCTCTAGGTGTCTCCTATGTCCCTATTTATATCTCTAAGAATCCTACTTATGATCTAAATAGCATGGATTTAGCTAATTCTATTTCCTATGGGACTAAGGGTTGGATTTAGGGATCAGGGTCCATGGGCTTATGGTGGACCTTTCCTAATTAATTAATGAGATTTAATCCCTCTTTCCCGGTAAATAATTAATTGGTTTATGGGTCGTAACACGGGGTGTTACAGCATGCCTATTTGTTAATTAGTTTGTAAGCATATAGAAACCCTATTAAGCATGTTAATGTGTTGCCTAAGTGATTGAGAAAGTTTGATCTAAGAATGTGAATCAAATGTTTTCCAAAATTATATATTGTAGTATTTTACAGGGTTGAGTAGCGTTATACTTAGCTTCGTGCTAACCGGTTTGTTTTCTACTTGTTGTTTGTTAACCCCTTTCAGGTGGGCCCAGTTTGTCAGAGAGTACGAGTTAGACTAGACTAGCATAGTTAGCTTTTGTAGTCTAAACTCTTGATGTTTGTTTTGAGATTGTAGTTGACTACCTTGTTTTGATGGTGCTGGACACCGGGGTCTTATCCCCTAGTTTGATTTATGTCAGTAGACTTTTATGATTTAGTTTGTTTAACCTTTGCCTGTGCAATCACCATGAAGGGTGATTATGGCGGTGACACCTCTATTAAGTGGTTTAGTAAATTTTTCCGCTGCCTTAGCTTATCTTTCAAGTTAAGTCTGTCAATTAAGTTTAAGAAAAGTGAGGTGTTACACGCCAGCTAGTCGTTCCTCCTCTGCTCGGCCTCCAGGGCAGAAGCAGCTTGCCCAAGCTTCAGTTTCAAGTCATGGTTCAATACTTAGCATGTAGGGGATCCCTAGGACCATTCCCAGCCATCATGTAAGACGTCCAACGACGGTAGCTGTTCATCCTCTAGCAGCTAATCTCAGCGGCCGGTGTGTCCCTAGGCGGGCTCTCGGACGAGACTCGGCTGGGCGACCAACCTCAGTAGTCGGTGTGTCTCCGGCTGAGTACCCCATGGGATTCAGGTGGACGACCAGGCTACGCAGGCAGTGTGTCCTCGATCATGCGCTGTTCCGAACCCGACCGGGCGACCAGGCGGAGCGTCCTCACCCGAATGCGATGGCCCCAGAAGATACTCCCATGGCGGCTAGGGCATTCCTAACCGGGCGCGCACCAAGAAACGGATATCAGCAGGTTCTACGGAAGCAATCTCTGCTCATTTAAGTAGCTTCCTTAATTATTCTAGACGGTTTATGGTAATAAGTAGGCGGCTGCATCAGCCATACGTCAGCCCTACCCTGTCTCTAGGTTTGACCTTACGTCAACCCTACTTACCATATACGAACCCCATAATCATGTATAAATATCGCCACGGGATCACCATGTATCGGATCGGCACTTCGGAGGGCAAAACCCTAGAGAAATAATACCACTTTATTCTCTCTCTCTCTCTCTCTCTCTAATACTTTATCTCTTGTTTTCATCACCTCGCGAGAACAACTTTTTGGTAGTGTTGGCCTGCCGAGCGGCCATCGAGGCTGTAAAAATCAACAATAATAATAATAATTGTTTTTAAAAAATAAAAAATATATATATAATTAAGCCAATCATATTAACTACTTGGGGGATTTATTGACAAAAAGAGTTTTCAAATCACACAACAAATTGAAGTGGGAAATTACCTCGCAATGTCCTTGTTTGGCAATCAGTAGTTAGCTCTTTAATATTAGTATATATTTAATATTTTATGCCCTAATTTTTATTTGCTCCGTCTTATATCCCGTATTTGGTTTCAAACATACCTATACAATTATTTTATTGACAATTATAATCAATTTTAACTATATTATATTGCATTTGTAAATTTAGAATTGCCTATTTAAATACGCAAATTTAACATTCAATTATCTATGCATAAACAATTCCATTATAATCTTGCTTTGATATACTTTAAAGTACTTATTTAAAAAAAAAATACATTGGGAATTATTTCAATCGCGCAATGCGCGTAAAAAACTAGTGTGTGTGTGTGTGTGTGTGTGTGTGTGTGTGTGTGTGTGTGTGTGTGTATATATATATAATAAAGTTCAAATGCAGCAGGGTCTTCCCGTACGGCGGTGCGGCGGAATTCCATAATACACCAACAGTGTTAACAATATGCACCAACAGTGTAAAAAAAACACACCACAATGAAATGCAATAAAACATCACAAAATACACAACAGACTCAAAAAAATACACCATATAACTCACCACCCCCAATGATGTATTTCTGAACAGTGTATGGTGTTTTTACTCACACCTAATGGTGTGTGTTTGGTGATGCGGGGCTCTGTTTACTCTGTTTTTTGTGGTGTATTTTCCTAACGTTAATGGTGCATATTTGTTGAACTATTGGTGTTACCGCACCGTAAGACACTGCCGCACCTGAACTCGCCTCTATATATATATATATATATATATATATATATATATATATATATATATATATATATATATATATATAATATTCTTCTTCATATGAACTGCGGTTGTTGGTCGATATATTTTTGAATATATGCTCATAGTGCATGTATTGTCCCTCTCTGTTTATTATAATATATTAATTATTAATTATTGGCACAAGTGTCAAATAGGCCCATCTACTACTGTGAAGTGCTCAGTTTTCACCATGAACTAAATTAAGTGTCAAATAGGTTCATCTACGAGTTAAATTTGTTCAATTGACTTTTTTTACAGGTTAATAACAGGTTACCTATTTAATTATTAAAATAAATAAATAAATAATAAAATAAAATAAAATAAAATACAGCCACCGGTTGTCCTCACCGGACAGCCAGTGGCTGCCATTTCAAAGGCAGCCACTAGCTGTATTCTTTTTTTTTTTTTAATAATTTTTAAATTATTTTGAAATTATTATTTTAATAATTGAATTGGTAACCTGCAAAAAAAAGTCAATTACCTGCAAAAAAAACTAATTGAACAAATTTAGTAGGTAAGTATGGTTAATTAGCCTTTAATTTAGTTCATGGTGGGAATTGAGCACTTGACAATAGTACATGGCCTATTTGACACTTCTCCCTTAATTATTAATGATGTGGTGTTCATGTTATTATGCTGTGCATGCAAAAATGACGTCGTTTTATTAAAAACGCGCGTCTCCCCTTAAAAAAAAAAATTCAGGTTCGATTCCCAGCAACAACATATGAACTAAAATTTCAGAATCGATGTACTATAATTCCATAATCGATGAACTATAATTCCATAATCGATGAACTAAAATTTCATAATCTAATCTATAAACTAAAAATTCCAGAATCTATGAACTAAAATTCCAGCATCTATGAACTAAAATTTCAGAATTTATGAACTATAGTTCCAGAATCAATGAACTAAAATTTCATAATCTATGAACTAAAATTTCAGAATGAATGAACAACATAATGTTGTTGCTGGGAATCGAACCTGAATTTTTTTTTTAAGGGGAGACGCGCGTTTTTAATAAAACGACGTCGTTTTTGCATCCGTATGCATCATGCATGGTGCATACGGATGCACAGCATAACTACTCGTGGTGTTCCTAATGCATGCACTTTTCTATCCCCTACCTAGCTAATTAGCGATAATAATTAAAGATAATACTAAGAACCATTAAGTCGGTCATCTCCATTGCGTGTAACACATTCTTTCAAAGCGTCGAATTATACTCAATGTTCATTTGCCAAACTCATCATACTACCTACGTTTAAAATTTATTATTCATGTAGTATAATATAATCAAAAGGAGTTAATGAGGTCAAAAGTAGTCGTTGGATGTGCACTTAGTGGATTTGATCATTCTTGTCAAAACTTTTGAATCAAAGACTAGAGTGAAATGCATGCGACCACTGATTCATATGCACTCACCGTGTTTCTTTCTTAACATCACATTATTGACAAAATCTTATGCCAGACTGTCTTACGGATCAAGTCAGGATGAAAATGTAATAATAATAATAATAATAATAATAATAATAATAATAATAATAATAATAATAATAATAATAATAATAATAATAATAATAATAATAATAATAATAATAATAATAATAATAATAATAATAATAATAATAAAATGTTTATTACTTACAAGGGAAATGTAATACTTCTACATTTTGATTTAAGAGTATTACATTTTTCCTCAAAAGTATTACATTTTTCCTTATAAGTAAGATGTAAAAGTGTTACATTTTTCATAAAAAATATTACACTTTCTCTTATAAGTAACAAACACTTTATTCCTAAGTAGTATTACATATTTCAGTATAAGTATTACATTTCACATTGACCCGACCGGTTCTACGGATAATGATATGTGAGACGGTCTCACACAAGTGTGAGCCCACATTATTTGATTTTAGTAGTTATTGCTCATAACAAAATATCAACAGATTTAATAACATATTAAACATTTATATATAAATATATAAGTATCTATAAATTTCAATATTTTACCAACGAAAATAATTTCAATGAAAATGAATAACTACAGATTTCTTATGGTTTCTATTTTATATCTATTCCACTCCTTATGGGAGATTTAACTTGCAAGATGAATGAATGAATATATCACTACTAGAAATTATGGAATTTTCGATCACCTGAAAGTGATCTTAAATCAAATCTAAAGTAAAAAGTGGTTGAAAATAGCTATAAAGGTTTTTCCGGACCCCAAAAGTGGTCGGAACAAGACTTTTGACTTGATTTAAGATCATTTTCAGGTGGTCGGAAATTCCATAATTTTTCGTAGTGTATATATGTGTGTGTGAAAACGTCCAAGTGAGAACCACCCTTTAAGTGAAAACGTGCACATTACTCCATGAATGCACACAATCTAATATTCCTGACACACAATGCACACAATTCTGGAGTAAATTGTGTGCCTTCATGTTAGTTCTCCCTAAGAGGTGGTTCTCATTTGAACACAACTCTCTCTATATATATACATATATATTAGAGGTGATCTTGAATCAATGCATGGATGATTTTTTTTCACCTAAAAATATTGAAAATTTATTGGAGAGTTTGGTTAAAAAAAGTTTTGAAAAGTCTTTTATGAGATTGAAATTAAAATTTACATATAGAATTTATGGGTTCTCTTATTTTACATCTAACGAACTCTCCCTTCAACGAAATTTGTGAAATTAATTTCTTTTTACAAGCGCTCAAAGCTGCTAGTGAGATTCATTTTAGTGTGATGACCATGAGAATTAAATTAAACACAAATTTGATAAGTATTCGGTTTAATTTGAGAAGTTAAATATGATTGTCATTATTGTAGATATTCTTGATGCTAGGCACATGCATATTCAAGTATATTGGATTTGCACTAGCTAGGCCACTAGCTTGGATATATTTGAGGTTGTGAAATGTGTGAAAATAGTGAAATTAGTAAAGAATATTGTCTATAAATTGTGTAACATGTATATATAAAACTTCAAGTGATGACATTAGTGACACATAAATAACTTGAATAGAATTGGGATTAAATGTGAGAGCTTGATATATAAGTACTTCAATAATGGCACTCCACCTAAAATGTTGATTTTGATACTCTGTTGTTGTAAAATGTCAGTAGCCATATCAGTAGCCATATACTTACCTTTCACACTCGTTTTTGGCCCAAGATGTCTTGACTATTATTGCAAGTTCTAACGTTGTATTTGAATCTACTTTTGGTAGCAAAAGGGATGTGCTCTTAATTCTTTGGGAGATCTTTTAACTTATAGAATGACTCAAACTTTTGTTTGCTATCAAGAGTGGATTAAAATAATAATAATAATAATAATAATAATAATAATAATAATAATAATAATAACAATAACAATAACAATAACAATAACAATAAC
This sequence comes from Ipomoea nil, assembly GCF_001879475.1. Taxonomy (NCBI): domain Eukaryota; kingdom Viridiplantae; phylum Streptophyta; class Magnoliopsida; order Solanales; family Convolvulaceae; genus Ipomoea; species Ipomoea nil. Next base: position 722,145 of record NW_017619638.1, on the reverse strand, counting down.
CACCATAGAAATCAATGTTTGGAAGAGTTGACTATTCTTGAAAAAATATTGAAAATGGTAATTACATTTTAATTCTTTTTTGTTTATAAATGTTTTTTTATTATATATAGTTCAAATGTGAACATGGTCATCCTGTAAAAAGTAAAAAACGGGTCACAATTCAACTACCATCAGAGTTTATTAATCTTTAAAGGTTTTAATAAAAAAACATATGGTTCAATTTTATAATTATTGTAAATTTGAAAGTTTGCATAATTATAAAATTGACATCTGTTAGTGTTTTTAAATGTTCAAAAACCCCATATTATAATTGGCAATATTATTATGGCATACTAAGATAGGTTTAGAGTCTGTCCGTTTAGCTCTACAGATAACTGATCAATCAGAAGCAACAACAGAAGTACTGACACTGAAGATCTGATTTAGGAAGCTGATTTCTTAAAAAGCTCACGCGGTATTATCAGACTCATATGGAAAGATGATCAGCGTATTTTTTCAAGAAAGGTATGGACCTAATCTTCTGAGATTACATTCCTCTTTTATAGTCCTACGTTCTACAATCAAAGACATCTATGGAGAGTGGTTATTGAAGGATCTATAAGTACCCTTATTCGAAGAGAATTAGGGTTACGCCGGAAGTAAGAAGAAACACTTCATCTCTGCTATATGAGACTAGGTCTTTGATTGTCATGTATCTTCTCAATATAATATGTTCACGGTGATTAAGATGATGAACTTGAGGAGAGTTACTGCTGCTTAAACGAAAGGACACTGTGATCACACTGTTGTGGGAACAACTTTATAGAGCGTCATTGAAGTGGACTGCATCAGAGTGGGCTATCCAAGTGAAGGGATTTAATTGGACTTCTGTATGCATGGCTCTCCATCTTCAATAATCCACTAGACCTGTGTAGACTGGGTTTGAACCTTGTGTGGGGCACTTGGGTAAGATTATTGTATATCTACCTTTGTACATTGGTTTATGATTTAGTGGATTGGACGCCTATGTGATCGTCCCCCAGACGTAGATACACACCGTATCGAACTAGGTAAACATTCTATGTCTTTGGCTTTTGTGCGGTTATCTTTCTCTTATACTCTCTTCATGATTTATCATTACTGATTGGTCTCTTATCTGAATCAATCAGTAATCTACATCAGTCATCTAATTCTCTTAATTTACTTAAAATGAGGAATTGCAAAATTACATGTGGTATCAGAGCTTTTAAGTCTACATAGTGACTTGATCCGAAAGGGCTGTTTTAGTTTTGCATTCTCTCTGTTTTTGTGCAAGTCTCTCTGTGTGTTCGTTGGCTGGTTATTGTATTCAGGATGGACGCAAGTATGAAACCGCCAGAACTAGATGGTCACAACTACTCTTTCTGGAAGGCTCGAATGGAGATATATCTTCAAGCATAAGGTACCAGGGTTTATCGCACCATCCTAACTGGGTGGAGTCGGCCTACTACTCAGAATGCGCAAGGAGTTGCTGAAGAAAAGCCCATGGAGACTTGGACAGACGATGAAATGAATGCCTCTGATTTGAACAACAAAGCATTGAACTCAATTGTAGGATCACTGCATGAATCTGTTTTTACGCTTGTTACAGGAGTAAAAGAGGCTAAAAGGGTATGGAAAATTTCTGAAACCAGATTTGAAGGAACCAGTGATGTCAAACAGTCAAAGCTGCAAATGGTTCTGTCAGAATTTGAAGCACTCAGAATGATTGAAGACGAAACCATTTCAACTTTCCACAGTAGGGTTCAGAACTTGATGAACCGAGCCTCAATTCTTGGGGAACCGTTCACTGATGAGAGGGTGGTCAAAAATATCCTTAGATCTTTACCTAAACATTTTCGAATGAAAGTAACTGTTATTCAGGAACACACAGGTTGGGAAAAGAAGACTGTAGGAGAACTCATGGGAAGCTTACACACATACGAACTGGAAGTTCTTGCTGATGATGATATTGGAAGCAACAAGAAAGGAAAGTCGGTAGCCTTTGTGGCAGAGGTTGATCGAGAATCTGACACAGACGACATAGATGATGAAACCTTAGCTCTTCTAACCAAAAACTTCAAGAAAATTTTAAAAGGTTTCAACAGAAAGGGTCAAGGTCAGCCTACTAGGACACAATACAAAGGCAACAACTCCTCATATCAAAAGGTAGAAACAGCACCTTTCTCACAAAACAATCAATCTCAGACTGGGCGATCAAGACAAAACAGAAACAGTTCCACAGACACGGGAAAACCCCTCAATCGGTCAGTGCAATGTAGGGAATGTGAAGGATATGGTCACATACAGGCTGAATGTGCAACATATCTTAAAAGGAAAAATGCTATGTCTGTAGCTACTCTTAGTGATGATGAGGAGGAAACTTCAAATGATCAATCAGATAATAATGTAGGAAACTTTGTAGCTTTCTATACTGCTACAGACCTTCAGTCAGACGGAGATCAATCTGATGAAGAATCATACATATCAACTGATGATTTTGAAGAGAGACATACTCAACTTGAGACAGAATTTGCAAAACTTGTTGCTAGCTGGGAACAACTTGTGAAAGTGAATAAGAATCTGAATGATGAGCTGAAGCAAAGAGATGATCTTCTAAAGAAATTGAATGCAGAACTGGTCATAAAAGAAGATCTCATCACTCAGATACGGTCCAGAGAAGGAAAACTAATCAAGGAATTGGAGAGTTTGAAGAAAAATATCCAGATGATGGACACCACATCTGCCTTAGATAAGATTCTAGACTCTGGCAGAAATCCTAATGATAAAAAGGGTCTGGGATTTGAACAAGGAGAATCTTCGAATAACGCACCAAAGTTCATCAAAGATGGAATGTCTAAGACCACTGCTGATCACAGGTATGAACAAGGACAGTCATCTCAGTCAGTACAAAACAAGGGAAGGAGGTACGATCAGAATACTGATACTGACCTGGCCAGATCAACTCATCAATCTCATTATTCGAGGTTCAAAAATAAGATTGTCAAAGTTAAATATTACACTCCCATTTGTCACTACTGTCAAACAAAAGGTCAAACTCGACCTGAGTATTATTTTTTCTACAGAGATCAAAGGAAGGAAAAATATCAGAATAAGACTTTTACACCATTCACTAGACAGGTTTGGGTCAGAAAGTCAGAAGTTATCTGCTACCCCACCATTGTTCTGACTGCATCTACAACTGATGCTAGATGGTATTTCGACAGTGGATGTTCCAAACATATGACTGGAAATATTAAGTGTCTGATGGCTGTTCAACCTAGCAGTGGAGCTGTAACATATGGAGATGGACAAAAAGGTAAGATCATGGGGAAAGGTATTCTAAACGTACCAGGCTTACCTCAATTAGAAGAAGTCCTGCTAGTCAGTGGGTTGAAAGCGAATCTAATTAGCATCAGTCAGTTGTGTGATCAAAATTGGAATGTGTGCTTCAATCGTAACTGCTGCAGAGTTAGTGACAAAACAAATCAACTTGTCATGGAAGGAACTCGGTCCTCAGACAATTGTTATGTTTTGACAAATGAAACTGCGTGTCATCTATCCAAATCTGATGAATCAAAACTCTGGCATAGACGACTGGGTCACATAAACTTCAGAGATATGGATAAGCTGATAAAACTGGAAGCAGTAAAAGGTGTACCTAAGATCAGAATTGATCCAGAAAAAATATGTGGCGCATGTGCAATTGGGAAACAAATCAGAACTCCACACAAAGCAGTAAGAGGTATCACCACTGAGAAATGCCTAGATCTTGTCCATATAGACCTCATGGGGCCAACACAGACTGAAAGTATTGGGGGAAAGAAGTACATATTTGTGTGTGTAGACGACTTCTCTCGATACAGCTGGGTATACTTTCTGAGAGAAAAGACAGAAGCTTTCAAGACCTTTAAGACTCTGTGCATAAGAGTTCAGAAGGAAAAGGATGAGTCCATTATAAAAGTTCAGAGATTGAGGAGTGATCATGGAAAGGAATTTGAAAGAGTTAATACCATCTGAGGTCCTCCGAGTATAGTGGTTTTGCCACGTTTAGTCCTAAACTTTCAAATTGACCATTTGTGGTCCTTCGACTTTCAAATTTAACCATTCATGGTCCATGTTAACCACCCATGGTCCTTCAAGTTTCAAAATTTAACCAGTCGTGGTCCTCTTGAAAGGATCATGGTTGGTTAAAATTTAATAGTTGAAGGACCATGGGTGGTTAACTTGGACCACGAATGGTTAAATTTGAAAGTCGAAGGACCAAAAATGGTCAATTTGAAAGTTTAGGACTAAACGTGGCAAAACCACTATACTCGGAGGACCTCAAATGGTATTAACTCGAATTTGAAAACTCATTATATTCAGACTTCTGCTCCGAGCATGGTATATCACATGAGTTCTCAGCTCCTAGAACTGCTCAACAGAATGGAGTAGAGGAAAGAAAGAATCGAACTTTACAGGAAATGGCTAGAGTTATGCTACATGCCTCACATCTGCCACAACGCTTCTGGGCTGAAGCAGTTCACACAGCGTGTCATACTATAAATAGGGTCTACCTTAGACCAGGAACAACGAAAACTCCTTATGAGATCTGGAAGGGAAAGAAGCCAAATCTGAAATATTTTCATGTGTTTGGGACAAAGTGTTATGTGTTGGCTGATAGAGAACAAAGAGGGAAGTTCGA
>NW_017619638.1:103458-117361 GCF_001879475.1 Ipomoea nil | reverse complement strand
CCTACGCTCTCCATTGTATTTCACTTTTCCATGAAAACAATTACTTTAACAGCAAAATACAAAAATTAGTAGAAAGACGGTTAGTCAGTCATTAATGTTTATTTCCTTTTTTTTTTATCAGAATTGATGGTAAATAATAAATATATTGTAACTTCTAAAAGAATTGGATTTAACTTATCTTTTGTGTTAATGTCTATTTGCATACTATATGCCGTATACCCAATCACCTGATGACGACATTGCACCCGTGCACTCCCTATTCACTGCTAAGATATCATTTAAACACACAAGAGATCAGATGTCAGCAAAACTGCACTAAAAAGATCATGTGCATTGGATTTTACCAAGAGGGTGTTGGTTAGAATCAGACAGGTATTCTTCAAGAAAATATAAATTCTATTTTATTGATGTATAGACGGTTTGGCCGAGTGGTCTAAGGCGCCAGATTTAGGCTCTGGTCCGAAAGGGCGTGGGTTCAAATCCCACAGCCGTTAAGAGATGTTTAATAATATCCCTACGCTCTCCATTGTATTTCACTTTTCCATGAAAAACAATTACTTAAACAGCAAAAATACGAAAATTAGTAGAAAAAAGGTTAGTCAGTCATTAATGTTTATTTTTTTTTTTTTTTTATCAGAATTGATGGTAAATAATAAATATATTGTAACTTCTAAAAGAATTGGATTTAACTTATCTTTTGTGTTAATGTCTATTTGCATACTATATGCCGTATACCCCAATCACCTGATGACGACATTGCACCCGTGCACTCCCTATTCACTGCTAAGATATCAAATAAACCACACAAGAGATCAGATGTCAGCAAACCTGCACTAAAAAGATCATGTGCATTGGATTTTACCAAGAGGGTGTTGGTTTAGAATCGAACAGGTTTTCTTCAAGAAAATATAAATTCTATTTTATTGATATAATAGACGGTTTGGCTGAGTGGTCTCAGGTGCTAGATTTAGGCTCTGGTCCTAAAGGGCGTGGGTTCAAATCTCAGAGCTATCAAGAGATGTTTAAAAATAACCCTACGGTCTCCATTTTATTTCACTCCATGAAAAACAATTACTTAAACAGCCAGAATATGAAAATTAGTAGAAAAAAAGGTCAGTAAGTCATTAATGTTTTTTTTTTTAACAGAATTGATGGTAAATAATAAATATATTGCAAATTCTAAAAGAATTGGATTTAACTTATCTTTTGTGTTAACGTCTATTTGCATACTATATGCCGTATACCCCAATCACCTGATGATGATATTGCACCCTTGCACTCCCTATTCACTGGCTAAGATATCATTTAAACCACACAAGAGATCAGATGTCAGCAAAACTGCACTAAAAAGATCATGTGCATTGGATTTTACCAAGAGGGTGTTGGTTAAAATCGAACAGGTTTTCTTCAAGAAAACATAAATTCTATTTTATTGATATATAGATGGTTTGGCCGAGTGGTCTAAGGCGCCAGATTTAGGCTATGGTCCGAAAGGGCGTGGGTTCAAATCCCACAGGCCGTCAAGAGATGTTTAAAAATATCCCTACGCTCTCCATTGTATTTTACTTTTCCATGAAAAACAATTACTTTAACAGAAAAATACGAAAATTAGTAGAAAGACGGTTAGTCAGTCATTAATGTTTATTTCCTTTTTTTTTTTATTATCAGAATTGATGGTAAATAATAAATATATTGTAACTTCTAAAAGAATTGGATTTAACTTATCTTTTGTGTTAATGTCTATTTGCATACTATATGCCGTACACCCCAATCACCTGATGATGACATTGCACCCGTGCACTCCCTATTCACTGCTAAGATATCATTTAAACCACACAAGAGATCAGATGTCAGCAAAACTGCACTAAAAAGATCATGTGCATTGGATTTTACCAAGAGGGTGTTGGTTAGAATCAGACAGGTATTCTTCAAGAAAATATAAATTCTATTTTATTGATGTATTGATGGTTTGGCCGAGTGGTCTAAGGCTCCCGATTTAGGCTCTGGTCCGAAAGGGCGTGGGTTCGAATCCCACAGCCGTTAAGAGATGTTTAAAAATATCCCTACGCTCTCCATTGTATTTCACTTTTCCATGAAAAACAATTACTTAAACAGCAAAATACGAATATTAGTAGAAAAAAGGTTAGTCAGTCATTAATGTTTTTTTTATTAATATATAGACGGTTTGGCTGAGTGGTCTCAGGTGCCAGATTTAGGCTCTGGTCCTAAAGGGCGTGGGTTCAAATCTCACAGCTATCAAGAGATGTTTAAAAATAACCCTACGCTCTCCATTTTATTTCACTCCATGAAAAACAATTACTTAAACAGCAAAATACGAAAATTAGTAGAAAAAAGGTTAGTAAGTCATTAATGTTTTTTTTTTTTTTAACAGAATTGATGGTAAATAATAAATATATTGCAAATTCTAAAAGAATTGGATTTAACTTATCTTTTGTGTTAACGTCTATATGCATACTATATGCCGTTTACCCCAATCACCTGACGATGATATTGCACCCTTGCACTCCCTATTCACTGCTAAGATATCATTTAAACCACACAAGAGATCAGATGTCAGCAAAACTGCACTAAAAAGATCATGTGCATTGGATTTTACCAAGAGGGTGTTGGTTAAAATCGAACAGGTTTTCTTCAAGAAACATAAATTCTATTTTATTGATATATAGATGGTTTGGCCGAGTGGTCTAAGGCGCCAGATTTAGGCTATGGTCCGAAAGGGCGTGGGTTCAAATCCACAGCCGTCAAGAGATGTTTAAAAATATCCCTACGCTCTCCATTGTATTTTACTTTTCCATGAAAAACAATTACTTTAACAGCAAAATACGAAAATTAGTAGAAAGACGGTTAGTCAGTCATTAATGTTTATTTCCTTTTTTTTTTATTATCAGAATTGATGGTAAATAATAAATATATTGTAACTTCTAAAAGAATTGGATTTAACTTATCTTTTGTGTTAATGTCTATTTGCATACTATATGCCGTACACCCCAATCACCTGATGATGACATTGCACCCGTGCACTCCCTATTCACTGCTAAGATATCATTTAAACCACACAAGAGATCAGATGTCAGCAAAACTGCACTAAAAAGATCATGTGCATTGGATTTTACCAAGAGGGTGTTGGTTAGAATCAGACAGGTATTCTTCAAGAAAATATAAATTCTATTTTATTGATGTATAGACGGTTTGGCCGAGTGGTCTAAGGCTCCCGATTTAGGCTCTGGTCCGAAAGGGCGTGGGTTTGAATCCCACAGCCGTTAAGAGATGTTTAAAAATATCCCTACGCTCTCCATTGTATTTCACTTTTCCATGAAAAACAATTACTTACACAGCAAAATACGAAAATTAGTAGAAAAAAGGTTAGTCAGTCATTAATGTTTTTTTTTATTAATATATAGACGGTTTGGCTGAGTGGTCTCAGGTGCCAGATTTAGGCTCTGGTCCTAAGGGCGTGGGTTCAAATCTCACAGCTATCAAGAGATGTTTAAAAATAACCCTACGCTCTCCATTTTATTTCACTCCATGAAAAACAATTACTTAAACAGCAAAATACGAAAATTAGTAGAAAAAAGGTTAGTAAGTCATTAATGTTTTTTTTTTTTTAACAGAATTGATGGTAAATAATAAATATATTGCAAATTCTAAATGAATTGGATTTAACTTATCTTTTGTGTTAACGTCTATATGCATACTATATGCCGTTTACCCCAATCACCTGACGATGATATTGCACCCTTGCACTCCCTATTCACTGCTAAGATATCATTTAAACCACACAAGAGATCAGATGTCAGCAAAACTGCACTAAAAAGATCATGTGCATTGGATTTTACCAAGAGGGTGTGGTTAAAATCGAACAGGTTTTCTTCAAGAAAACATAAATTCTATTTTATTGATATGTAGACTGTTTGGCCGAGTGGTATCAGGTGCCAGATTTAGGCTCTGGTCCAAAATGGCGTGGGTTCAAATCCCACAACTGTCAAGAGATGTTTAAAATATCCCTACGCTCTCCATGATAAACAATTACTTAAACAGCAAAATACGAAAATTAGTAGAAAAAAGGTTAGTAAGTCATTAATGTTTTTTTTTTTTAACAGAATTGATGGTAAATAATAAATATATTGCAAATTCTAAAAGAATTGGATTTAACTTATCTTTTGTGTTAACGTCTATTTGCATACTATATGCCGTAAATAATAAATATATTGCAAATTCTAAAAGAATTGTATTTAACTTATCTTTTGTGTTAACGTCTATTTGCATACTATATGCCGTATACCCCAATCACCTGATGATGATATTGCACCCTTGCACTCCCTATTCACTGCTAAGATATCATTTAAACCACACAAGAGATCAGATGTCAGCAAAACTGCACTAAAAAGATCATGTGCATTGGATTTTACCAAGAGGGTGTTGGTTAAAATCGAACAGGTTTTCTTCAAGAAAACATAAATTCTATTTTATTGATATATAGATGGTTTGGCCGAGTGGTCTAAGGCGCCAGGTTTAGGCTATGGTCCGAAAGGGCGTGGGTTCAAATCCCACAGCCGTCAAGAGATGTTTAAAAATATCCCTACGCTCTCCATTGTATTTTACTTTTCCATGAAAAACAATTACTTTAACAGCAAAATACGAAAATTAGTAGAAAGACGGTTAGTCAGTCATTAATGTTTATTTCCTTTTTTTTTTATTATCAGAATTGATGGTAAATAATAAATATATTGTAACTTCTAAAAGAATTGGATTTAACTTATCTTTTGTGTTAATGTCTATTTGCATACTATATGCCGTACACCCCAATCACCTGATGATGACATTGCACCCGTGCACTCCCTATTCACTGCTAAGATATCATTTAAACCACACAAGAGATCAGATGTCAGCAAAACAGCACTAAAAAGATCATGTGCATTGGATTTTACCAAGAGGGTGTTGGTTAGAATCAGACAGGTATTCTTCAAGAAAATATAAATTCTATTTTATTGATGTATAGACGGTTTGGTCGAGTGGTCTAAGGCTCCCGATTTAGGCTCTGGTCCGAAAGGGCGTGGGTTCGAATCCCACAGCCGTTATGATATGTTTAAAAATATCCCTACGCTCTCCATTGTATTTCACTTTTCCATGAAAAACAATTACTTAAACAGCAAAATACGAAAATTAGTAGAAAAAAGGTTAGTCAGTCATTAATGTTTTTTTTTATTAATATATAGATGGTTTGGCTGAGTGGTCTCAGGTGCCAGATTTAGGCTCTGGTCCTAATGGGCGTGGGTTCAAATCTCACAGCTATCAAGAGATGTTAAAAAATAACCCTACGCTCTCCATTTTATTTCACTCCATGAAAAACAATTACTTAAACAGCAAAATACGAAAATTAGTAGAAAAAAGGTTAGTAAATCATTAATGTTTTTTTTTTTTTTAACAGAATTGATGGTAAATAATAAATATATTGCAAATTCTAAAAGAATTGGATTTAACTTATCTTTTGTGTTAACGTCTATATGCATACTATATGCCGTTTACCCCAATCACCTGATGATGATATTGCACCCTTGCACTCCCTATTCACTGCTAAGATATCATTTAAACCACACAAGAGATCAGATGTCAGCAAAACTGCACTAAAAAGATCATGTGCATTGGATTTTACCAAGAGGGTGTTGGTTAAAATCGAACAGGTTTTCTTCAAGAAAACATAAATTCTATTTTATTGATATATAGACTGTTTGGCCGAGTGGTCTCAGGTGCCAGATTTAGGCTCTGGTCCGAAAGGGCGTTGGTTCAAATCCCACAACTGTCAAGAGATGTATAAAATATCCCTACGCTCTCCATTATAAACAATTACTTAAACAGCAAAATACGAAAATTAGTAGAAAAAAGGTTAGTAAGTCATTAATGTTTTTTTTTTAACAGAATTGATGGTAAATAATAAATATATTGCAAATTCTAAAAGAATTGGATTTAACTTATCTTTTGTGTTAACGTCAATTTGTATACTATATGCCGTATACCCCAATCACCTGATGATGATATTGCACCCTTGCACTCCCTATTCACTGCTAAGATATCATTTAAACCACACAAGAGATCAGATGTCAGCAAAACTGCACTAAAAAGATCATGTGCATTGGATTTTACCAAGAGGGTGTTGGTTAAAATCGAACAGGTTTTCTTCAAGAAAACATAAATTCTATTTTATTGATATATAGACGGTTTGGCCGAGTGGTCTAAGGCGCTAGATTTAGTCTCTGGTCCGAAAGGGCGTGGGTTTAAATCCCACAGCCGTTAAGAGATGTTTAATAATATCCCTACGCTCTCCATTGTATTTCACTTTTCCATGAAAAACAATTACTTAAACAGCAAAATACGAAAATTAGTAGAAAAAAGGTTAGTCAGTCATTAATGTTTATTTCTTTTTTTTTTTTTATCAGAATTTATGGTAAATAATAAATATATTGTAACTTCTAAAAGAATTGGATTTAACTTATCTTTTGTGTTAATCTCTATTTGCATACTATATGCCGTATACCCCAATCACCTGATGACGACATTGCACCCGTGCACTCCCTATTCACTGCTAAGATATCATTTAAACCACACAAGAGATCAGATGTCAGCAAAACTGCACTAAAAAGATCATGTGCATTGGATTTTACCAAGAGGGTGTTGGTTAGAATCAGACAGGTATTCTTCAAGAAAATATAAATTCTATTTTATTGATGTATAGACGGTTTGGCCGAGTGGTCTAAGGCGCCAGATTTAGGCTCTGGTCCGAAAGGGCGTGGGTTCAAATCCCACAGCCGTTAAGAGATGTTTAATAATATCCCTATGCTCTCCATTGTATTTCACTTTTCCATGAAAAACAATTACTTAAACAGCAAAATACGAAAATTCGTAGAAAAAAGGTTAGTCAGTCATTAATGTTTATTTCTTTTTTTTTTTTTTTATCAGAATTGATGGTAAATAATAAATATATTGTAACTTCTAAAAGAATTGGATTTAACTTATCTTTTGTGTTAATGTCTATTTGCATACTATACGCCGTATACCCCAATCACCTGATGACGACATTGCACCCGTGCACTCCCTATTCACTGCTAAGATACCATTTAAACCACACAAGAGATCAGATGTCAGCAAACCTGCACTAAAAAGATCATGTGCATTGGATTTTACCAAGAGGGTGTTGGTTAGAATCGAACAGGTTTTCTTCAAGAAAATATAAATTCTATTTTATTGATATATAGACGGTTTGGCCGAGTGGTCTCAAGTGCCAGATTTAGGCTCTGGTCCTAAAGGGCGTGGGTTCAAATCTCACAGCTATCATGAGATGTTTAAAAATAACCCTACGCTCTCCATTTTATTTCACTCCATGAAAAACAATTACTTAAACAGCAAAATACGAAAATTAGTAGAAAAAAGGTTAGTAAGTCATTAATGTTTTTTTTTTTTTTAACAGAATTGATGGTAAATAATAAATATATTGCAAATTCTAAAAGAATTGGATTTAACTTATCTTTTGTGCTAACGTCTATATGCATACTATATGCCGTTTACCCCAATCACCTGACGATGATATTGCACCCTTGCACTCCCTATTCACTGCTAAGATATCATTTAAACCACACAAGAGATCAGATGTCAGCAAAACTGCACTAAAAAGATCATGTGCATTGGATTTTACCAAGAGGGTGTTGGTTAAAATCGAACAGGTTTTCTTCAAGAAAACATAAATTCTATTTTATTGATATGTAGACTGTTTGGCCGAGTGGTATCAGGTGCCAGATTTAGGCTCTGGTCCGAAATGGCGTGGGTTCAAATCCCACAACTGTCAAGAGATGTTTAAAATATCCCTACGCTCTCCATGATAAACAATTACTTAAACAGCAAAATACGAAAATTAGTAGAAAAAAGGTTAGTAAGTCATTAATGTTTTTTTTTTTAACAGAATTGATGGTAAATAATAAATATATTGCAAATTCTAAAAGATTTGGATTTAACTTATCTTTTGTGTTAACGTCTATTTGCATACTATATGCCGTATACCCCAATCACCTGATGATGATATTGCACCCTTGCACTCCCTATTCACTGCTAAGATATCATTTAAACCACACAAGAGATCAGATGTCAGCAAAACTGCACTAAAAAGATCATGTGCATTGGATTTTACCAAGAGGGTGTTGGTTAAAATCGAACAGGTTTTCTTCAAGAAAACATAAATTCTATTTTATTGATATATAGACGGTTTGGCCGAGTGGTCTAAGGCGCCAGATTTAGGCTCTGGTCCGAGAGGGCATGGGTTCAAATCCCACAGCCGTCAAGAGATGTTTAAAAATATCCCTACGCTCTCCATTGTATTTCACTCCATGAAAAACAATTACTTAAACAGCAAAATACGAAAATTAGTAGAAAAAATGTTAGTCAGTCATTAATGTTTATTTCTTTTTTTTTTTTTATCAGAATTGATGGTAAATAATAAATATATTGTAACTTCTAAAAGAATTGGATTTAACTTATCTTTTGTGTTAATGTCTATTTGCATACTATATGCCGTATACCCCAATCACCTGATGACGACATTGCACCCGTGCACTCCCTATTCACTGCTAAGATATCATTTAAACCACACAAGAGATCAGATGTCAGCAAACCTGCACTAAAAAGATCATGTGCATTGGATTTTACCAAGAGGGTGTTGGTTAGAATCGAACAGGTTTTCTTCAAGAAAATATAAATTCTATTTTATTAATATATAGACGGTTTGGCTGAGTGGTCTCAGGTGCCAGATTTAGGCTCTGGTCCTAAAGGGCGTGGGTTCAAATCTCACAGCTATCAAGAGATGTTTAAAAATAACCCTACGCTCTCCATTTTATTTCACTCCATGAAAAACAATTACTTAAACAGCAAAATACGGAAATTAGTAGAAAAAAGGTTAGTATGTCATTAATGTTTTTTTTTTTTAACAGAATTGATGGTAAATAATAAATATATTGCAAATTCTAAAAGAATTGGATTTAACTTATCTTTTGTGTTAACGTCTATATGCATACTATATGCCGTTTACCCCAATCACCTGATGATGATATTGCACCCTTGCACTCCCTATTCACTGCTAAGATATCATTTAAACCACACAAGAGATCAGATGTCAGCAAAACTGCACTAAAAAGATCATGTGCATTGGATTTTACCAAGAGGGTGTTGGTTAAAATCGAACAGGTTTTCTTCTAGAAAACATAAATTCTATTTTATTGATATATAGACTGTTTGGCCGAGTGGTCTCAGGTGCCAGATTTAGGCTCTGGTCCGAAATGGCGTGGGTTCAAATCCCACAACTGTAAGGAGATGTTTAAAATATCCCTACGCTCTCCATGATAAACAATTACTTAAACAGCAAAATACGAAAATTAGTAGAAAAAATGTTAGTAAGTCATTAATGTTTTTTTTTTTAACAGAATTGATGGTAAATAATAAATATATTGCAAATTCTAAAAGATTTGGATTTAACTTATCTTTTGTGTTAACGTCTATTTGCATACTATATGCCGTATACCCCAATCACCTGATGATGATATTGCACCCTTGCACTCCCTATTCACTGCTAAGATATCATTTAAACCACACAAGAGATCAGATGTCAGCAAAACTGCACTAAAAAGATCATGTGCATTGGATTTTACCAAGAGGGTGTTGGTTAAAATCGAACAGGTTTTCTTCAAGAAAACATAAATTCTATTTTATTGATATATAGACGGTTTGGCCGAGTGGTCTAAGGCGCTAGATTTAGGCTCTGGTCCGAAAGGGCGTGGGTTCAAATCCCACAGCCGTCAAGAGATGTTTAAAAATATCCCTACACTCTCCATTGTATTTCACTCCATGAAAAACAATTACTTAAACAGCAAAATACGAAAATTAGTAGAAAAAAGGTTAGTCAGTCATGAATGTTTATTTCTTTTTTTTTTTTTTAAACAGAATTGATGGTAAATAATAAATATATTGTAACTTCTAAAAGAATTGGATTTAACTTATCTTTTGTGTTAATGTCTATTTGCATACTATATGCCGTACACCCCAATCACCTGATGATGACATTGCACCCGTGCACTCCCTATTCACTGCTAAGATATCATTTAAACCACACAAGAGATCAGATGTCAGCAAACCTGCACTAAAAAGATCATGTGCATTGGATTTTACCAAGAGGGTGTTGGTTAGAATCGAACAGATTTTCTTCAAGAAAATATTAATTCTATTTTATGGATATATTGACGGTTTGGCCGAGTGGTCTAAGGCGCCAGATTTAGGCTCTGGTCCGAAAGGGCGTCGGTTCAAATCCCACAGCTGTCTAGAGATGTTTAAAAATATCCCTACGCTCTCCATTGTATTTCACTTTTCCATGAAAAACAATTACTTAAACAGCAAAATACGAAAATTAGTAGAAAAAAGGTTAGTCAGTCATTAATCTTTATTTCTTTTTTTTTAAACAGAATTGATGGTAAATAATAAATATATTGTAACTTCTAAAAGAATTGGATTTAACTTATCTTTTGTGTTAATGTCTATTTGCATACTATATGCCGTACACCCCAATCACCTGATGATGACATTGCACCCGTGCACTCCCTATTCACTGCTAAGATATCATTTAAACCACACAAGAGATCAGATGTCAGCAAACCTGCACTAAAAAGATCATGTGCATTGGATTTTACCAAGAGGGTGTTGGTTAGAATCGAACAGATTTTCTTCAAGAAAATATTAATTCTATTTTATGGATATATTGACGGTTTGGCCGAGTGGTCTAAGGCGCCAGATTTAGGCTCTGGTCCGAAAGGGCGTCGGTTCAAATCCCACAGCCGTCAAGATATGTTTAAAAATATCCCTACGCTCTCCATTGTATTTCACTTTTCCATGAAAAACAATTACTTAAACAGCAAAATACGAAAATTAGTAGAAAAAAGGTTAGTCAGTCATTAATGTTTATTTCTTTTTTTTTTAAACAGAATTGATGGTAAATAATAAATATATTGTAACTTCTAAAAGAATTGGATTTAACTTATCTTTTGTGTTAATGTCTATTTGCATACTATATGCCGTACACCCCAATCACCTGATGATGACATTGCACCCGTGCACTCCCAATTCACTGCTAAGATATCATTTAAACCACACAAGAGATCAGATGTCAGGAAACCTGCACTAAAAAGATCATGTGCATTGGATTTTACCAAGAGGGTGTTGGTTAGAATCGAACAGATTTTCTTCAAGAAAATATTAATTCTTTTTTATTGATATATTGACGGTTTGGCTGTGTGGTCTAAGACGCCAGATTTAGGCTATGGTCTGAAAGGGCGTGGGTCCAAATCCCACAGCCGTCAAGAGATGTTTAAAAATATCCCTACGCTCTCCATTGTATTTCACTTTTACATGAAAAACAATTACTTTAACAGCAAAATACGAAAATTAGTAGAAAGACGGTTAGTCAGTCATTAATGTTTATTTCCTTTTTTTTTTTTATCAGAATTGATGGTAAATAATAAATATATTGTAACTTCTAAAAGAATTGGATTTAACTTATCTTTTGTGTTAATGTCTATTTGCATACTATATGCCGTATACCCCAATCACCTGATGACGACATTGCACCCGTGCACTCCCTATTCACTGCTAAGATATCATTTAAACCACACAAGAGATCAGATGTCAGCAAAACTGCACTAAAAAGATCATGTGCATTGGATTTTACCAAGAGGGTGTTGGTTAGAATCAGACAGGTATTCTTCAAGAAAATATAAATTCTATTTCATTGATGTATAGACGGTTTGGCCGAGTGGTCTAAGGCGCCAGATTTAGGCTCTGGTCCGAAAGGGCGTGGGTTCAAATCCCACAGCCGTTAAGAGATGTTTAATAATATCCCTACGCTCTCCATTGTATTTCACTTTTCCATGAAAAACAATTACTTAAACAGCAAAATACGAAAATTAGTAGAAAAAAGGTTAGTCAGTCATTAATGTTTATTTCTTTTTTTTTTTTTATCAGAATTGATGGTAAATAATAAATATATTGTAACTTCTAAAAGAATTGGATTTAACTTATCTTTTGTGTTATTGTCTATTTGCACACTATATGCCGTACACCCCAATCACCTGATGATGACATTGCACCCGTGCACTCCCTATTCACTGCTAAGATATCATTTAAACCACACAAGAGATCAGATGTCAGCAAACCTGCACTAAAAAGATCATGTGCATTGGATTTTACCAAGAGGGTGTTGGTTAGAATCAGACAGGTATTCTTCAAGAAAATATAAATTCTATTTCATTGATGTATAGACGGTTTGGCCGAGTGGTCTAAGGCGCCAGATTTAGGCTCTGGTCCGAAAGGGCGTGGGTTCAAATCCCACAGCCGTTAAGAGATGTTTAATAATATCCCTACGCTCTCCATTGTATTTCACTTTTCCATGAAAAACAATTACTTAAACAGCAAAATACGAAAATTAGTAGAAAAAGGTTAGTCAGTCATTAATGTTTATTTCTTTTTTTTTAAACAGAATTGATGGTAAATAATAAATATATTGTAACTTCTAAAGAATTGGATTTAACTTATCTTTTGTTGTTAATGTCTATTTGCATACTATATGCCGTACACCCCAATCACCTGATGATGACATTGCACCCGTGCACTCCCTATTCACTGCTAAGATATCATTTAAACCACACAAGAGATCAGATGTCAGCAAACCTGCACTAAAAAGATCATGTGCATTGGATTTTACCAAGAGGGTGTTGGTTAGAATCGAACAGATTTTCTTCAAGAAAATATTAATTCTATTTTATGGATATATTGACGGTTTGCCGAGTGGTCTAAGGCGCCAGATTTAGGCTCTGGTCCGAAAGGGCGTCGGTTCAAATCCCACAGCCGTCAAGAGATGTTTAAAAATATCCCTACGCTCTCCATTGTATTTCACTTTTCCATGAAAAACAATTACTTAAACAGCAAAATACGAAAATTAGTAGAAAAAAGGTTAGTCAGTCATTAATGTTTATTTCTTTTTTTTTAAACAGAATTGATGGTAAATAATAAATATATTGTAACTTCTAAAAGAATTGGATTTAACTTATCTTTTGTGTTAATGTCTATTTGCATACTATATGCCGTACACCCCAATCACCTGATGATGACATTGCACCCGTGCACTCCCAATTCACTGCTAAGATATCATTTAAAACCACACAAGAGATCAGATGTCAGGAAACCTGCACTAAAAAGATCATGTGCATTGGATTTTACAAGAGGGTGTTGGTTAGAATCGAACAGTTTTCTTCAAGAAAATATTAATTCTATTTTATTGATATATTGACGGTTTGGCGAGTGGTCTAAGCGCCAGATTTAGGCTCTGGTTGAAAGGGCGTGGGTTCAAATCCCACAGCCGTCAAGAGATGTTTAAAAATATCCCTACGCTCTCCATTGTATTTCACTCCATGAAAAACAATTACTTAACAGCAAAATACGAAAATTAGTAGAAAAAGGTTAGTCATCATTAATGTTTATTTCCTTTTTTTTTTAACAGAATTGATGGTAAATAATAAATATATTGTAACTTCTAAAAGAATTGGATTTAACTTATCTTTTGTGTTAATGTCTATTTGCATACTATATGCCGTATACCCCAATCACCTGATGACGACATTGCACCCGTGCACTCCCTATTCACTGCTAAGATATCATTTAAACCACACAAGAGATCAGATGTCAGCAAAAACTGCACTAAAAAGATCATGTGCATTGGATTTTACCAAGAGGGTGTTGGTTAGAATCAGACAGGTTTCTTCAAAAAAAATATAAATTCTATTTATTGATGTATAGACGGTTT
>NW_017619638.1:79736-103358 GCF_001879475.1 Ipomoea nil | reverse complement strand
CAGAGATGTTTAAAAATATCCTACGCTCTCCATTGTATTTCACTCATGAAAAACAATTACTTAACAGCAAAATACGAAAATTAGTAGAAAAAGGTTAGTCAGTCATTAATGTTTATTTCTTTTTTTTTTTTAACAGAATTGATGGTAAATAATAAATATATTGTAACTTCTAAAGAATTGGATTTAACTTATCTTTTGTGTTAATGTCTATTTGCATACTATATGCCGTATACCCCAATCACCTGATGACGATTGCACCCGTGCACTCCCTATTCACTGCTAAGATATCATTTAAACCACACAAGAGATCAGATGTCAGCAAAACTGCACTAAAAAGATCATGTGCATTGGATTTTACCAAGAGGGTGTTGGTTAGAATCGAACAGGTTTTCTTCAAGAAAATATAAATTCTATTTTATTGATATATAGACGGTTTGGCCGAGTGGTCTAAGGCGCCAGATTTAGGCTCTGGTCCGAAAGGGCGTGGGTTCAAATCCACAGCCGTCAAGAGATGTTTAAAAATATCCCTACGCTCTCCATTGTATTTCACTTTTCCATGAAAAACAATTACTTAAACAGCAAAATACGAAAATTAGTAGAAAAAAGGTTAGTCAGTCATTAATGTTTATTTCTTTTTTTTTTTATCAGAATTGATGGTAAATAATAAATATATTGTAACTTCTAAAAGAATTGGATTTAACTTATCTTTTGTGTTAATGTCTATTTGCATACTATATGCCGTATACCCCAATCACCTGATGATGACATTGCACCCGTGCACTCCCTATTCACTGCTAAGATATCATTTAAACCACACAAGAGATCAGATGTCAGCAAACCTGCACTAAAAAGATCATGTGCATTGGATTTTACCAAGAGGGTGTTGGTTAGAATCGAACAGCGATTTTCTTCAAGAAAATATTAAATTCTATTTTATTGGATATATATGACGGTTTGGCCGAGTGGTCTCAAGTGCCCAGATTTAGGCTCTGGTCCGAAAAGGGGCGTGGTTCAAATCCCACAGCTCGTCATAGAATGTTTAAAAATATCCCTACGCTCTCCATTTATTCACTCCATGAAAAACAATTAGCTTAAACAGCAAAATACGAAAATTAGTAGAAAAAAGGTTAGTAAGTCATTAATGTTATTTTTTTTTTTTTAAACAGAATTGATGGTAAATAATAAATATATTGTCAACTTCTAAAAGAATTGGATTTAACTTATCTTTTGTGTTAACTGTCTATTTGCATACTATATGCCGTTTACACGCCAATCACCTGATGATGATCATTGCACCCACGTTGCACTCCCTAATTCACTGCTAAGATATCATTTAAACCACACAAGAGATCAGATGTCAGCAAAACCTGCACTAAAAAGATCATGTGCATTGGATTTTACCAAGAGGGTGGTTGGTTAGAATCGAACAGATTTTCTTCAAGAAAATATATAATTCTATTTTATTGATATATTGACTGGTTTGGCCGAGTGGTCTAAGACGCCAGATTTAGGCTACTGGTCTGAAAGGGCGTGGGTTCAAATCCCACAGCCGTCAAGAGATGTTTAAAATATCCCTACGCTCTCCATTGTATTTCACTTTTCCATGAAAAACAATTACTTAAACAGCAAAATACGAAAATTAGTAGAAAAGACGGTGTTAGTCAGTCATTAATGTTTATTTCCTTTTTTTTTTTAATCAGAATTGATGGTAAATAATAAATATATTGTAACTTCTAAAAGAATTGGATTTAACTTATCTTTTGTGTTAATGTCTATTTGCATACTATATGCCGTATACCCCAATCACCTGATGATGACATTGCACCCGTGCACTCCCTATTCACTGCTAAGATATCATTTAAACCACACAAGAGATCAGATGTCAGCAAAACTGCACTAAAAAAGATCATGTGCATTGGATTTTACCAAGAGGGTGTTGGTTAGAATCAGAACAGGTATTCTTCAAGAAAATATAAATTCTATTTTATTGATGTATAGACGGTTTGGCCGAGTGGTCTAAGGCGCCAGATTTAGGCTCTGGTCCGAAAGGGCGTGGTTCAAATCCCACAGCCGTTCAAGAGATGTTTAAAAATATCCCTACGCTCTCCATTGTATTTCACTTTTCCATGAAAAACAATTACTTAAACAGCAAAATACGAAAATTAGTAGAAAAAAGGTTAGTCAGTCATTAATGTTTATTTCTTTTTTTTTTTAATCAGAATTGATGGTAAATAATAAATATATTGTAACTTCTAAAAGAATTGGATTTAACTTATCTTTTGTGTTAATGTCTATTTGCATACTATATGCCGTATCACCCCAATCACCTGATGATGACATTGCACCCGTGCACTCCCTATTCACTGCTAAGATATCATTTAAACCACACAAGAGATCAGATGTCAGCAAACCTGCACTAAAAAGATCATGTGCCATTGGATTTTACCAAGAGGGTGTTGGTTAGAATCGAACAGGTTTTCTTCAAGAAAATATAAATTCTATTTTATTGATATATAGACGGTTTGGCTGAGTGGTCTCAGAGCGCCAGATTTAGGCTATGGTCCTGAAAGGGCGTGGGTTCAAATCCCACAGCGTCAAGAGATGTTTAAAAATATCCCTACGCTCTCCATTGTATTTCACTTTTACATGAAAAACAATTACTTAAACAGCAAAATACGAAAATTAGTAGAAAAACGGTTAGTCAGTCATTAATGTTTATTTCTTTTTTTTTTATCAGAATTGATGGTAAATAATAAATATATTGTAACTTCTAAAAGAATTGGATTTAACTTATCTTTTGTGTTAATGTCTATTTGCATACTATATGCCGTATACCCCAATCACCTGATGATGACATTGCACCCGTGCACTCCCTATTCACTGCTAAGATATCATTTAAACCACACAAGAGATCAGATGTCAGCAAAACTGCACTAAAAAGATCATGTGCATTGGATTTTACCAAGAGGGTGTTGGTTAGAATCAGACAGGTTTTCTTCAAGAAAATATAAATTCTATTTTCATTGATGTATAGACGGTTTGGCCGAGTGGTCTAAGGCGCCAGATTTAGGCTCTGGTCCGAAAGGGCGTGGGTTCAAATCCCACAGCCGTTAAGAGATGTTTAATAATATCCCTACGCTCTCCATTGTATTTCACTTTTCCATGAAAAACAATTACTTAAACAGCAAAATACGAAAATTAGTAGAAAAAAGGTTAGTCAGTCATTAATGTTTATTTCTTTTTTTTTTTTATCAGAATTGATGGTAAATAATAAATATATTGTAACTTCTAAAAGAATTGGATTTAACTTATCTTTTGTGTTATTGTCTATTTGCATACTATATGCCGTACACCCCAATCACCTGATGATGACATTGCACCCGTGCACTCCCTATTCACTGCTAAGATATCATTTAAACCACACAAGAGATCAGATGTCAGCAAACCTGCACTAAAAAGATCATGTGCATTGGATTTTACCAAGAGGGTGTTGGTTAGAATCAGACAGGTATTCTTCAAGAAAATATAAATTCTATTTTCATTGATGTATAGACGGTTTGGCCGAGTGGTCTAAGGCGCCAGATTTAGGCTCTGGTCCGAAAGGGCGTGGGTTCAAATCCCACAGCCGTTAAGAGATGTTTAATAATATCCCTACGCTCTCCATTGTATTTCACTTTTCCATGAAAAACAATTACTTAAACAGCAAAATACGAAAATTAGTAGAAAAAAGGTTAGTCAGTCATTAATGTTTATTTCTTTTTTTTTTAAACAGAATTGATGGTAAATAATAAATATATTGTAACTTCTAAAAGAATTGGATTTAACTTATCTTTGTGTTAATGTCTATTTGCATACTATATGCCGTACACCCCAATCACCTGATGATGACATTGCACCCGTGCACTCCCTATTCACTGCTAAGATATCATTTAAACCACACAAGAGATCAGATGTCAGCAAACCTGCACTAAAAAGATCATGTGCATTGGATTTTACCAAGAGGGTGTTGGTTAGAATCGAACAGATTTTCTTCAAGAAAATATTAATTCTATTTTATGGATATATTGACGGTTTGGCCGAGTGGTCTAAGGCGCCAGATTTAGGCTCTGGTCCGAAAGGGCGTCGGTTCAAATCCCACAGCCGTCAAGATATGTTTAAAAATATCCCTACGCTCTCCATTGTATTTCACTTTTCCATGAAAAACAATTACTTAAACAGCAAAATACGAAAATTAGTAGAAAAAAGGTTAGTCAGTCATTAATGTTTATTTCTTTTTTTTTTTAAACAGAATTGATGGTAAATAATAAATATATTGTAACTTCTAAAAGAATTGGATTTAACTTATCTTTTGTGTTAATGTCTATTTGCATACTATATGCCGTACACCCCAATCACCTGATGATGACATTGCACCCGTGCACTCCCTAATTCACTGCTAAGATATCATTTAAACCACACAAGAGATCAGATGTCAGGAAACCTGCACTAAAAAGATCATGTGCATTGGATTTTACCAAGAGGGTGTTGGTTAGAATCGAACAGATTTTCTTCAAGAAAATATTAATTCTTTTTTATTGATATATTGACGGTTTGGCTGTGTGGTCTAAGACGCCAGATTTAGGCTATGGTCTGAAAGGGCGTGGGTTCCAAATCCCACAGCCGTCAAGAGATGTTTAAAAATATCCCTACGCTCTCCATTGTATTTCACTTTTACATGAAAAACAATTACTTTAACAGCAAAATACGAAAATTAGTAGAAAGACGGTTAGTCAGTCATTAATGTTTATTTCCTTTTTTTTTTTATCAGAATTGATGGTAAATAATAAATATATTGTAACTTCTAAAAGAATTGGATTTAACTTATCTTTTGTGTTAATGTCTATTTGCATACTATATGCCGTATACCCCAATCACCTGATGACGACATTGCACCCGTGCACTCCCTATTCACTGCTAAGATATCATTTAAACCACACAAGAGATCAGATGTCAGCAAAACTGCACTAAAAAGATCATGTGCATTGGATTTTACCAAGAGGGTGTTGGTTAGAATCAGACAGGTATTCTTCAAGAAAATATAAATTCTATTTCATTGATGTATAGACGGTTTGGCCGAGTGGTCTAAGGCGCCAGATTTAGGCTCTGGTCCGAAAGGGCGTGGGTTCAAATCCCACAGCCGTTAAGAGATGTTTAATAATATCCCTACGCTCTCCATTGTATTTCACTTTTCCATGAAAAACAATTACTTAAACAGCAAAATACGAAAATTAGTAGAAAAAAGGTTAGTCAGTCATTAATGTTTATTTCTTTTTTTTTTTTATCAGAATTGATGGTAAATAATAAATATATTGTAACTTCTAAAAGAATTGGATTTAACTTATCTTTTGTGTTAATGTCTATTTGCACTACTATATGCCGTACACCCCAATCACCTGATGATGACATTGCACCCGTGCACTCCCTATTCACTGCTAAGATATCATTTAAACCACACAAGAGATCAGATGTCAGCAAACCTGCACTAAAAAGATCATGTGCATTGGATTTTACCAAGAGGGTGTTGGTTAGAATCGAACAGATTTTCTTCAAGAAAATATTAATTCTATTTTATGGATATATTGACGGTTTGGCCGAGTGGTCTAAGGCGCCAGATTTAGGCTCTGGTCCGAAAGGGCGTCGGTTCAAATCCCACAGCCGTCAAGAGATGTTTAAAAATATCCCTACGCTCTCCATTGTATTTCACTTTTCCATGAAAAACAATTACTTAAACAGCAAAATACGAAAATTAGTAGAAAAAAGGTTAGTCAGTCATTAATGTTTATTTCTTTTTTTTTAACAGAATTGATGGTAAATAATAAATATATTGTAACTTCTAAAGAATTGGATTTAACTTATCTTTTGTGTTAATGTCTATTTGCATACTATATGCCGTACACCCCAATCACCTGATGATGACATTGCACCCGTGCACTCCCTATTCACTGCTAAGATATCATTTAAACCACACAAGAGATCAGATGTCAGCAAACACTGCACTAAAAAGATCATGTGCATTGGATTTTACCAAGAGGGTGTTGGTTAGAATCGAACAGGATTTTCTTCAAGAAAATATAATTCTATTTTATTGATATATATGACGGTTTGGCGAGTGGTCTAAGGCGCCAGATTTAGGCTCTGGTCCGAAAGGGCGTCGGTTCAAATCCCACAGCCGTCAAGAGATGTTTAAAAATATCCCTACGCTCTCCATTGTATTTCACTTTCCATGAAAAACAATTACTTAAACAGCAAAATACGAAAATTAGTAGAAAAAAGGTTAGTCAGTCATTAATGTTTATTTCTTTTTTTTTTTAAACAGAATTGATGGTAAATAATAAATATATTGTAACTTCTAAAAGAATTGGATTTAACTTATCTTTTGTGTTAATGTCTATTTGCATACTATATGCCGTACACCCCAATCACCTGATGATGACATTGCACCCGTGCACTCCCTATTCACTGCTAAGATATCATTTAAACCACACAAGAGATCAGATGTCAGCAAACCTGCACTAAAAAGATCATGTGCATTGGATTTTACCAAGAGGGTGTTGGTTAGAATCGAACAGATTTTCTTCAAGAAAATATTAATTCTATTTTATGGATATATTGACGGTTTGGCCGAGTGGTCTAAGGCGCCAGATTTAGGCTCTGGTCCGAAAGGGCGTCTGGTTCAAATCCCACAGCCGTCAAGAGATGTTTAAAAATATCCCTACGCTCTCCAGTGTATTTCACTTTTCCATGAAAAACAATTACTTAAACAGCAAAATACGAAAATTAGTAGAAAAAAGGTTAGTCAGTCATTAATGTTTATTTCTTTTTTTTTTTTAAACAGAATTGATGGTAAATAATAAATATATTGTAACTTCTAAAAGAATTGGATTTAACTTATCTTTTGTGTTAATGTCTATTTGCATACTATATGCCGTACACCCCAATCACCTGATGATGACATTGCACCCGTGCACTCCCTATTCACTGCTAAGATATCATTTAAACCACACAAGAGATCAGATGTCAGCAAACCTGCACTAAAAAGATCATGTGCATTGGATTTTACCAAGAGGGTGTTGGTTAGAATCGAACAGATTTTCTTCAAGAAAATATTAATTCTATTTTATGGATATATTGACGGTTTGGCCGAGTGGTCTAAGGCGCCAGATTTAGGCTCTGGTCCGAAAGGGCGTCGGTTCAAATCCCACAGCCGTCAAGAGATGTTTAAAAATATCCCTACGCTCTCCATTGTATTTCACATTTCACATTTCCATGAAAAACAATTACTTAAACAGCAAAATACGAAAATTAGTAGAAAAAAGGTTAGTCAGTCATTAATGTTTATTTCTTTTTTTTTAAACAGAATTGATGGTAAATAATAAATATATTGTAACTTCTAAAAGAATTGGATTTAACTTATCTTTTGTGTTAATGTCTATTTGCATACTATATGCCGTACACCCCAATCACCTGATGATGACATTGCACCCGTGCACTCCCAATTCACTGCTAAGATATCATTTAAACCACACAAGAGATCAGATGTCAGCAAACCTGCACTAAAAAGATCATGTGCATTGGATTTTACCAAGAGGGTGTTGGTTAGAATCGAACAGATTTTCTTCAAGAAAATATTAATTCTATTTTATTGATATATTGATGGTTTGGCTGTGTGGTCTAAGACGCCAGATTTAGGCTATGGTCTGAAAGGGCGTGGGTTCCAAATCCCACAGCCGTCAAGAGATGTTTAAAAATATCCCTACGCTCTCCATTGTATTTCACTTTTCCATGAAAAACAATTACTTTAACAGCAAAATACGAAAATTAGTAGAAAGACGGTTAGTCAGTCATTAATGTTTATTTCTTTTTTTTTTTATCAGAATTGATGGTAAATAATAAATATATTGTAACTTCTAAAAGAATTGGATTTAACTTATCTTTTGTGTTAATGTCTATTTGCATACTATATGCCGTATACCCCAATCACCTGATGACGACATTGCACCCGTGCACTCCCTATTCACTGCTAAGATATCATTTAAACCACACAAGAGATCAGATGTCAGCAAAACCTGCACTAAAAAGATCATGTGCATTGGATTTTACCAAGAGGGTGTTGGTTAGAATCAGACAGGTATTCTTCAAGAAAATATAAATTCTATTTTATTGATGTATAGACGATTTGGCCGAGTGGTCTATGGCGCCAGATTTAGGCTCTGGTCCGAAAGGGCGTGGGTTCAAATCCCACAGCCGTTAAGACATGTTTAATAATATCCCTACGCTCTCCATTGTATTTCACTTTTCCATGAAAAACAATTACTTAAACAGCAAAATACGAAAATTAGTAGAAAAAAGGTTAGTCAGTCATTAATGTTTATTTCTTTTTTTTTTTTTATCAGAATTGATGGTAAATAATAAATATATTGTAACTTCTAAAAGAATTGGATTTAACTTATCTTTTGTGTTATTGTCTATTTGCATACTATATGCCGTACACCCCAATCACCTGATGATGACATTGCACCCGTGCACTCCCTATTCACTGCTAAGATATCATTTCAACCACACAAGAGATCAGATGTCAGCAAACCTGCACTAAAAAGATCATGTGCATTGGATTTTACCAAGTGGGTGTTGGTTAGAATCGAACAGATTTTCTTCAAGAAAATATTAATTCTATTTTATGGATATATTGATGGTTTGGCCGAGTGGTCTAAGGCGCCAGATTTAGGCTTTGGTCCGAAAGGGCGTCGGTTCAAATCCCACAGCCGTCAAGAGATGTTTAAAAATATCCCTACGCTCTCCAGTGTATTTCACTTTTCCATGAAAAACAATTACTTAAACAGCAAAATACGAAAATTAGTAGAAAAAAGGTTAGTCAGTCATTAATGTTTATTTCTTTTTTTTTTAAACAGAATTGATGGTAAATAATAAATATATTGTAACTTCTAAAAGAATTGGATTTAACTTATCTTTTGTGTTAATGTCTATTTGCATATTATATGCCGTACACCCCAATCACCTGATGATGACATTGCACCCGTGCACTCCCAATTCACTGCTAAGATATCATTTAAACCACACAAGAGATCAGATGTCAGCAAACCTGCACTAAAAAGACCATGTGCATTGGATTTTACCAAGAGGGTGTTGGTTAGAATCGAACAGATTTTCTTCAAGAAAATATTAATTCTATTTTATTGATATATTGACGGTTTGACTGTGTGGTCTAAGACGCCAGATTTAGGCTATGGTCTGAAAGGGCGTGGGTCCAAATCCCACAGCCGTCAAGAGATGTTTAAAAATATCCCTACGCTCTCCATTGTATTTCACTTTTCCATGAAAAACAATTACTTTAACAGCAAAATACGAAAATTAGTAGAAAGACGGTTAGTCAGTCATTAATGTTTATTTCCTTTTTTTTTTTATCAGAATTGATGGTAAATAATAAATATATTGTAACTTCTAAAAGAATTGGATTTAACTTATCTTTTGTGTTAATGTCTATTTGCATACTATATGCCGTATACCCCAATCACCTGATGACGTCATTGCACCCGTGCACTCCCTATTCACTGCTAAGATATCATTTAAACCACACAAGAGATCAGATGTCAGCAAAACTGCACTAAAAAGATCATGTGCATTGGATTTTACCAAGAGGGTGTTGGTTAGAATCAGACAGGTATTCTTCAAGAAAATATAAATTCTATTTTATTGATGTATAGACGGTTTGGCCGAGTGGTCTAAGGCGCCAGATTTTGGCTCTGGTCCGAAAGGGCGTGGGTTTAAGTCCCACAGCCGTTAAGAGATGTTTAACAATATCCCTACGCTCTCCATTGTATTTCACTTTTCCATGAAAAACAATTACTTAAACAGCAAAATACGAAAATTAGTAGAAAAAAGGTTAGTCAGTCATTAATGTTTATTTCTTTTTTTTTTTTATCAGAATTGATGGTAAATAATAAATATATTGTAACTTCTAAAAGAATTGGATTTAACTTATCTTTTGTGTTAATGTCTATTTGCATACTATATGCCGTATACCCCAATCACCTGATGACGACATTGCACCCGTGCACTCCCTATTCACTGCTAAGATATCATTTAAACCACACAAGAGATCAGATGTCAGCAAAACTGCACTAAAAAGATCATGTGCATTGGATTTTACCAAGAGGGTGTTGGTTAGAATCAGACAGGTATTCTTCAAGAAAATATAAATTCTATTTTATTGATGTATAGACGGTTTGGCTGTGTGGTCTAAGGCGTCAGATTTAGGCTCTGGTCCGAAAGGGCGTTGGTTCAAATCCCACAGCCGTCAAGAGATGTATAAAAATATCCCTACACTCTCCACTGTTTTTTCACTCCATGAAAAACAATTACTTAAACAGCAAAATACGAAAATTAGTAGAAAAAAGGTCAGTAAGTCATTAATGTTTTTTTTTTTAACAGAATTGATGGTAAATAATAAATATATTGCAAATTCTAAAAGAATTGGATTTAAGTTATCTTTTGTGTTAACGTCTATTTGCATACTATATCCCGTATACCCCAATCACCTGATGATGATATTGCACCCTTGCACTCCCTATTCACTGCTAAGATATCATTTAAACCACACAAGAGATCAGATGTCAGCAAAACTGCACTAAAAAGATCATGTGCATTGGATTTTACCAAGAGGGTGTTGGTTAAAATCGAACAGGTTTTCTTCAAGAAAACATAAATTCTATTTTATTGATATATAGATGGTTTGGCCGAGTGGTCTAAGGCGCCAGATTTAGGCTATGGTCTGAAAGGGCGTGGGTTCAAATCCCACAGCCGTCAAGAGATGTTTAAAAATATCCCTACACTCTCCATTGTATTTCAATCCATGAAAAACAATGTTTACTTAAACAGCAAAATATGAAAATTAGTAGAAAAAAGGTCAGTAAGTCATTAATGTTTTTTTTTTTTAACAGAATTGATGGTAAATAATAAATATATTCCAAATTCTAAAAGAATTGGATTTAACTTATCTTTCGTGTTAACGTCTATTTGCATACTATATGCCGTATACCCCAATCACCTGATGATGATATTGCACCCTTGCACTCCCTATTCACTGCTAAGATATCATTTAAACCACACAAGAGATCAGATGTCAGCAAAACTGCACTAAAAAGATCATGTGCATTGGATTTTACCAAGAGGGTGTTGGTTAAAATCGAACAGGTTTTCTTCAAGAAAACATAAATTCTATTTTATTGATATATAGATGGTTTGGCCGAGTGGTCTAAGGCGCCAGATTTTGGCTATGGTCCGAAAGGGCGTGGGTTCAAAAATCACAGCCGTCAAGAGATGTTTAAAAATATCCCTACACTCTCCATTGTATTTCACTCCATGAAAAACAATGTTTACTTAAACAGCAAAATACGAAAATTAGTAGAAAAAAGGTTAGTCAGTCATTAATGTTTATTTCTTTTTTTTTTTAAACAGAATTGATGGTAAATAATAAATATATTGTAACTTCTAAAAGAATTGGATTTAACTTATCTTTTGTGTTAATGTCTATTTGCATACTATATGCCGTACACCCCAATCACCTGATGATGACATTGCACCCGTGCACTCCCTATTCACTGCTAAGATATCATTTAAACCACACAAGAGATCAGATGTCAGCAAACCTGCACTAAAAAGATCATGTGCATTGGATTTTACCAAGAGGGTGTTGGTTAGAATCGAACAGATTTTCTTCAAGAAAATATTAATTCTATTTTATTGATATATTGACGGTCTGGCCGAGTGGTCTAAGGCGCCAGATTTAGGCTCTGGTCCGAAAGGGCGTGGGTTCAAATCCCACAGCCGTCAAGAGATGTTTAAAAATATCCCTACGCTCTCCATTGTATTTCACTTTTCCATGAAAAACAATTACTTAAACAGCAAAATACGAAAATTAGTAGAAAAAAGGTTAGTCAGTCATGAATGTTTATTTCTTTTTTTTTTTTAAACAGAATTGATGGTAAATAATAAATATATTGTAACTTCTAAAAGAATTGGATTTAACTTATCTTTTGTGTTAATGTCTATTTGCATACTATATGCCGTACACCCCAATCACCTGATGACGACATTGCACCCGTGCACTCCCTATTCACTGCTAAGATTTCATTTAAACCACACAAGAGATCAGATGTCAGCAAAACTGCACTAAAAAGATCTTGTGCATTGGATTTTACCAAGAGGGTGTTGGTTAGAATCAGACAGGTATTCTTCAAGAAAATATAAATTCTATTTTATTGATGTATAGACGGTTTGGCTGAGTGGTCTAAGGCGCCAGATTTAGGCTCTGGTCTGAAAGGGCGTGGGTTCAAATCCCACAGCCGTTAAGAGATGTTTAAAAATATCCCTACGCTCTCCATTGTATTTCTCTTTTCCATGAAAAACAATTACTTAAACAGCAAAATACGAAAATTAGTAGAAAAAAGGTTAGTCAGTCATTAATGATTTTTTTTTTTTTTTTATCAGAATTGATGGTAAATAATAAATATATTGTAACTTCTAAAAGAATTGGATTTAACTTATCTTTTGTGTTAATGTCTATTTGCATACTATATGCCGTATACCCCAATCACCTGATGACGACATTGCACCCGTGCACTCCCTATTCACTGCTAAGATATCATTTAAACCACACAAGAGATCAGATGTCAGCAAACCTGCACTAAAAAGATCATGTGCATTGGATTTTACCAAGAGGGTGTTGGTTAGAATCGAACAGATTTTCTTCAAGAAAATGTTAATTCTATTTTATTAATATATTGATGGTTTGGCTGTGTGGTCTAAGACGCCAGATTTAGGCTCTGGTCCGAAAGGGCGTGGGTTCAAATCCCACAGCCGTCAAGAGATGTTTAAAAATATCTCTACGCTCTCCATAGTATTTCACTTTTCCATGAAAAACAATTACTTTAATAGCAAAATACGAAAATTAGTAGAAAGACGGTTAGTCAGTCATTAATGTTTATTTCCTTTTTTTTTTATCAGAATTGATGGTAAATAATAAATATATTGTAACTTCTAAAAGAATTGGATTTAACTTATCTTTTGTGTTAATGTCTATTTGCATACTATATGCCGTATACCCCAATCACCTGATGACGACATTGCACCCGTGCACTCCCTATTCACTGCTAAGATATCATTTAAACCACAAAAGAGATCAGATGTCAGCAAAACTGCACTAAAAAGATCATGTGCATTAGATTTTACCAAGAGGGTGTTGGTTAGAATCAGACAGGTATTCTTCAAGAAAATATAAATTCTATTTTATTGATGTATAGACGGTTTGGCCGAGTGGTCTAAGGCGCCAGATTTAGGCTCTGGTCTGAAAGGGCGTGGGTTCAAATCCCACAGTTGTCAAGAGATGTTTAAAAATATCCCTACGCTCTCCATTGTATTTCACTTTTCCATGAAAAACAATTACTTAAACAGCAAAATACGAAAATTAGTAGAAAAAAGGTTAGTAAGTCATTAATGTTTTTTTTTTTTTTTAACAGAATTGATGGTAAATAATAAATATATTGCAAATTCTAAAAGAATTGGATTTAACTTATCTTTTGTGTTAACGTCTATTTGCATACTATATTCCGTATACCCCAATCACCTGATGACGACATTGCACCCGTGCACTCCCTATTCACTGCTAAGATATCATTTAAACCACACAAGAGATCAGATGTCAGCAAAACTGCACTAAAAAGATCATGTGCATTGGATTTTACCAAGAGGGTGTTGGTTAGAATCAGACAGGTATTCTTCAAGAAAATATAAATTCTATTTTATTGATGTATAGACGGTTTGGCTGTGTGGTCTAAGGCGCCAGATTTAGGCTCTGGTCCGAAAGGGCGTTGGTTCAAATCCCACAGCCGTCAAGAGATGTATAAAAATATCCCTACACTCTCCACTGTTTTTTCACTCCATGAAAAACAATTACTTAAACAGCAAAATACGAAAATTAGTAGAAAAAAGGTTAGTAAGTCAGTAATGTTTTTTTTTTTTAACAGAATTGATGGTAAATAATAAATATATTGTAACTTCTAAAAGAATTGGATTTAACTTATCTTTTGTGTTAATGTCTATTTGCATACTATATCCCGTATACCCCAATCACCTGATGATGATATTGCACCCTTGCACTCCCTATTCACTGCTAAGATATCATTTAAACAACACAAGAGATCAGATGTCAGCAAAACTGCACTAAAAAGATCATGTGCATTGGATTTTACCAAGAGGGTGTTGGTTAAAATCGAACAGGTTTTCTTCAAGAAAACATAAATTCTATTTTATTGATATATAGATGGTTTGGCCGAGTGGTCTAAGGTGCCAGATTTAGGCTCTGGTCCGAAAGGGCGTGGGTTCAAATCCCACAGCCGTCAAGAGATGTTTAAAAATATCCCTACACTCTCCATTGTTTTTCACTCCATGAAAAACAATTACTTAAACAGCAAAATACGAAAATTAGTAGAAAAAAGGTTAGTCAGTCATTAATGTTTATTTCTTTTTTTTTTTTTTAAACAGAACTGATGGTAAATAATAAATATATTGTAACTTCTAAAAGAATTGGATTTAACTTATCTTTTGTGTTAATGTCTCTTTGCATACTATATGCCGTACACCCCAATCACCTGATGATGACATTGCACCCGTGCACTCCCTATTCACTGCTAAGATATCATTTAAACCACACAAGAGATCAGATGTCAGCAAACCAGCACTAAAAAGATCATGTGCATTGGATTTTACCAAGAGGGTGTTGGTTAGAATCGAACAGATTTTCTTCAATAAAATATTAATTCTATTTTATTGATATATTGACGGTTTGGCCGAGTGGTCTAAGGCGCCAGATTTAGGCTCTGGTCCGAAAGGGCGTGGGTTAAATCCCACAGTTGTCAAGAGATGTTTAAAAATATCCCTACGCTCTCCATTGTATTTCACTTTTCCATGAAAAACAATTACTTAAACAGCAAAATACGAAAATTAGTAGAAAAAAGGTTAGTAAGTCATTAATGTTTTTTTTTTTTAACAGAATTGATGGTAAATAATAAATATATTGCAAATTCTAAAAGAATTGGATTTAACTTATCTTTTGTGTTAACGTCTATTTGCATACTATATTCCGTATACCCCAATCACCTGATGACGACATTGCACCCGTGCACTCCCTATTCACTGCTAAGATATCATTTAAACCACACAAGAGATCAGATGTCAGCAAAACTGCACTAAAAAGATCATGTGCATTGGATTTTACCAAGAGGGTGTTGGTTAGAATCAGACAGGTATTCTTCAAGAAAATATAAATTCTATTTTATTGATGTACAGACGGTTTGGCTGTGTGGTCTAAGGCGCCAGATTTAGGCTCTGGTCCGAAAGGGCGTGGGTTCAAATTCCACAGCCGTCAAGAGATGTTTAAAAATATCCCTACACTCTCCATTGTTTTTCACTCCATGAAAAACAATTAATTAAACAGCAAAATACGAAAATTAGAAGAAAAAAGGTTAGTCCGTCATTAATGTTTATTTCTTTTTTTTTTTTTAAACAGAATTGATGGTAAATAATAAATATATTGTAACTTCTAAAAGAATTGGATTTAACTTATCTTTTGTGTTAATGTCTATTTGCATACTATATGCCGTACACCCCAATCACCTGATGATGACATTGCACCCGTGCACTCCCTATTCACTGCTAAGATATCATTTAAACCGCACAAGAGATCAGATGTCAGCAAACCTGCACTAAAAAGATCATGTGCATTGGATTTTACCAAGAGGGTGTTGGTTAGAATCGAACAGATTTTCTTCAATAAAATATTAATTCTATTTTATTGATATATTGACGGTTTGGCTGAGTGGTCTCAGGTGCCAGATTTAGGCTCTGGTCCTAAAGGGCGTGGGTTCAAATCTCATAGCTATCAAGAGATGTTTAAAAATAACCCTACGCTTTCCATTTTATTTCACTCCATGAAAAACAATTACTTAAACAGCAAAATACGAAAATTAGTAGAAAAAAGGTCAGTAAGTCATTAATGTTTTTTTTTTTTTTTAACAGAATTGATGGTAAATAATAAATATATTGCAAATTCTAAAAGAATTGGATTTAACTTATCTTTTGTGTTAATGTCTATTTGCATACTATATGCCGTACACCCCAATCACCTGATGATGACATTGCACCCGTGCACTCCCTATTCACTGCTAAGATATCATTTAAACCACACAAGAGATCAGATGTCAGCAAACCTGCACTAAAAAGATCATGTGCATTGGATTTTACCAAGAGGGTGTTGGTTAGAATCGAACAGATTTTCTTCAATAAAATATTAATTCTATTTTATTGATATATTGACGGTTTGGCCGAGTGGTCTAAGGCGCCAGATTTAGGCTCTGGTCCGAAAGGGCGTGGGTTCAAATCCCACAGTTGTCAAGAGATGTTTAAAAATATCCCTACGCTCTCCATTGTATTTCTCTTTTCCATGAAAAACAATTACTTAAACAGCAAAATACGAAAATTAGTAGAAAAAAGGTTAGTAACTCAGTAATGTTTTTTTTTTTAACAGAATTGATGGTAAATAATAAATATATTGCAAATTCTAAAAGAATTGGATTTAACTTATCTTTTGTGTTAACGTGTATTTGCATACTATATTCCGTATACCCCAATCACCTGATGACGACATTGCACCCGTGCACTCCCTATTCACTGCTAAGATATCATTTAAACCACACAAGAGATCAGATGTCAGCAAAACTGCACTAAAAAGATCATGTGCATTGGATTTTACCAAGAGGGTGTTGGTTAGAATCAGACAGGTATTCTTCAAGAAAATATAAATTCTATTTTATTGATGTATAGACGGTTTGGTTGTGTGGTCTAAGACGCCAGATTTAGGCTCTGGTCTGAAAGGGTGTGGGTTCAAATTCCACAGCCGTCAAGAGATGTTTAAAAATATCCCTACGCTCTCCATTGTATTTCATTTTTCCATGAAAAACAATTACTTTAACAGCAAAATACGAAAATTAGTAGAAAGACGGTTAGTCAGTCATTAATGTTTATATCCTTTTTTTTTTTATCAGAATTGATGGTAAATAATAAATATATTGTAACTTCTAAAAGAATTGGATTTAACTTATCTTTTGTGTTAATGTCTATTTGCATACTATATGCCGTATACCCCAATCACCTGATGACGACATTGCACCCGTGCACTCCCTATTCACTGCTAAGATATCATTTAAACCACACAAGAGATCAGATGTCAGCAAAACTGCACTAAAAAGATCATGTGCATTGGATTTTACCAAGAGGGTGTTGGTTAGAATCAGACAGGTATTCTTCAAGAAAATATAAATTCTATTTTATTGATGTATAGACGGTTTGGCCGAGTGGTCTAAGGCGCCCGATTTAGGCTTTGGTTCGAAAGGGCGTGGGTTCAAATCCCACAGCCGTTAAGAGATGTTTAAAAATATCCCTACGCTCTCCATTGTATTTCACTTTTCCATGAAAAACAATTACTTAAACAGCAAAATACGAAAATTAGTAGAAAAAAGGTTAGTCAGTCATTAATGTTTATTTCTTTTTTTTTTTTATCAGAATTGATGGTAAATAATAAATATATTGTAACTTCTAAAAGAATTGGATTTAACTTATCTTTTGTGTTAATGTCTATTTGCATACTATATGCCGTATACCCCAATCACCTTATGACGACATTGCACCCGTGCACTCCCTATTCACTGCTAAGAT
Organism: Ipomoea nil; assembly: GCF_001879475.1. Lineage (NCBI taxonomy): Eukaryota > Viridiplantae > Streptophyta > Magnoliopsida > Solanales > Convolvulaceae > Ipomoea > Ipomoea nil. The sequence continues at coordinate 85,532 of NW_017619638.1, read as the reverse complement.
ATCATTTAAACCACACAAGAGATCAGATGTCAGCAAACCTGCACTAAAAAGATCACGTGCATTGGATTTTACCAAGAGGGTGTTGGTTAGAATCGAACAGGTTTTCTTCAAGAAAATATAAATTCTATTTTATTGATATATAGACGGTTTGGCTGAGTGGTCTCAGGTGCCAGATTTAGGCTCTGGTCCTAAAGGGCGTGGGTTCAAATCTCACAGCTATCAAGAGATGTTTAAAAATAACCCTACGCTCTCCATTTTATTTCACTCCATGAAAAACAATTACTTAAACAGCAAAATACGAAAATTAGTAGAAAAAAGGTCAGTAAGTCATTAATGTTTTTTTTTTAACAGAATTGATGGTAAATAATAAATATATTGCAAATTCTAAAAGAATTGGATTTAACTTATCTTTTGTGTTAACGTCTATTTGCATACTATATGCCGTATACCCCAATCACCTGATGATGATATTGCACCCTTGCACTCCCTATTCACTGCTAAGATATCATTTAAACCACACAAGAGATCAGATGTCAGCAAAACGGCACTAAAAAGATCATGTGCATTGGATTTTACCAAGAGGGTGTTGGTTAAAATCGAACAGGTTTTCTTCAAGAAAATATTAATTCTATTTTATTGATATATTGACGGTTTGGCCGAGTGGTTTAAGGCGCCGGATTTAGTCTCTGGTCCGAAAGGGCGTGGGTTCAAATCCCACAGCCGTTAAGAGATGTTTAAAAATATCCCTACGCTCTCCATTGTATTTCACTTTTCCATGAAAAACAATTACTTAAACAGCAAAATACGAAAATTAGTAGAAAAAAAGTTAGTCAGTCATTAATGTTTATTTCTTTTTTTTTTTTAAACAGAGTTGATGGTAAATAATAAATATATTGTAACTTCTAAAAGAATTGGATTTAACTTATCTTTTGTGTTAATGTCTATTTGCATACTATATGCCGTACACCCCAATCACCTGATGATGACATTGCACCCGTGCACTCCCTATTCACTGCTAAGATATCATTTAAACCACACAAGAGATCAGATGTCAGCAAACCTGCACTAAAAAGATCATGTGCATTGGATTTTACCAAGAGGGTGTTGGTTAGAATCGAACAGATTTTCTTCAAGAAAATATTAATTCTATTTTATTGATATATTGACGGTTTGGTTGTGTGGTCTAAGACGCCAGATTTAGGATCTAGTCTGAAAGGGCGTGGGTTCAAATCCCATAGCCGTCAAGAGATGTTTAAAAATATCCCTACGCTCTCCATTGTATTTCACTTTTCCATGAAAAACAATTTCTTTAACAGCAAAATACGAAAATTAGTAGAAAGACGGTTAGTCAGTCATTAATGTTTATTTCCTTTTTTTTTTTTATCAGAATTGATGGTAAATAATAAATATATTGTAACTTCTAAAAGAATTGGATTTAACTTATCTTTTGTGTTAATGTCTATTTGCATACTATATGCCGTATACCCAAATCATCTGATGACGACATTGCACCCGTGCACTCCCTATTCACTGCTAAGATATCATTTAAACCACACAAGAGATCAGATGTCAGCAAAACTGCACTAAAAAGATCATGTGCATTGGATTTTACCAAGAGGGTGTTGGTTAGAATCAAACAGGTATTCTTCAAGAAAATATAAATTCTATTTTATTGATGTATAGACGGTTTGGCCGAGTGGTCTAAGGCGCCAGATTTAGGCTCTGGTCCGAAAGGGCGTGGGTTCAAATCCCACAGCCGTTAAGAGATGTTTAAAAATATCCCTACGCTCTCCATTGTATTTCACTTTTCCATGAAAAACAATTACTTAAACAGCAAAATATGAAAATTAGTAGAAAAAAGGTTAGTCAGTCATTAATGTTTATTTCTTTTTTTTTTTATCAGAATTGATGGTAAATAATAAATATATTGTAACTTCTAAAAGAATTGGATTTAACTTATCTTTTGTGTAAATGTCTATTTGCATACTATATGCCGTATACCCCAATCACCTGATGACGACATTGCACCCGTGCACTCCCTATTCACTGCTAAGATATCATTTAAACCACACAAGAGATCAGATGTCAGCAAAACTGCACTAAAAAGATCATGTGCATTGAATTTTACCATGAGGGTGTTGGTTAGAATCGAACAGGTTTTCATCAAGAAAATATAAATTCTATTTTATTGATATATAGACGGTTTGGCTGAGTGGTCTAAGGTGCCAGATTTAGGCTCTAGTTCGAGAGGGCGTGGGTTCAAATCACACAGCTATCAAGAGATGTTTAAAAATAACCCTACGCTCTCCATTTTATTTCACTCCATGAAAAACAATTACTTAAACAGCAAAATACGAAAATTAGTAGAAAAAAGGTCAGTAAGTCATTAATGTTTTTTTTTTTAACAGAATTGATGGTAAATAATAAATATATTGCAAATTCTAAAAGAATTGGATTTAACTTATCTTTTGTGTTAACGTCTATTTGCATACTATATGCCGTATACCCCAATCACCTGATGATGACATTGCACCCTTGCACTCCCTATTCACTGCTAAGATATCATTTAAACCACACAAGAGATCAGATGTCAGCAAAACAACACTAAAAAGATCATGTGCATTGGATTTTACCAAGAGGGTGTTGGTTAAAATCGAACAGGTTTTCTTCAAGAAAACATGAATTCTATTTTATTGATATATAGATGGTTTGGCCGAGTGGTCTAAGGCGCCAGATTTAGGCTCTGGTCTGAAAGGGCGTGGGTTCAAATCCCACAGCCGTCAAGAGATGTTTAAAAATATCCCTACACTCTCCATTGTATTTCACTCCATGAAAAACAATTACTTAAACAGCAAAATACGAAAATTAGTAGAAAAAGGTTAGTTAGTCATTAATGTTTATTTCTTTTTTTTTTTTTAAACAGAATTGATGGTAAATAATAAATATATTGTAACTTCTAAAAGAATTGGATTTAACTTATCTTTTGTGTTAACGTCTATTTGCATACTATATGCCGTATACCCCAATCACCTGATGATGATATTGCACCCTTGCACTCCCTATTCACTGCTAAGATATCATTTAAACCACACAAGAGATCAGATGTCAGCAAAACAGCACTAAAAAGATCATGTGCATTGGATTTTACCAAGAGGGTGTTGGTTAAAATCGAACAGGTTTTCTTCAAGAAAACATAAATTCTATTTTATTGATATATAGATGGTTTGGCCGAGTGGTCTAAGGCGCCAGATTTAGGCTCTGGTCCGAAAGGGCGTGGGTTCAAATCCCACAGCCCTCAAGAGATGTTTAAAAATATCCCTACACTCTCCATTGTATTTCACTCCATGAAAAACAATAACTTAAACAGCAAAATACGAAAATTAGTAGAAAAAAGGTTAGTTAGTCATTAATGTTTATTTCTTTTTTTTTTTTAAACAGAATTGATGGTAAATAAGAAATATATTGTAACTTCTAAAAGAATTGGATTTAACTTATCTTTTGTGTTAATGTCTATTTGCATACTATATGCCGTACACCCCAATCACCTGATGATGACATTGCACCCGTGCACTCCCTATTCACTGCTAAGATATCATTTAAACCACACAAGAGATCAGATGTCAGCAAACCTGCACTAAAAGATCATGTGCATTGGATTTTACCAAGAGGGTGTTGGTTAGAATCGAACAGATTTTCTTCAAGAAAATATTAATTCTATTTTATTGATATATTGACGGTTTGGCCGAGTGGTCTAAGGCGCCAGATTTAGGCTCTGGTCCGAAAGGGCGTGGGTTCAAATCCACAGCCGTCAAGAGATGTTTAAAAATATCCTACGCTCTCCATTGTATTTCACTTTTCCATGAAAAACAATTACTTAAACAGCAAAATACGAAAATTAGTAGAAAAAAGGTTAGTCTGTCATTAATGTTTATTTCTTTTTTTTTTTATCAGAATTGATGGTAAATAATAAATATATTGTAACTTCTAAAAGAATTGGATTTAACTTATCTTTTGTGTTAATGTCTATTTGCATACTATATGCCGTATACCCAATCACCTGATGACGACATTGCACCCGTGCACTCCCTATTCACTGCAAAGATATCATTTAAACCACACAAGAGATCAGATGTCAGCAAACCTGCACTAAAAAGATCATGTGCATTGGATTTTACCAAGAGGGTGTTGGTTAGAATCGAACAGGTTTCTTCAAGAAAATATAAATTCTATTTTATTGATATATAGATGGTTTGGCTGAGTGGTCTCAGGTGCCAGATTTTGGCTCTGGTCTAAAGGGCGTGGGTTCAAATCTCACAGCTATCAGAGATGTTTAAAAATAACCTACGCTCTCCTTTTTATTTACTCCATGAAAAACAATTACTTAAACAGCAAAATACGAAAATTAGTAGAAAAAAGGTCAGTAAGTCATTAATGTTTTTTTTTTTTTTAACAGAATTGATGGTAAATAATAAATATATTGCAAATTCTAAAAGAAATGGATTTAACTTATCTTTTGTGTTAACGTCTATTTGCATACTATATGCCGTATACCCCAATCACCTGATGATGATATTGCACCCTTGCACTCCCTATTCACTGCTAAGATATCATTTAAACACACAAGAGATCAGATGTCAGCAAACTGCACTAAAAAGATCATGTGCATTGGATTTTACAAGAGGGTGTTGGTTAAAATCAAACAGGTTTTCTTCAAGAAAACATAAATTCTATTTTTATTGATATATAGATGGTTTGGCCGAGTGGTCTAAGGCGCCAGATTTAGGCTCTGGTCCGAAAGGGCGTGGGTTCAAATCCACAGCCGTCAAGAGATGTTTAAAAATATACCTACAATCTCCATTGTATTTCACTCCATGAAAAACAATTACTTAAACAGCAAAATACGAAAATTAGTAGAAAAAAGGTTAGTCAGTCATTAATGTTTATTTCTTTTTTTTTTAAAAGAATTGGATTAACTTATCTTTTGTGTTAATGTCTATTTGCATACTATATGCCGTACACCCAATCACCTGATGACGACATTGCACCGTGCACTCCCTATTCACTGCTAAGATATCATTTAAACCACACAAGAGATCAGATGTCAGCAAAACTGCACTAAAAAGATCATGTGCATTGGATTTTACCAAGAGGGTGTTGGTTAGAATCGAACATTTTCTTCAAGAAAAATAAATTCTATTTTATTGATATATAGACGGTTTGGCCGAGTGGTCTAAGGCGCCAGATTTAGGCTCTGGTCCGAAAGGGCGTGGGTTCAAATCCCACAGCCGTCAAGAGATGTTTAAAAATATCCCTACGCTCTCCATTGTATTTCACTTTTCCATGAAAACAATTACTTAAACAGCAAAATACGAAAATTAGTAGAAAAAAGGTTAGTCAGTCATTAATGTTTATTTCTTTTTTTTTTTATCAGAATTGATGGTAAATAATAAATATATTGTAACTTCTAAAAGAATTGGATTTAACTTATCTTTTGTGTTAATGTCTATTTGCATACTATATGCCGTATACCCCAATCACCTGATGACGACATTGCACCCGTGCACTCCCTATTCACTGCTAAGATATCATTTAAACCACACAAGAGATCAGATGTCAGCAAAACTGCACTAAAAAGATCATGTGCATTGGATTTTACCAAGAGGGTGTTGGTTAGAAATCGACAGGTTTTCTTCAAGAAAATATAAATTCTATTTTATTGATATATAGATGTTTTGGCCGAGTGGTCTAGGTGCCAGATTTAGGCTCTGGTCCGAAAGGGCGTGGGTTCAAATCCAC
>NW_017619638.1:58665-79711 GCF_001879475.1 Ipomoea nil | reverse complement strand
GGCCGAGTGGCAAGGCGCCAGATTAGGCTCTGGTCCGACAGGGCGTGGGTTCAAATCCCACAGTCAAGAGATTTAAAAAATATCCTCTCGCTCTCCATTGTATTTCACTTCCATGAAACAACAATTACTTAAACAGCAAAATACGAAAATTAGTAGAAAAAAGTGTCAGCTTAAGTCATTATGTTCTTTTTTTTAACAGGAATTGATGGTAAATAATAAATATATTTGAAATTCTAAAGAATTGGATTTAACTTATCTTTTGTGTTAACGTCTATTTGCATACTATTCCGTATACCCCAATCACCTGATGACGACATTGCACCCGCTGCACTCCCTATTCATGCTAATATCATTTAAACCACACAAGAGATCAGATGTCAGCAAAACTGCACTAAAAAGATCTGTGCATTGGATTTTACCAAGGGGTGTGTTTTGAATCAGACAGGTTTCTTCAAGAAAATAAATTCTATTTTATTGATGTATAGACGGTTTGGCGGTGGTCTAAGGCGCCAGATTTAGGCTCTGGTCCGAAAGGCGGTGGTTCAAATCCCACAGCCGATCAGAGATGTTAAAAATATCCCTCATCTCCATTGTTTTTTCACTCCATGAAAAACAATTACTTAAACAGCAAAATACGAAAATTAGTAGAAAAAAGGTTAGTCAGTCTAATGATTTTTTTTTTTTAACAGATTTGATGGTAAATAATAAATATATTGTAACTTCTAAAAGAATTGGATTTAATCTTATCTTTTGTGTAATGTTATTTGCATACTATATGCCGTATACCCCAATCACCTGATGAGTCATTGCACCCTGCACTCCCTTATTCACTGCTAAGTATCATTTAAACAACGCACAGAGATCAGATGTCCAGCAAACTGCACTAAAAAGATCATGTGCATTGGCATTTTACCAAGAGGTGTGTTGGTTAGAATCGAACAGGTTTTCTTCAAGAAAAAATAAATTCTATTTTATTGATATATAGATGGTTTGGCGAGTGGTCTAAGGTGCCAGTTTAGGCTCTGGTCCGAAAGGGCGTGCGGTTCAAATCCACAGCGTCAAAGATGTTTAAAAATATCCCTACACTCCTCATTGTTTCACTTCCATGAAAACAATTACTTAAACGCAAAATACGAAATTAGTAGAAAAAAGGTTAGTCAGTCATTAATGTTTATTTCTTTTTTTTTTTTAACTGAATTGATGGTAAATATAAATATATTGTAACTTCTAAAAGAATTGGATTTAACTTATCTTTTGTGTTAATGTTCTTTGCATACTATATGCCGTAACCCCAATCACCTGATGAGACATTGCACCGCTTGCACTCCTATTCATGCTAAGATCAATTTAAACCACACAAGAGATCAGATGTACAGCAAACCGCACTAAAAAGATCATGTGGCATTGGATTTTACCAAGAGGGTGTGTTGTTAGAATCGAACAGATTTTCTTCAAAAATATTATTCTATTTTATTGATTATTGCGGTTTGGCGACGTGTCTAAGGCGCCAGATTTAGGCTCTGGTCGAAAGGGCGTGGTTAAAATCCACGTTTCAACGTTAATCCAGCGATGTTTAAAATATCCCTACGCTCTCCATTGTATTTCACTTCCATGAAAAACAAATTTACTTGAAACAGCAAAATAGAATTAGTGAAAAAAGGTTAGTCAGTCATTAATGTTTTTTTTTTTAACAGAATTGATGTAATAATAAATATATTGCAAATTCTAAAAGAATTGGATTTAACTTATCTTTTGTGTTAACGTCTATTTGCATACTATTTCCGTATCCCCAATCCACCTGATGACGACATTCGACCCGTGCACTCCCTATTCACTGCTAAGATATCATTTAAACCACACAAGAGATCAGATGTCAGCAAAACTGCACTAAAAGATCATGTGCATTGGATTTTACCAGAGGGTGTTGGTTAGAATCAGACAGGTATTCTTCAAGAAAATATAAATTCTATTTTATTATGTAAGACGGTTCGGCTGTGTGGGTCTACGGACGCCAGATTAGCTCTGGTCCGAAAGGGCGTGGGTTCAAATCCACAGCCGCAAGAGATGTTTAAATATCCCTACCTCTCCATTGTATTTCACTCCATGAAAACAATTATTAACAGCAAATACGAAATTAGAGAAAAGGTTAGTCAGTCATTATGTTTATTCTTTTTTTTTTAACAGAAATTGATGGTAATAATATATATTGTAACTTCTAAAAGAATTGGATTTAACTTATCTTTTGTGTAATGGTCTATTTGCATACTATGCCGTATACCCCAATCACCTATGATGACATTGCACCCGTTGCACTCCCTATTCACTGCTAAGTATTCATTTAAACCCACAAGAGATCAGATGTCAGCCAAATGCACTAAAAAGATCATATGGCATTGGATTTTACCAAGAGGGTGTTGGTTAGAATCGAACAGTTTTCTTCAAAAAATATTAATTCTATTTTATTGATATATTGACGGTTGGCGAGTGTCTCAAGTGCCGATTTAGGCTCTGGTGCAAAGGCGTGGGTTCAAATCGCAACATCAGAGATGTTTAAAAATACCCTACGCTCTCCTTTTATTTCACTCCCTGAAAAACAATTCTTAAACAGCCAAAATACGAAAATTAGTAGAAAAAAGGTCAGTAAGCTTAATGTTTTTTTTTTTTTAACAGAATGATGGTAAATAATAAATATATTGCAATTCTAAAAGAATGGATTTAACTTATCTTTTGTGTTAATGTCTTATTTGCATACTATATGCGACACCAATCACCTGATGATGACATTGCACCGTGCACTTCCCTATTCACTGCTAAGATATCATTTAAACCACACAAGAATCAGATGTCAGCAAACCTGCACTAAAAAGATCATGTGCATTGGATTTTACCAAGAGGTGTTGGTCTAGAATCGAACGATTTTCTTCAAAATATTAATTTTATTTATTGATTATATGCGTCTTGGCCGAGTGGTCTAGGCGCCAGATTTAGGCTTGGTCCGAAAGGCGTGGGTTCAAATCCCACATGTGTCAAGAGATGTTTAAAATATCCTACGCTCTCCATTGTATTTCTCACTTCCAGAAAAACAATTACTTAAACAGCAAAATACGAAAATTAGTAGAAAAAAGTTAGGTAAGTCAGTATGTTTTTTTTTTTAACAGAATTGATGGTAAATAATAAATATATTGCAATTCTAAAAGAATTGGATTTACTTATCTTTTGTGGTTAACGTATTTGTACTATATCTCCGTATACCCCAATCACCTGATGACGACATTGCACCGTGCACTCCCTATTCACTGCTAAGATATCATTTAAACCCCACAAGAGATCAGATGTCAGCAAAACTGCACTAAAAAGATCATGTGCATTGGATTTTACCAAGAGGGGTGTTGGTTAGAATCAGACAGGTATTTCTTCAAGAAAATATAAATTCTATTTTATTGATGATATAGAGTTGGTTTGTGTGGTCTAAGCGCCAGATTTAGGCGTCTGGTCGAAAGGGCGTGTGCGGTTCAATTCCACAGCCGCGAAGATGTTTAAAATATCCTACCTCTCCATTGTATTTCATTTTCCATGAAAACAATTACTTTTAAACAGCAAAATACGAAAATTAGTAGAAAGGTTTAGTCAGTCATTAATGTTATTTCTTTTTTTTTTAACAGAATTGATGGTAATATAATAATAATTGTAACTTCTAAAGAATTGGATTTAACTTATCTTTTGTGTTAATGTCTATTTGCATACTATATGCCGCTATACCCCAATCACCTGATGACGACATTGCACCGCGTGCACTCCTATTCACTGCTAAGATATCATTTAAACCACACAAGAGATCAGATGTCAGCAAAACTGCACTAAAAGATCATGTTTGGATTTTACCAAGAGGGTGTTGGTTAGAATCGACAGATTTTCAAGAAATATTAATTCTATTTATTGAGTATAGACGTTTGCGAGTGCGTCTAGGGCCCAGATTTAGGCTTTGTCGAAAGGGCGTGGGTTCAAATCCCAACTAGAGATGTTTAAAATATCCCTACGCTCTCCATTGTATTTCACTTCCATGAAAACAATTACTTAAACAGCAAAATACGAAAATTAGTAGAAAAAAGGTTAGTCAGTCATTAATGTTTATCTTTTTTTTTTTTATCAGAATTGATGGTAAATAATAAATATTTGTAACTTCTAAAGAATTGGATTAACTTATCTTTTGTGTTAATGCTCTATTTGCATACTATATGCCGTATACCCCAATCACTTGATGACGACATTGCACCCGTGCACTCCCTATTCACTGCTAAGATATCATTTAAACCACACAAGAGATCAGAGTCAGCAAACTGCACTAAAAAGATCAGTGGCATTGGATTTTACCAAGAGGGTGTTGGTTAGAATCGAACGGTTTTCTTCAAGAAAAATATAATTCTTTTTATTGATATATAGACGGTTTGGCGAGTGGTCTCAGGGCCAGAATTTAGGCTCCTGGTCAAAGGGCGTGGGTTCAAATCCACAGCATCAAGAATGTTTAAAATAACCTACGCTCTCCATTTTTATTTCACTCCATGAAAAACATTACTTAAAACAGCAAAATACGAAAATTAGCTTAGAAAAAGGTCCAGTAAGTCATTTAAATGTTTTTTTTTAACAGAATTGATGGTAAAATAATAAATTATATTGCAATTCTAAAGAATTGGATTTAACTTATCTTTGTGTTAAGTCTATTTGCATACTATATGCCGTTTACCCCAATCACCTGATGAGAATTCGCACCCTTGCACTCCCTATTCACTGCTAAGATATCATTTAAACCACACAAGAGATCAGATGTCAGCAAAACTGCACTAAAAAGATCATGTGCATTGGATTTTACCAGAGGGTGTTGGTTAAATCGAACAGGTTTTCTTCAGAAAATATAATTCTATTTTATTGATATATACGGTTTGGCGAGTGGTTCTAAGCGCCGATTTAGCTCTGTCCGAAGGGCGTGGGTTCAAATCCACAGCCTTAAGAGATGTTTAAAATATCCCTCGCCTCCATTTTATTTCACTTCCATGAAAACAATTACTTAAACAGCCAAAATACGAAAATTAGTAGAAAAAAGTAGTCAGTATTAAGTTTATTTTTTTTTTTTTAACAGATTTGATGGTAAATAATAAATATATTGAAATTCTAAAGAATTGGATTAACTTATCTTTGTGTATGTCTTCTATTGCATACTATATGCCGTAACCCAATCACCTGATGACTGACATTGCACCCGTGCACTCATTCACTGCTAGATATCATTTAAACCACACAAGAGATCAGATGTCAGCAACCTGCACTAAAAAGATCATGTGCATTGGATTTTACCAAGAGGGTGGTTGGTTAGATCGAACGAGTTTTCTTCAAGAAAATATTAATTCTATTTATTGATATATTGACGGTTGGCGGTGGTCTAAGCGCCAGATTTAGGCTCTGGTCTGATAAGGCGTGGTTCAAATCCCATAGCCGTCAAGAGATGTTTAAATATCCCTACGTCTCCATTGTATTTCACTTCATGAAACATTTCTTAACAGCAAAATACGAAAATTAGTAGAAAAAGTGTTACAGTCATTAATGTTTATTTCTTTTTTTTTTATCAGAATTGATGGTAATAATAAATATATTGTAACTTCTAAAGAATTGGATTTAACTTATCTTTTGTGTTAATGTCTATTTGCATACTATATGCCGTATACCCAATCACTGATGCGACATTGCACCCGTGCACTCCCTATTCACTGCTAAGATATCATTTAAACCACACAAAGATCAGATGTCAGCAAAACTGCACTAAAAAGATCATGTGCAGTGATTTTACAAGAGGTGTTGGTTAGATCAAACAGGTTTCTTCAGAAAATATAAATTCTATTTTATTGATTATAGACGGTTTGGCCGAGTGGTCTAGGCGCCAGATTTAGGCTCTGGTCCGAAGGGCGTGGGTTCAAATCCCACAGCGCGTTAAGAGATGTTTAAAATATCCTACGCTCCTCCATTGTATTTCACTGTCATGAAAACAATTACTTAAACAGGCAAATAGAAAATTAGTAGAAAAAGGTTAGTCAGTCATTAATGTTTATTTCTTTTTTTTTTTTATCAGAATTGATGGTAAATAATAAATATATTGTAACTTCTAAAAGAATTGGATTTAACTTATCTTTTGTGTTAATGTCTATTTGCATACTATATGCCGTATACCCCAATCACCTGATGACGACATTGCACCCGTGCACTCCCTATTCACTGCTAAGATATCATTTAAACCACACAAGAGATCAGATGTCAGCAAAACTGCACTAAAAAGATCATGTGCATTGGATTTTACCAAGAGGGTGTTGGTTAGAATCGAACAGGTTTCTTCAAGAAAATATAAATTCTATTTATTGATATATAGACGGTTTGGCGAGTGGTCTAAGGTGCCAGATTTAGGCTCTGGTCGAAAGGGCGTGGGTTCAAATCCACAGCCGTCAAGAGATGTTTAAAAAAATCCCTACGCTCTCCATTGTATTTCACTCCATGAAAAACAATTACTTAAACAGCAAAATACGAAAATTAGTAGAAAAAAGGTTAGTCAGTCATTAATGTTTTTTTTTTTAAACAGAATTGATGGTAAATAATAAATATATTGTAACTTCTAAAAGAATTGGATTTAACTTATCTTTTGTGTTAATGTCTATTTGCATACTATATGCCGTATACCCCAATCACCTGATGACGACATTGCACCCGTGCACTCCCTATTCACTGCTAAGATATCATTTAAACCACACAAGAGATCAGATGTCAGCAAAACTGCACTAAAAAGATCATGTGCATTGGATTTTACCAAGAGGGTGTTGGTTAAATCGAACAGGTTTTCTTCAAGAAAATATAAATTCTATTTTATTGATATATAGACGGTTTGGCCGAGTGGTCTAAGGCGCCAGATTTAGGCTCTGGTCCGAAAGGGCGTGGGTTCAAATCCCACAGCCTCAAGAGATGTTTAAAAATATCCCTACGCTCTCCATTGTATTTCACTCCATGAAAAACAATTACTTAAACAGCAAAATACGAAAATTAGTAGAAAAAGGTTAGTCAGTCATTAATGTTTATTTCTTTTTTTTTTTTTAACAGAATTGATGGTAAATAATAAATATATTGTAACTTCTAAAAGAATTGGATTTAACTTATCTTTTGTGTTAATGTCTATTTGCATACTATATGCCGTATACCCAATCACCTGATGACGACATTGCACCCGTGCACTCCCTATTCACTGCTAAGATATCATTTAAACCACACAAGAGATCAGATGTCAGCAAAACTGCACTAAAAAGATCATGTGCATTGGATTTTACCAAGAGGGTGTTGGTTAGAATCGAACAGGTTTTCTTCAAGAAAATATAAATTCTATTTTATTGATATATAGACGGTTTGGCCGAGTGTCTAAGGCGCCAGATTTAGGCTCTGGTCCGAAAGGGCGTGGGTTCAAATCCACAGCCGTCAAGAGATGTTTAAAAATATCCCTACGCTCTCCATTGTATTTCACTTTTCCATGAAAACAATTACTTAACAGCAAATACGAAAATTAGTAGAAAAAAGGTTAGTCAGTCATTAATGTTTACTTAACAGAAAATAAAAATTTATAAAAAAAGGTTATCTTTTGTGTTAATGTCTATTTGCATAATATATGCCGTATACCCAATCACCTGATGACGACATTGCACCCGTGCACTCCCTATTCACTGCTAAGATATCATTTAAACCCACAAGAGATCAGATGTCAGCAAAACTGCACTAAAAAGATCATGTGCATTGATTTTACCAGAGGGTGTTGGTTAGAATCGAACAGGTTTTCTCAAGAAATATAAATTCTATTTTATTGATATATAGACGGTTTGGCCGAGTGTCTAAGGTGCCAGATTTAGGCTCTGGTTCGAAAGGGCGTGGTTCAAATCCCCAGCCGTCAAGAGATGTTTAAAAATATCCCTACGCTCTCCATTGTATTTCACTCCATGAAAACAATTACTTAAACAGCAAAATACGAAAATTAGTAGAAAAAAGGTTAGTCAGTCATTAATGTTTATTTTTTTTTTTTTTAACAGAATTGATGGTAAATAATAAATATATTGTAACTTCTAAAAGAATTGGATTTAACTTATCTTTGTGTTAATGTCTATTTGCATACTATATGCCGTATACCCCAATCACCTGATGACGACATTGCACCCGTGCACTCCCTATTCACTGCTAAGATATCATTTAAACCACACAAGAGATCAGATGTCAGCAAAACTGCACTAAAAAGATCATGTGCATTGGATTTTACCAAGAGGGTGTTGGTTAGAATCAACAGGTTTCTTCAAGAAAATATAAATTCTATTTTATTGATGTATAGACGGTTTGGCCGAGTGGTCTAAGGCGCCAGATTTAGGCTTTGGTCCGAAAGGGTGTGGGTTCAAATCCCACAGCTGTTAAGAGATGTTTAAAAATATCCCTACGCTCTCCATTGTATTTCACTTTTTCCATGAAAAACAATTACTTAAACAGCAAAATACGAAAATTAGTAGAAAAAAAGGTTAGTCAGTCATTAATGTTTATTTCTTTTTTTTTTTTAAACAGAATTGATGGTAAATAATAAATATATTGTAACTTCTAAAAGAATTGGATTTAACTTATCTTTTGTGTTAATGTCTATTTGCATACTATATGTCGTATACCCCAATCACCTGATGACGACATTGCACCCGTGCACTCCCTATTCACTGCTAAGATATCATTTCAACCACACAAGAGATCAGATGTCAGCAAACCTGCACTAAAAAGATCATGTGCATTACATTTTACCAAGAGGGTGTTGGTTAAAATCGAACTGATTTTCTTCAAGAAAATATTAATTCTATTTTATTGATATATTGACGGTTTGGCCGAGTGGTCTAAGGCGCCAGATTTAGGCTCTGGTCCGAAAGGCGTGGTTCAAATCCCACAGCCGTCAAGAGATGTTTAAAAATATCCCTACGCTCTCCATTGTATTTCACTCCATGAAAAACAATTACTTAAACAGCAAAATACGAAAATTAGTAGAAAAAAGGTTAGTCAGTCATTAATGTTTATTTCTTTTTTTTTTTAACAGAATTGATGGTAAATAATAAATATATTGTAACTTCTAAAAGAATTGGATTTTACTTATCTTTTGTGCTAATGTCTATTTGCATACTATATGCCGTATACCCCAATCACCTGATGACGATATTGCACCCTTGCACTCCCTATTAACTGCTAAGATATCATTTAAACCACACAAGAGATCAGATGTCAGCAAAACTGCACTAAAAAGATCATGTGCATTGGATTTTTCCGAGAGGGTGTTGGTTAAAATCGAACAGGTTTTCTTCAAGAAAACATAAATTCTATTTTATTGATATATAGACGGTTTGGCCGAGTGGTCTAAGGCGCCAGATTTAGGCTCTGGTTCGAAAGGGCGTGGGTTCAAATCCCACAATGTTTAAAAATATCCCTACGCTCTCCATTGTATTTCAATCCATGAAAAACAATTACTTGAACAACAAAATACGAAATTTAGTAGAAAAAAGGTTAGTCAGTCATTAATGTTTATTTCTTTTTTTTTTAACAGAATTGATGGTAAATAATAAATATATTGTAACTTCTAAAAGAATTGGATTTAACTTATCTTTTGTGTTAATGTCTATTTGCATACTATATGCCGTATACCCCAATCACCTGATGACGACATTGCACCCCTGCACTCCCTATTCACTGCTAAGATATCATTTAAACCACACAAGAGATCAGATGTCAGCAAAACTGCACTAAAAAGATCAAGTGCATTGGATTTTACCAAGAGGGTGTTGGTTAGAATCGAAAAGGTTTTCTTCAAGAAAATATAAATTCTATTTTATTGATGTATAGATGGTCTGGCCGAGTGCTCTAAGGCGCCAGATTTAGGCTCTGGTCCTGAAGGGCGTGGGTTCAAATCCCACAATGTTTAAAAATATCCCTACGCTCTCCATTGTATTTCACTCCATGAAAAACAATTTCTTGAACAGCAAAATACGAAAATTAGTAGAAAAAAGGTTAGTCAGTCATTAATGTTTATTTCTTTTTTTTTTTTTAACAGAATTGATGGTAAATAATAAATATATTGTAACATCTAAAAGAATTGGATTTAACTTATCTTTTGTGTTAATGTCTATTTGCATACTATATCTCGTATACCCCAATCACCTGATGACGATATTGCACCCTTGCACTCCCTATTAACTGCTAAGATATCATTTAAACCACACAAGAGATCAGATGTCAGCAAAACTGCACAAAAAAGATCATGTGCATTGGATTTTTCCGAGAGGGTGTTGGTTAAAATCGAACAGGTTTTCTTCAAGAAAACATAAATTCTATTTTATTGATATATAGACGGTTTGGCCGAGTGGTCTAAGGCGCCAGATTTAGGCTCTGGTTCGAAAGGGCGTGGGTTCAAATCCCACAATGTTTAAAAAAAATATCCCTACGCTCTCCATTGTATTTCAATCCATGAAAAACAATTACTTGAACAACAAAATACGAAATTTAGTAGAAAAAAGGTTAGTCAGTCATTAATGTTTATTTCTTTTTTTTTTAACAGAATTGATGGTAAATAATAAATATATTGTAACTTCTAAAAGAATTGGATTTAACTTATCTTTTGTGTTAATGTCTATTTGCATACTATATGCCGTATACCCCAATCACCTGATGACGACATTGCACCCCTGCACTCCCTATTCACTGCTAAGATATCATTTAAACCACACAAGAGATCAGATGTCAGCAAAACTGCACTAAAAAGATCAAGTGCATTGGATTTTACCAAGAGGGTGTTGGTTAGAATCGAAAAGGTTTTCTTCAAGAAAATATAAATTCTATTTTATTGATGTATAGATGGTCTGGCCGAGTGCTCTAAGGCGCTAGATTTAGGCTCTGGTCCGAAAGGGCGTGGGTTCAAATCCCACAATGTTTAAAAATATCCCTACGCTCTCCATTGTATTTCACTCCATGAAAAACAATTTCTTGAACAGCAAAATACGAAAATTAGTAGAAAAAAGGTTAGTCAGTCATTAATGTTTATTTCTTTTTTTTTTTTTTAACAGAATTGATGGTAAATAATAAATATATTGTAACTTCTAAAAGAATTGGATTTAACTTATCTTTTGTGTTAATGTTTATTTGCATACTATATGCCGTATACCCCAATCACCTGATGACGACATTGCACCCGTGCACTCCCTATTCACTGCTAAGATATCATTTAAACCACACAAGAGATCAGATATCAGCAAAACTGCACTAAAAAGATCATGTGCATTGGATTTTACCGAGAGGGTGTTGGTTAAAATCGAACAGGTTTTCTTCAAGAAAACATAAATTCTATTTTATTGATATATAGACGGTTTGGCCGAGTGGTCTAAGGCGCCAGATTTAGGCTCTGGTTCGAAAGGGCGTGGGTTCAAATCCCACAATGTTTAAAAATATCCCTACGCTCTCCATTGTATTTCACTCCATGAAAAACAATTACTTGAACAACAAAATACGAAATTTAGTAGAAAAAAGGTTAGTCAGTCATTAATGTTTATTTCTTTTTTTTTTTTAACAGAATTGATGGTAAATAATAAATATATTGTAACTTCTAAAAGAATTGGATTTAACTTATCTTTTGTGTTAATGTCTATTTGCATACTATATGCCGTATACCCCAATCACCTGATGACGACATTGCGCCCGTGCACTCCCTATTCACTGCTAAGATATCATTTAAACCACACAAGAGATCAGATGTCAGCAAAACTGCACTAAAAAGATCATGTGCATTGGATTTTACCAAGAGGGTGTTGGTTAGAATCGAACAGGTTTTCTTCAAGAAAATATAAATTCTATTTTATTGATGTATAGATGGTCTGGCCGAGTGCTCTAAGGCCCCAGATTTAGGCTCTGGTCCGAAAGGGCGTGGGTTCAAATCCCACAATGTTTAAAAATATCCCTACGCTCTCCATTGTATTTCACTCCATGAAAAACAATTTCTTGAACAGCAAAATACGAAAATTAGTAGAAAAAAGGTTAGTCAGTCATTAATGTTTATTTCTTTTTTTTTTTTTAACAGAATTGATGGTAAATAATAAATATATTGTAACATCTAAAAGAATTGGATTTAACTTATCTTATGTGTTAATGTCTATTTGCATACTATATGCCGTATACCCCAATCTCCTGATGACGATATTGCACCCTTGCACTCCCTATTAACTGCTAAGATATCATTTAAACCACACAAGAGATCAGATGTCAGCAAAACTGCACTAAAAAGATCATGTGCATTGGATTTTTCCGAGAGGGTGTTGGTTAAAATCGAACAGGTTTTCTTCAAGAAAACATAAATTCTATTTTATTGATATATAGACGGTTTGGCCGAGGGGTCTAAGGCGCCAGATTTAGGCTCTGGTTCGAAATGGCGTGGGTTCAAATCCCACAATGTTTAAAAATATCCCTACGCTCTCCATTGTATTTCACTCCATGAAAAACAATTACTTGAACAACAAAATACGAAATTTAGTAGAAAAAAGGTTAGTCAGTCATTAATGTTTATTTCTTTTTTTTTTAACAGAATTGATGGTAAATAATAAATATATTGTAACTTCTAAAAGAATTGGATTTAACTTATCTTTTGTGTTAATGTCTATTTGCATACTATATGCCGTATACCCCAATCACCTGATGACGACATTGCACCCCTGCACTCCCTATTCACTGCTAAGATATCATTTAAACCACACAAGAGATCAGATGTCAGCAAAACTGCACTAAAAAGATCAAGTGCATTGGATTTTACCAAGAGGGTGTTGGTTAGAATCGAAAAGGTTTTCTTCAAGAAAATATAAATTCTATTTTATTGATGTATAGATGGTCTGGCCGAGTGCTCTAAGGCGCCAGATTTAGGCTCTGGTCCGAAAGGGCGTGGGTTCAAATCCCACAATGTTTAAAAATATCCCTACGCTCTCCATTGTATTTCACTCCATGAAAAACAATTTCTTGAACAGCAAAATACGAAAATTAGTAGAAAAAAGGTTAGTCAGTCATTAATGTTTATTTCTTTTTTTTTTTTAACAGAATTGATGGTAAATAATAAATATATTGTAACTTCTAAAAGAATTGGATTTAACTTATCTTTTGTGTTAATGTTTATTTGCATACTATATGCCGTATACCCCAATCACCTGATGACGACATTGCACCCGTGCACTCCCTATTCACTGCTAAGATATCATTTAAACCACACAAGAGATCAGATATCAGCAAAACTGCACTAAAAAGATCATGTGCATTGGATTTTACCGAGAGGGTGTTGGTTAAAATCGAACAGGTTTTCTTCAAGAAAACATAAATTCTATTTTATTGATATATAGACGGTTTGGCCGAGTGGTCTAAGGCGCCAGATTTAGGCTCTGGTTCGAAAGGGCGTGGGTTCAAATCCCACAATGTTTAAAAATATCCCTACGCTCTCCATTGTATTTCACTCCATGAAAAACAATTTCTTGAACAGCAAAATACGAAAATTAGTAGAAAAAAGGTTAGTCAGTCATTAATGTTTATTTCTTTTTTTTTTTTTTAACAGAATTGATGGTAAATAATAAATATATTGTAACATCTAAAAGAATTGGATTTAACTTATCTTTTGTGTTAATGTCTATTTGCATACTATATGCCGTATACCCCAATCACCTGATGACGATATTGCACCCTTGCACTCCCTATTAACTGCTAAGATATCATTTAAACCACACAAGAGATCAGATGTCAGCAAAACTGCACTAAAAAGATCATGTGCATTGGATTTTACCAAGAGGGTGTTGGTTAGAATCGAACAGGTTTTCTTCAAGAAAATATAAATTCTATTTTATTGATGTATAGATGGTCTGGCCGAGTGCTCTAAGGCGCCAGATTTAGGCTCTGGTCCGAAAGGGCGTGGGTTCAAATCCCACAATGTTTAAAAATATCCCTACGCTCTCCATTGTATTTCACTCCATGAAAAACAATTTCTTGAACAGCAAAATACGAAAATTAGTAGAAAAAAGGTTAGTCAGTCATTAATGTTTATTTTTTTTTTTTAACAGAATTGATGGTAAATAATAAATATATTGTAACTTCTAAAAGAATTGGATTTAACTTATCTTTTGTGTTAATGTTTATTTGCATACTATATGCCATATACCCCAATCACCTGATGACGACATTGCACCCGTGCACTCCCTATTCACTGCTAAGATATCATTTAAACCACACAAGAGATCAGATGTCTGCAAAACTGCACTAAAAATATCATGTGGATTGGATTTTACCAAGAGGGTGTTGGTTAGAATCGAATAGGTTTTCTTCAAGAAAATATAAATTCTATTTTATTGATGTATAGATGGTCTGGCCGAGTGCTCTAAGGCGCCAGATTTAGGCTCTGGTCCGAAAGGGCGTGGGTTCAAATCCCACAATATTTAAAAATATCCCTACGCTCTCCATTGTATTTCACTCCATGAAAAACAATTTCTTGAACAGCAAAATACGAAAATTAGTAGAAAAAAGGTTAGTCAGTCATTAATGTTTATTTCTTTTTTTTTTTTAACAGAATTGATGGTAAATAATAAATATATTGTAACTTCTAAAAGAATTGGATTAAACTTATCTTTTGTGTTAATGTTTATTTGCATACTATATGCCGTATACCCCAATCACCTGATGACGACATTGCACCCGTGCACTCCCTATTCACTGCTAAGATATCATTTAAACCACACAAGAGATCAGATGTCAGCAAAACTGCACTAAAAAGATCATGTGCATTGGATTTTACCAAGAGGATGTTGGTTAGAATCGAACAGGTTTTCTTCAAGAAAATATAAATTCTATTTTATTGATGTATAGATGGTCTGGCCGAGTGCTCTAAGGCGCTAGATTTAGGCTCTGGTCCGAAAGGGCGTGGGTTCAAATCCCACAGCCGTCAAGAGATGTTTAAAAATATCCCTACGCTCTCCATTGTATTTCACTCCACGAAAAACAATTACTTAAACAGCAAAATACGAAAATTAGTAGAAAAAAGGTTAGTCAGTCATTAATGTTTATTTCTTTTTTTTTTTTAACAGAATTGATGGTAAATAATAAATATATTGTAACTTCTAAAAGAATTGGATTTAACTTATCTTTTGTGTTAATGTCTATTTGCATACTATATGCCGTATACCGCAATCACCTGATGACGACATTGCACCCGTGCACTCCCTATTCACTGCTAAGATATCATTTAAACCGCACAAGAGATAAGATGTCAGCAAAATTGCACTAAAAAGATCATGTGCATTGAATTTTACCATGAGGGTGTTGGTTAGAATCGAAAAGGTTTTCATCAAGAAAATATAAATTCTATTTTATTGATATATAGACGGTTTGGCCGAGTGGTCTAAGGTGCCAGATTTAGGCTCTGGTCCGAAAGGGCGTGGGTTCAAATCCCACAATGTTTAAAAATATCCCTACACTCTCCATTGTATTTCACTCCATGAAAAACAATTACTTGAACAACAAAATACGAAAATTAGTAGAAAAAAGGTTAGTCAATCATTAATGTTTATTTCTTTTTTTTTTTAACAGAATTGATGGTAAATAATAAATATATTGTAACTTCTAAAAGAATTGGATTTAACTTATCTTTTGTGTTAATGTGTATTTGCATACTATATGCCGTATACCCCAATCACCTGATGACGACATTGCACCCGTGCACTCCCTATTCAGTGCTAAGATATCATTTAAACCACACAAGAGATCAGATGTCAGCAAAACTGCACTAAAAAGATCAAGTGCATTGGATTTTACCAAGAGGGTGTTGGTTAGAATCGAAAAGGTTTTCTTCAAGAAAATATAAATTCTATTTTATTGATGTATAGATGGTCTGGCCGAGTGCTCTAAGGCGCCAGATTTAGGCTCTGGTCCGAAAGGGCGTGGGTTCAAATCCACCACAAGATGTTTAAAAATATCCCTACGCTCTCCATTGTATTTCACTCCATGAAAAACAATTACTTGAAACAGCAAAATACGAAAATTAGTAGAAAAAAGGTTAGTCAGTCATTAATGTTTATTTCTTTTTTTTTTTTAACAGAATTGATGGTAAATAATAAATATATTGTAACTTCTAAAAGAATTGGATTTAACTTATCTTTTGTGTTAATGTTTATTTGCATACTATATGCCGTATACCCCAATCACCTGATGACGACATTGCACCCGTGCACTCCCTATTCACTGCTAAGATATCATTTAAACCACACAAGAGATCAGATGTCAGCAAAACTGCACTAAAAAGATCATGTGCATTGGATTTTACCGAGAGGGTGTTGGTTAAAATCGAACAGGTTTTCTTCAAGAAAACATAAATTCTATTTTATTGATATATAGACGGTTTGGCCGAGTGGTCTAAGGCGCCAGATTTAGGCTCTGGTTCGAAAGGGCGTGGGTTCAAATCCCACAATGTTTAAAAATATCCCTACGCTCTCCATTGTATTTCACTCCATGAAAAACAATTTCTTGAACAGCAAAATACGAAAATTAGTAGAAAAAAGGTTAGTCAGTCATTAATGTTTATTTCTTTTTTTTTTTTAACAGAATTGATGGTAAATAATAAATATATTGTAACATCTAAAAGAATTGGATTTAACTTATCTTTTGTGTTAATGTCTATTTGCATACTATATGCCGTATACCCCAATCACCTGATGACGATATTGCACCCTTGCACTCCCTATTAACTGCTAAGATATCATTTAAACCACACAAGAGATCAGATGTCAGCAAAACTGCACTAAAAAGATCATGTGCATTGGATTTTACCAAGAGGGTGTTGGTTAGAATCGAACAGGTTTTCTTCAAGAAAATATAAATTCTATTTTATTGATGTATAGATGGTCTGGCCGAGTGCTCTAAGGCGCCAGATTTAGGCTCTGGTCCGAAAGGGCGTGGGTTCAAATCCCACAATGTTTAAAAATATCCCTACGCTCTCCATTGTATTTCACTCCATGAAAAACAATTTCTTGAACAGCAAAATACGAAAATTAGTAGAAAAAAGGTTAGTCAGTCATTAATGTTTATTTTTTTTTTTTAACAGAATTGATGGTAAATAATAAATATATTGTAACTTCTAAAAGAATTGGATTTAACTTATCTTTTGTGTTAATGTTTATTTGCATACTATATGCCATATACCCCAATCACCTGATGACGACATTGCACCCGTGCACTCCCTATTCACTGCTAAGATATCATTTAAACCACACAAGAGATCAGATGTCTGCAAAACTGCACTAAAAATATCATGTGGATTGGATTTTACCAAGAGGGTGTTGGTTAGAATCGAATAGGTTTTCTTCAAGAAAATATAAATTCTATTTTATTGATGTATAGATGGTCTGGCCGAGTGCTCTAAGGCGCCAGATTTAGGCTCTGGTCCGAAAGGGCGTGGGTTCAAATCCCACAATAGTTTAAAAATATATCCCTACGCTCTCCATTGTATTTCACTCCATGAAAAACAATTTCTTGAACAGCAAAATACGAAAATTAGTAGAAAAAAGGTTAGTCAGTCATTAATGTTTATTTCTTTTTTTTTTTTAACAGAATTGATGGTAAATAATAAATATATTGTAACTTCTAAAAGAATTGGATTAAACTTATCTTTTGTGTTAATGTTATTTGCATACTATATGCCGTATACCCCAATCACCTGATGACGACATTGCACCCGTGCACTCCCTATTCACTGCTAAGATATCATTTAAACCACACAAGAGATCAGATGTCAGCAAAACTGCACTAAAAAGATCATGTGCATTGGATTTTACCAAGAGGATGTTGGTTAGAATCGAACAGGTTTTCTTCAAGAAAATATAAATTCTATTTTATTGATGTATAGATGGTCTGGCCGAGTGCTCTAAGGCGCCAGATTTAGGCTCTGGTCCGAAAGGGCGTGGGTTCAAATCCCACAGCCGTCAAGAGATGTTTAAAAATATCCCTACGCTCTCCATTGTATTTCACTCCACGAAAAACAATTACTTAAACAGCAAAATACGAAAATTAGTAGAAAAAAGGTTAGTCAGTCATTAATGTTTATTTCTTTTTTTTTTTAACAGAATTGATGGTAAATAATAAATATATTGTAACTTCTAAAAGAATTGGATTTAACTTATCTTTTGTGTTAATGTCTATTTGCATACTATATGCCGTATACCGCAATCACCTGATGACGACATTGCACCCGTGCACTCCCTATTCACTGCTAAGATATCATTTAAACCGACACAAGAGATAAGATGTCAGCAAAATTGCACTAAAAAGATCATGTGCATTGAATTTTACCATGAGGGTGTTGGTTAGAATCGAAAAGGTTTTCATCAAGAAAATATAAATTCTATTTTATTGATATATAGACGGTTTGGCCGAGTGGTCTAAGGTGCCAGATTTAGGCTCTGGTCCGAAAGGGCGTGGGTTCAAATCCCACAATGTTTAAAAATATCCCTACACTCTCCATTGTATTTCACTCCATGAAAAACAATTACTTGAACAACAAAATACGAAAATTAGTAGAAAAAAGGTTAGTCAATCATTAATGTTTATTTCTTTTTTTTTTTAACAGAATTGATGGTAAATAATAAATATATTGTAACTTCTAAAAGAATTGGATTTAACTTATCTTTTGTGTTAATGTGTATTTGCATACTATATGCCGTATACCCCAATCACCTGATGACGACATTGCACCCGTGCACTCCCTATTCACTGCTAAGATATCATTTAAACCACACAAGAGATCAGATGTCAGCAAAACTGCCACTAAAAAGATTGCATAAGTGCATTGGATTTTACCAAGAGGTGTTGGTTAGAATCGAACAGGTTTTCTTCAAGAAAATATAAATTCTATTTTATTGATATATAGACGGTTTGGCCGAGTGGTCTAATGGCCCAAATTTAGGCTCTGGTCCTGAAAGGGCGTGGGTTCAAATCCACAGCCATCAAGAGATGTTTAAAAATATCCTACGCTCTCCATTGTATTTCACTCCATGAAAAACAATTACTTAAATAGCAAAATACGAAAATTAGTAGAAAAAAAGGTTAGTCAGTCATTAATGTTTATTTCTGTTTTTTTTTAACAGAATTGATGGTAAATAATAAATATATTGTAACTTCTAAAAGAATTGGATTTAACTTATCTTTTGTGTTAATGTCTATTTGCATACTATATGCCGTATACCCCAATCACCTATGATGACGACTATTGCCACTTGCACTCCCTATTCACTGCTAAGATATCATTTAAACCACACAAGAGATCAGATGTCAGCAAAACTGCACTAAAAAGATCATGTGCATTGGATTTTACCAAGAGGGTGTTGGTTAGAAATCGAACAGGTTTTCTTCAAGAAAATATAAATTCTATTTTATTGATATATAGACGGTTTGGCCGAGTGGTCTAAGGTGCCAGATTTAGGCTCTGGTCCGAAAGGGCGTGGGTTCAAATCCCACAGAGATGTTTAAAAATATCCCTACGCTCTCCATTGTATTTCACTCCATGAAAAACAATTACTTGAACAGCAAAAATACGAAAATTAGTAGAAAAAAGGTTAGTCAGTCATTAATGTTTATTTCTTTTTTTTTTTAACAGAATTGATGGTAAAAAATAAATATATTGTAACTTCTAAAAGAATTGGATTTAACTTATCTTTTGTGTTAATGTCTATTTGCATACTATATGCCGTATACCCCAATCACCTGATGACGACATTGCACCCATTGCACTCCCTATTCACTGCTAAGATATCATTTAAACCACACAAGAGATCAGATGTCAGCAAAATGCACTAAAAAGATCATGTGCATTGAATTTTTACCAGAGGGTGTTGGTTAGAAATCGAACAGGTTTTCTTCAAGAAAATATAAATTCTATTTTATTGATATATAGACGGTTTGGCCGAGTGGTCTAAGGTGCCAAGATTTAGGCTCTGGTCCTGAAAGGGCGTTGGGTTCAAATCCACAGCCTCAGAATGTTTAAAAATATCCCTACGCTCTCCATTGTATTTCACTCCATGAAAAACAATTACTTGAACAGCAAAATACGAAAATTAGTAGAAAAAAGGTTAGTCAGTCATTAATGTTTTTTTTTTTAACAGAATTGATGGTAAATAATAAATATATTGTCTAAAAGAATTGGATTTAACTTATCTTTTTGTGTTAATGTCTATTTGCATACTATATGCCGTATACCCCAATCACCTGATGACGATATTGCACCCTTGCACTCCTATTCACTGCTAAGATATCATTTAAACCACACAAGAGATCAGATGTCAGCAAAACTGCACTAAAAAGATCATGTGCATTGGATTTTACCAAGAGGGTGTTGGTTAAAATCGAACAGGTTTTCTTCAAGAAAACATAAATTCTATTTTATTGATATATAGACGGTTTCTGTGGTCTAAGGCGCCATTTAGGCTCTGGTCCGAAAGGCTGTGGTTCAAATCCCACAGATGTTTAAAAATATCCCTACGCTCCATTGTATTTCACTCCATGAAAAACAATTACTTAAACAGCAAAATACGAAAATTAGTAGAAAAAAGGTTAGTCAGTCATTAATGTTTATTTTTTTTTTTTTTAACAGAATTGATGGTAAATAATAAATATATGTAACTTCTAAAAGAATTGGATTTAACTTATCTTTTGTGTTAATGTCTATTTGCATACTATATGCCGTATACCCCAATCACCTGATGACGACATTGCACCCGTGCACTCCCTATTCACTGCTAAGATATCATTTAAACCACACAAGAGATCAGATGTCAGCAAAACTGCACTAAAAAGATCATGTGCATTGGATTTTACCAGAGGGTGTTGGTTAGAATCGAACAGGTTTTCTTCAAGAAAATATAAATTCTATTTTATTGATATATAGACGGTTTGGCCGAGTGGTCTAAGG
>NW_017619638.1:35670-58565 GCF_001879475.1 Ipomoea nil | reverse complement strand
GTTTTCTTCAAGAAAATATAAATTCTATTTTATTGATATATAGACGGTTTGCCGAGTGGTCTAAAGGCCAGATTTAGGCTCTGGTCCTGAAAGGGCGTGGGTTCAAATCCACAGCCGTCAAGAGATGTTTAAAAATACCCTACGCTCTCCATTGTATTTCACTCCATGAAAAACAATTACTTAACAGCAAAATACGAAAATTAGTAGAAAAAAGGTTAGTCAGTCATTAATGTTTTTTTTTTAACAGAATTGATGGTAAATAATAAATATATTTGTAACTTCTAAAAGAATTGGATTTAACTTATCTTTTGTGTTAATGTCTATTTGCATACTATATGCCGTATACCCCAATCACCTGATGACGACATTGCACCGTGCACTCCCTATTCACTGCTAAGATATCATTTAAACCACACAAGAGATCAGATGTCAGCAAAACTGCACTAAAAAGATCATGTGCATTGGATTTTACCAAGAGGGTGTTGGTTAAAATCGAACAGGTTTTCTTCAAGAAAATATAAATTCTATTTTATTGATATATAGACGGTTTGGCCGAGTGGTCTAAGGCGCCAGATTTAGGCTCTGGTCCGAAAGGGCGTGGGTTCAAATCCCACAGCCGTAAGAGATGTTTAAAAAATATCCCTACGCTCTCCATTGTATTTCACTCCATGAAAAACAATTACTTAAACAGCAAAATACGAAAATTAGTAGAAAAAAGGTTAGTCAGTCATTAATGTTTATTTCTTTTTTTTTTTAACAGAATTGATGGTAAATAATAAATATATTGTAACTTCTAAAAGAATTGGATTTAACTTATCTTTTGTGTTAATGTCTATTTGCATACTATATGCCGTATACCCCAATCACCTGATGACGACATTGCACCCGTGCACTCCCTATTCACTGCTAAGATATCATTTAAACCACACAAGAGATCAGATGTCAGCAAAACTGCACTAAAAAGATCATGTGCATTGGATTTTACCAAGAGGGTGTTGGTTAGAATCGAACAGGTTTTCTTCAAGAAAATATAAATTCTATTTTATTGATATATAGACGGTTTGGCCGAGTGGTCTAAGGCGCCAGATTTAGGCTCTGGTCCGAAAGGGCGTGGGTTCAAATCCCACAGAGATGTTTAAAAATATCCCTACGCTCTCCATTGTATTTCACTCCATGAAAAACAATTACTTAACAGCAAAATACGAAAATTAGTAGAAAAAAGGTTAGTCAGTCATTAATGTTTATTTCTTTTTTTTTTAACAGAATTGATGGTAAATAATAAATATATTGTAACTTCTAAAAGAATTGGATTTAACTTATCTTTTGTGTTAATGTCTATTTGCATACTATATGCCGTATACCCCAATCACCTGATGACGACATTGCACCCGTGCACTCCCTATTCACTGCTAAGATATCATTTAAACCACACAAGAGATCAGATGTCAGCAAAACTGCACTAAAAAGATCATGTGCATTGGATTTTACCAAGAGGGTGTTGGTTAGAATCGAACAGGTTTTCTTCAAGAAAATATAAATTCTATTTTATTGATATATAGACGGTTTGGCCGAGTGGTCTAAGCGCCAGATTTAGGCTCTGGTCCGAAAGGGCGTGGGTTCAAATCCCACAGCCGTCAAGAGATGTTTAAAAAATATCCCTACGCTCTCCATTGTATTTCACTCCATGAAAAACAATTACTTAAACAGCAAAATACGAAAATTAGTAGAAAAAAGGTTAGTCCAGTCATTAATGTTTATTTCTTTTTTTTTTTTAACAGAATTGATGGTAAATAATAAATATATTGTAACTTCTAAAAGAATTGGATTTAACTTATCTTTTGTGTTAATGTCTATTTGCATACTATATGCCGTATATCCCAATCACCTGATGACGACATTGCACCCGTGCACTCCCATATTCACTGCTAAGATATCATTTAAACCGCATAAGAGATAAGATGTCAGCAAAATTGCACTAAAAAGATCATGTGGCATTGGATTTTACCAAGAGGGTGTTGGTTAGAATCGAACAGGTTTTCTTCAAGAAAATATGAATTCTATTTTATTGATATATAGACGGTTTGGCCGAGTGGTTTAAGGCGCCAGATTTAGGCTCTGGTCCGAAAGGGCGTGGGTTCATATCCCACAACCGTTAAGAGATGTTTAAAAATATCCCTACTCTCTCCATTGTATTTCACTTTCCATGAAAAACAATTACTTAAACAGCAAAATACGAAAATTAGTAGAAAAAAGGTTAGTCAGTCATTAATGTTTATTTCTTTTTTTTTTTATCAGAATTTATGGTAAATAATAAATATATTGTAACTTCTAAAAGAATTGGATTTAACTTATCTTTGTGGTTAATGTCTATTTGCATACTATATGCCGTATACCCCAATCACCTGATGACGACATTGCACCCGTGCACTCCCTATTCACTGCTAAGATATCATTTAAACCACACAAGAGATCAGATGTCAGCAAAACTGCACGAAAAAGATCATGTTGCATTGGATTTTACCAAGAGGGTGTTGGTTAGAATCGAACAGGTTTTCTTCAAGAAAATATAAATTCTATTTTATTGATATATAGATGGTTTGGCCGAGTGGTCTAAGGCGCCAGATTTAGGCTCTGGTTCCGAAAGGGCGTGGGTTCAAATCCCACAGCCGTCAAGAGATGTTTAAAAATATATCCCTACGCTTTCCATTGTATTTCACTCCATGAAAAACAATTACTTAAACAACAAAATTCGAAAATTAGTAGAAAAAAGGTTAGTCAGTCATTAATGTTTATTTCTTTTTTTTTTTAACAGAATTGATGGTGAGTAATAAATATATTGTAACTTCTAAAAGAATTGGATTTAACTTATCTTTTGTGTTAATGTCTATTTGCATACTATATGCCGTACACCCCAATCACCTGATGACGACATTGCACCCGTGCACTCCCTATTCACTGCTAAGATATCATTTAAACCACACAAGAGATCAGATGTCAGCAAAACTGCACTAATAAGATCATGTGCATTGGATTTTACCAAGAGGGTGTTGGTTAGAATCGAACAGGTTTTCTTCAAGAAAATATAAATTCTATTTTATTGATGTATAGATGGTCTGGCCGAGAGCTCTAAGGCGCCAGATTTAGGCTCTGGTCCGAAAGGGCGTGGGTTCAAATCCCACAATGTTTAAAAATATCCCTACGCTCTCCATTGTATTTCACTCCATGAAAAACAATTTCTTGAATCAGCAAAATACGAAAATTAGTAGAAAAAGGTTAGTCAGTCATTAATGTTTATTTCTTTTTTTTTTAACAGAATTGATGGTAAATAATAAATATATTGTAACTTCTAAAAGAATTGGATTTAACTTATCTTTTGTGTTAATGTTTATTTGCATACTATATGCCGTATACCCCAATCACTTGATGACGACATTGCACCCGTGCACTCCCTATTCACTGCTAAGATATCATTTAAACCACACAAGAGATCAGATGTCCGCAAAACTGCACTAAAAAGATCATGTGCATTGGATTTTACCAAGAGGGTGTTGGTTAGAATCGAACAGGTTTTCTTCAAGAAAATATAAATTCTATTTTATTGATGTATAGATGGTCTGGCCGAGTGCTCTAAGGCGCCAGATTTAGGCTCTGGTCCGAAAGGGCGTGGGTTCAAATCCCACAATGTTTAAAAATATCCCTACGCTCTCCATTGTATTTCACTCCATGAAAAACAATTTCTTGAACAGCAAAATACGAAAATTAGTAGAAAAAAGGTTAGTCAGTCATTAATGTTTATTTCTTTTTTTTTTTAACAGAATTGATGGTAAAAAATAAATATATTGTAACTTCTAAAAGAATTGGATTTAACTTATCTTTTGTGTTAATGTCTATTTGCATACTATATGCCGTATACCCCAATCACCTGATGACGATATTGCACCCTTGCACTCCCTATTCACTGCTAAGATATCATTTAAACCACACAAGAGATCAGATGTCAGCAAAACTGCACTAAAAAGATCATGTGCATTGGATTTTACCGAGAGGGTGTTGGTTAAAATCGAACAGGTTTTCTTCAAGAAAACATAAATTCTATTTTATTGATATATAGACGGTTTGGCCGAGTGGTCTAAGGCACCAGATTTAGGCTCTGGTCTGAAAGGGTGTGGGTTCAAATCCCACAGCCGTCAAGAGATGTTTAAAAATATCCCTACGCTCTCCATTGTATTTCACTCAAAGAAAAACAATTACTTAAACAGGAAAATACGAAAATTAGTAGAAAAAAGGTTAGTCAGTCATTAATGTTTATTTCTTTTTTTTTTTAACAGAATTGATGGTAAATAATAAATATATTGTAACTTCTAAAAGAATTGGATTTTACTTATCTTTTGTGCTAATGTCTATTTGCATACTATATGTCGTATACCCCAATCACCTAATGACGACATTGCACCCGTGCACTCCCTATTCACTGCTAAGATATCATTTCAACCACACAAGAGATCAGATGTCAGCAAAACTGCACTAAAAAGATCATGTGCATTGAATTTTACCATGAGGGTGTTGGTTAGAATCGAACAGGTTTTCATCAACAAAATATAAATTCTATTTTATTCGTATATAGACGGTTTGGCTGAGTGGTTTAAGGTGCTAGATTTAGGCTCTAGTCCGAAAGTGCGTGGGTTCAAATCTCACAGCTGTCAAGAGATGTTTAAAAATATCCCTAAGCTCTTCATTGTATTTCACTCCATGAAAAAACAATTACTTGAACAGCAAAATACGAAAATTAGTAGAAAAAAGGTTAGTCACTCATTAATGTACTTAAACAGCAAAATACGAAAATTAGTAGAAAAAAGGTTATCTTTTGTGTTAATGTCTATTTGCTTAATATATGCCGTATACCCCAATCACCTGATGACGACATTGCACCCGTGCACTCCCTATTCACTGCTAAGATATCATTTAAACCACACAAGAGATCAGATGTCAGCAAAACTGCACTAAAAAGATCATGTGCATTGGATTTTACCGAGAGGGTGTTGGTTAAAATCGAACAGGTTTTCTTCAAGAAAACATAAATTCTATTTTATTGATATATAGACGGTTTGGCCGAGTGGTCTAAGGCACCAGATTTAGGCTCTGGTCTGAAAGGGTGTGGGTTCAAATCCCACAGCCGTCAAGAGATGTTTAAAAATATCCCTACGCTCTCCATTGTATTTCACTCCAAGAAAAACAATTACTTAAACAGCAAAATACGAAAATTAGTAGAAAAAAGGTTAGTCAGTCATTAATGTTTATTTCTTTTTTTTTTTAACAGAATTGATGGTAAATAATAAATATATTGTAACTTCTAAAAGAATTGGATTTTACTTATCTTTTGTGCTAATGTCTATTTGCATACTATATGTCGTATACCCCAATCACCTAATGACGACATTGCACCCGTGCACTCCCTATTCACTGCTAAGATATCATTTCAACCACACAAGAGATCAGATGTCAGCAAAACTGCACTAAAAAGATCATGTGCATTGAATTTTTCCATGAGGGTGTTGGTTAGAATCGAACAGGTTTTCATCAACAAAATATAAATTCTATTTTATTCGTATATAGACGGTTTGGCTGAGTGGTTTAAGGTGCTAGATTTAGGCTCTAGTCCGAAAGTGCGTGGGTTCTCACAGCTGTCAAGAGATGTTTAAAAATATCCCTAAGCTCTTCATTGTATTTCACTCCATGAAAAAACAATTACTTGAACAGCAAAATACGAAAATTAGTAGAAAAAAGGTTAGTCACTCATTAATGTACTTAAACAGCAAAATACGAAAATTAGTAGAAAAAAGGTTATCTTTTGTGTTAATGTCTATTTGCTTAATATATGCCGTATACCCCAATCACCTGATGACGACATTGCACCCGTGCACTCCCTATTCACTGCTAAGATATCATTTAACCCACACAAGAGATCAGATGTCAGCAAAACTGCACTAAAAAGATCATGGGCATTGAATTTTACCATGAGGGTGTTGGTTAGAATCGAACAGGTTTTCATTAGGAAAATATAAATTCTATTTTATAGATATATAGACGGTTTGGTCGAGTGGTCTAAGGTGCCAGATTTAGGCTCTAGTCCGAAAGGGCGTGGGTTCAAATCTCCCAGCCGTCAAGAGATGTTTAAAAATATCCCTAAGCTCTTCATTGTATTTCACTCCAAGAAAAACAATTACTTAAACAGCAAAATATGAAAATTAGTAGAAAAAAGGTTTGTCAGTCATTAATGTTTATTTTTTTTTTTTTAACAGAATTGATGGTAAATAATATATATATTGTAACTTCTAAAAGAATTGGATTTAACTTATCTTTTGTGTTAATGTCTATTTGCATACTATATGCCGTATACCCCATTCACCTGATGACGACATTGCACCCATGCACTCCCCATTCACTGCTAAGATATCATTTAAACCACACAAGAGATCAGATGTCAGCAAAACTGCACTAAAAAGATCATGTGCATTGGATTTTACCAAGAGGGTGTTGGATAGAATCAGACAGGTATTCTTCAAGAAAATATAAATTCTATTTTATTAATGTATAGACGGTTTGGCCGAGTGGTCTAAGGCGCCAGATTTAGGCTCTGGTCCGAATGGGCGTGGGTTCAAATCCCACAGCTGTTAAGAGATGTTTAAAAATATCCCTACGCTCTCTATTGTATTTCACTATTCCATGAAAAACAATTACTTAAACAGCAGAATACGAAAATTAGTAGAAAAAAGGTTAGTCAGTCATTAATGTTTATTTCTTTTTTTTTTTATTAGAATTGATGGTAAATAATAAATATATTGTAACTTCTAAAAGAATTGGATTTAACTTATCTTTTGTGTTAATGTCTATTTGCATACTATATGCCGTATACCCCAATCACCTAATGATGACATTGCACCCGTGCACTCCCTATTCAGTGCTAAGATATCATTTAAACCACACAAGAGATCAGATATCAGCAAAACTGTACTAAAAAGATCATGTGCATTGGATTTTACCAAGAGGGTGTTGGTTAGAATCGAACAGGTTTTCTTCATGAAAATATAAATTCTATTTTATTGATGTATAGATGGTCTGGCCGAGTGCTCTAAGGCGCCAGATTTAGGCTCTGGTCCTAAAGGGCGTGGGTTCAAATCCCACAATGTTTAAAAATATCCCTACGCTCTCCATTGTATTTCACTCCATGAAAAACAATTTCTTGAACAGCAAAATACGAAAATTAGTAGAAAAAAGGTTAGTCAGTCATTAATGTTTATTTCTTTTTTTTTTTAACAGAATTGATGGTAAATAATAAATATATTGTAACATCTAAAAGAATTGGATTTAACTTATCTTTTGTGTTAATGTCTATTTGCATACTATATGCCGTATACCCCAATCACCTGATGACGATATTGCACCCTTGCACTCCCTATTAACTGCTAAGATATCATTTAAACCACACAAGAGATCAGATGTCAGCAAAACTGCACTAAAAAGATCATGTGCATTGGATTTTTCCGAGAGGGTGTTGGTTAAAATCGAACAGGTTTTCTTCAAGAAAACATAAATTCTATTTTATTGATATATAGACGGTTTGGCCGAGTGGTCTAAGGCGCCAGATTTAGGCTCTGGTTCGAAAGGGCGTGGGTTCAAATCCCACAATGTTTAAAAATATCCCTACGCTCTCCATTGTATTTCACTCCATGAAAAACAATTACTTGAACAACAAAATACGAAATTTAGTAGAAAAAAGGTTAGTCAGTCATTAATGTTTATTTCTTTTTTTTTTTAACAGAATTGATGGTAAATAATAAATATATTGTAACTCCTAAAAGAATTGGATTTAACTTATCTTTTGTGTTAATGTCTATTTGCATACTATATGTCGTATACCCCAATCACCTGATGACGACATTGCACCCCTGCACTCCCTATTCACTGCTAAGATATCATTTAAACCACACAAGAGATCAGATGTCAGCAAAACTGCACTAAAAAGATCAAGTGCATTGGATTTTACCAAGAGGGTGTTGGTTAGAATCGAAAAGGTTTTCTTCAAGAAAATATAAATTCTATTTTATTGATGTATAGATGGTCTGGCCGAGTGCTCTAAGGCGCCAGATTTAGGCTCTGGTCCGAAAGGGCGTGGGTTCAAATCCCACAATGTTTAAAAATATCCCTACGCTCTCCATTGTATTTCACTCCATGAAAAACAATTTCTTGAACAGCAAAATACGAAAATTAGTAGAAAAAAGGTTAGTCAGTCATTAATGTTTATTTCTTTTTTTTTTAACAGAATTGATGGTAAATAATAAATATATTGTAACTTCTAAAAGAATTGGATTTAACTTATCTTTTGTGTTAATGTTTATTTGCATACTATATGCCGTATACCCCAATCACCTGATGACGACATTGCACCCGTGCACTCCCTATTCACTGCTAAGATATCATTTAAACCACACAAGAGATCAGATATCAGCAAAACTGCACTAAAAAGATCATGTGCATTGGATTTTACCGAGAGGGTGTTGGTTAAAATCGAACAGGTTTTCTTCAAGAAAACATAAATTCTATTTTATTGATATATAGACGGTTTGGCCGAGTGGTCTAAGGCGCCAGATTTAGGCTCTGGTTCGAAAGTGCGTGGGTTCAAATCCCACAATGTTTAAAAATATCCCTACGCTCTCCATTGTATTTCACTCCATGAAAAACAATTTCTTGAACAGCAAAATACGAAAATTAGTAGAAAAAAGGTTAGTCAGTCATTAATGTTTATTTCTTTTTTTTTTTTTAACAGAATTGATGGTAAATAATAAATATATT
The DNA here is from genome assembly GCF_001879475.1 of Ipomoea nil. Taxonomy (NCBI): domain Eukaryota; kingdom Viridiplantae; phylum Streptophyta; class Magnoliopsida; order Solanales; family Convolvulaceae; genus Ipomoea; species Ipomoea nil. The sequence goes on along the minus strand of NW_017619638.1, from coordinate 49,715 downwards.
GTAACTTCTAAAAGAATTGGATTTAACTTATCTTTTGTGTTAATGTCTATTTGCATACTATATGCCGTATACCCCAATCACCTGATGACGATATTGCACCCTTGCACTCCCTATTCACTGCTAAGATATCATTTAAACCACACAAGAGATCAGATGTCAGCAAAACTGCACTAAAAAGATCATGTGCATTGGATTTTTCCGAGAGGGTGTTGGTTAAAATCGAACAGGTTTTCTTCAAGAAAACATAAATTCTATTTTATTGATATATAGACGGTTTGGCCGAGTGGTCTAAGGCGCCAGATTTAGGCTCTGGTTCGAAAGGGCGTGGGTTCAAATCCCACAATGTTTAAAAATATCCCTACGCTCTCCATTGTATTTCACTCCATGAAAAACAATTACTTGAACAACAAAATACGAAATTTAGTAGAAAAAAGGTTAGTCAGTCATTAATGTTTATTTCTTTTTTTTTTTAACAGAATTGATGGTAAATAATAAATATATTGTAACTTCTAAAAGAATTGGATTTAACTTATCTTTTGTGTTAATGTCTATTTGCATACTATATGCCGTATACCCCAATCACCTGATGACGACATTGCGCCCGTGCACTCCCTATTCGCTGCTAAGATATCATTTAAACCACACAAGAGATCAGATGTCAGCAAAACTGCACTAAAAAGATCATGTGCATTGGATTTTACCAAGAGGGTGTTGGTTAGAATCGAACAGGTTTTCTTCAAGAAAATATAAATTCTATTTTATTGATGTATAGATGGTCTGGCCGAGTGCTCTAAGGCGCCAGATTTAGGCTCTGGTCCGAAAGGGCGTGGGTTCAAATCCCACAATGTTTAAAAATATCCCTACGCTCTCCATTGTATTTCACTCCATGAAAAACAATTTCTTGAACAGCAAAATACGAAAATTAGTAGAAAAAAGGTTAGTCAGTCATTAATGTTTATTTTTTTTTTTTTAACAGAATTGATAGTAAATAATAAATATATTGTAACTTCTAAAAGAATTGGATTTAACTTATCTTTTGTGTTAATGTTTATTTGCATACTATATGCCGTATACTCCAATCACCTGATGACGACATTGCACCCGTGCACTCCCTATTCACTGCTAAGATATCATTTAAACCACACAAGAGATCAGATGTCTGCAAAACTGCACTAAAAATATCATGTGGATTGGATTTTACCAAGAGGGTGTTGGTTAGAATCGAACAGGTTGTCTTCAAGAAATATAAATTCTATTTTATTGATGTATAGATGGTCTGGCCGAGTGCTCTAAGGCGCCAGATTTAGGCTCTGGTCCGAAAGGGCGTGGGTTCAAATCCCACAGTCGTAAAGAGATGTTTAAAAATATATCCCTACGCTCTCCATTGTATTTCACTCCATGAAAAACAATTACTTAAACAGCAAAATACGAAAATTAGTAGAAAAAAGGTTAGTCAGTCATTAATGTTTATTTCTTTTTTTTTTTTAAACAGAATTGGATTTAACTTATCTTTTGTGTAAATGTCTATTTGCATACTATATGCCGTATATCCCAATCACCTGATGACGACATTGCACCCGTGCACTCCATATTCACTGCTAAGATATCATTTAAACCGCATAAGAGATAAGATGTCAGCAAAATTGCACTAAAAAGATCATGTGCATTGGATTTTACCAAGAGGGTGTTGGTTAGAATTGAACAGGTTTTCTTCAAGAAAATATAAATTCTATTTTATTGATATATAGACTGTTTGGCCGAGTGGTCTAAGGCGCCAGATTTAGGCTCTGGTCCGAAAGGGCGTGGGTTCAAATCCCACAACCGTTAAGAGATGTTTAAAAATATCCCTACGCTCTCCATTGTATTTCACTTTTCCATGAAAAACAATTACTTAAACAGCAAAATACGAAAATTAGTAGAAAAAAGGTTAGTCAGTCATTAATGTTTATTTCTTTTTTTTTTTATCAGAATTGATGGTAAATAATAAATATATTGTAACTTCTAAAAGAATTGGATTTAACTTATCTTTTGGGTTAATGTCTATTTGCATACTATATGCCGTATACCCCAATCACCTGATGACGACATTGCACCCGTGCACTCCCTATTCACTGCTAAGATATCATTTAAACCACACAAGAGATCAGATGTCAGCAAAACTGCACTAAAAAGATCATGTGCATTGGATTTTACCAAGAGGGTGTTGGTTAGAATCGAACAGGTTTTCTTCAAGAAAATATAAATTCTATTTTATTGATATATAGATGGTTTGGCCGAGTGGTCTAAGGCGCCAGATTTAGGCTCTGGTTCGAAAGGGCGGGGGTTCAAATCCCACAGCCGTCAAGAGATGTTTAAAAATATATCCCTACGCTTTCCATTGTATTTCACTCCATGAAAAACAATTACTTAAACAACAAAATTCGAAAATTAGTAGAAAAAAGGTTAGTCAGTCATTAATGTTTATTTCTTTTTTTTTTTTAACAGAATTGATGGTGAGTAATAAATATATTGTAACTTCTAAAAGAATTGGATTTAACTTATCTTTTGTGTTAATGTCTATTTGCATACTATATGCCGTATACCCCAATCACCTGATGACGACATTGCACCCGTGCACTCCCTATTCACTGCTAAGATATCATTTAAACCACACAAGAGATCAGATGTCAGCAAAACTGCACTAAAAAGATCATGTGCATTGGATTTTACCAAGAGGGTGTTGGTTAGAATCGAACAGGTTTTCTTCAAGAAAATATAAATTCTATTTTATTGATGTATAGATGGTCTGGCCGAGAGCTCTAAGGCGCCAGATTTAGGCTCTGGTCCGAAAGGGCGTGGGTTCAAATCCCACAATGTTTAAAAATATCCCTACGCTCTCCATTGTATTTCACTCCATGAAAAACAATTTCTTGAACAGCAAAATACGAAAATTAGTAGAAAAAAGGTTAGTCAGTCATTAATGTTTATTTCTTTTTTTTTTTTTAACAGAATTGATGGTAAATAATAAATATATTGTAACTTCTAAAAGAATTGGATTTAACTTATCTTTTGTGTTAATGTTTATTTGCATACTATATGCCGTATACCCCAATCACTTGATGACGACATTGCACCCGTGCACTCCCTATTCACTGCTAAGATATCATTTAAACCACACAAGAGATCAGATGTCCGCAAAACTGCACTAAAAAGATCATGTGCATTGGATTTTACCAAGAGGGTGTTGGTTAGAATCGAACAGGTTTTCTTCAAGAAAATATAAATTCTATTTTATTGATGTATAGATGGTCTGGCCGAGTGCTCTAAGGCGCCAGATTTAGGCTCTGGTCCGAAAGGGCGTGGGTTCAAATCCCACAATGTTTAAAAATATCCCTACGCTCTCCATTGTATTTCACTCCATGAAAAACAATTTCTTGAACAGCAAAATACGAAAATTAGTAGAAAAAAGGTTAGTCAGTCATTAATGTTTATTTCTTTTTTTTTTTTTAACAGAATTGATGGTAAATAATAAATATATTGTAACTTCTAAAAGAATTGGATTTAACTTATCTTTTGTGTTAATGTCTATTTGCATACTATATGCCGTATACCCCAATCACCTGATGACGATATTGCACCCTTGCACTCCCTATTCACTGCTAAGATATCATTTAAACCACACAAGAGATCAGATGTCAGCAAAACTGCACTAAAAAGATCATGTGCATTGGATTTTACCGAGAGGGTGTTGGTTAAAATCGAACAGGTTTTCTTCAAGAAAACATAAATTCTATTTTATTGATATATAGACGGTTTGGCCGAGTGGTCTAAGGCACCAGATTTAGGCTCTGGTCTGAAAGGGTGTGGGTTCAAATCCCACAGCCGTCTAGAGATGTTTAAAAATATCCCTACGCTCTCCATTGTATTTCACTCCATGAAAAACAATTACTTAAACAGCAAAATACGAAAATTAGTAGAAAAAAGGTTAGTCAGTCATTACTTCTAAAAGAATTGGATTTAACTTATCTTTTGTGTAAATGTCTATTTGCATACTATATGCCGTATACCGCAATCACCTGATGACGACATTGCACCCGTGCACTCCCTATTCACTGCTAAGATATCATTTAAACCGCACAAGAGATAAGATGTCAGCAAAATTGCACTAAAAAGATCATGTGCATTGGATTTTACCAAGAGGGTGTTGGTTAGAATTGAACAGGTTTTCTTCAAGAAAATATAAATTCTATTTTATTGATATATAGACGGTTTGGCCGAGTGGTCTAAGGCGCCAGATTTAGGCTTTGCTCCGAAAGGGCGTGGGTTCAAATCCCACAGCCGTCAAGAGAAGAGATGTTTAAAAATATCCCTACGCTCTTCATTGAATTTCACTCCATGAAAAACAATTACTTAAATAGTAAAATACGAAAATTAGTAGAAAAAAGGTTAGTCAGTCATTAATGTTTATTTCTTTTTTTTTTTTTTAACAGAATTGATGGTAAGTAATAAATATATTGTAACTTCTAAAAGAATTGGATTTAACTTATCTTTTGTGTTAATGTCTATTTGCATACTATATGCCGTATACCCCAATCACCTGATGACGACATTGCACCCATGCACTCCCTATTGACTGCTATGATATCATTTCAACCACACAAGAGATCAGATGTCAGCAAAATGGCACTAAAAAGATCATGTGCATTGAATTTTACCATGAGGGTGTTGGTTAGAATCGAAAAGGTTTTCATCAGGAAAATATAAATTCTATTTTATTGATATATAGACGGTTTGGCCGAGTGGTCTAAGGTGCCAGATTTAGGCTCTGGTCCGAAAGGGCGTGGGTTCAAATCCCACAATGTTTAAAAATATCCCTACGCTCTCCATTGTATTTCACTCCATGAAAAACAATTACTTGAACAACAAACTACAAAAATTAGTAGAAAAAAGGTTAGTCAGTCATTAATGTTTATTTCTTTTTTTTTTTAACAGAATTGATGGTAAATAATAAATATATTGTAACTTCTAAAAGAATTGGATTTAACTTATCTTTTGTGTTAATGTCTATTTGCATACTATATGCCGTATACCCCAATCACCTGATGACGATATTGCACCCGTGCACTCCCTATTCAGTGCTAAGATATCATTTAAACCACACAAAAGATCAGATGTCAGCAAAACTGCACTAAAAAGATCATGTGCATAAGTGCATTGGATTTTACCAAGAGGGTGTTGGTTAGAATCGAACAGGTTTTCCTCAAGAAAATATAAATTCTATTTTATTTATATATAGACGATTTGGCCGAGTGGTCTCAGGTGCCAGATTTATGCTCTGGTCCTGAAGGGCGTGGGTTCAAATCTCACCGTCGTAAAGAGATGTTTAAAAATATATCCCTACCCTCTCCATTGTATTTCACTCCATGAAAAACAATTACTTAAACAGCAAAATACGAAAATTAGTAGAAAAAAGGTTAGTCAGTCATTAATGTTTATTTCTTTTTTTTTTTTTAACAGAATTGATGGTAAGTAATAAATATATTGTAACTTCTAAAAGAATTGGATTTAACTTTTCTTTTGTGTTAACGTCTATTTGCATACTATATGCCGTATACCCCAATCACCTGATGACGACATTGCAGCCTTGCACTCCCTATTCACTGCTAAGATATCATTTCAACCACACAAGATATCAGATGTCAGCAAAACTGCACTAAAAAGATCATGTGCATTGGATTTTACCAAGAGGGTGTTTGTTAAAATCGAAAAGGTTTTCTTCAAGAAAACATAAATTCTATTTTATTGATGTATAGATGGTCTGGCCGAGTGCTCTAAGGCGCCAGATTTAGGCTCTGGTCCGAAAGGGCGTGGGTTCAAATCCCACAATGTTTAAAAATATCCCTACGCTCTCCATTGTATTTCACTCCATGAAAAACAATTTCTTGAACAGCAAAATACGAAAATTAGTAGAAAAAAGGTTAGTCAGTCATTAATGTTTATTTCTTTTTTTTTTTTTAACAGAATTGATGGTAAATAATAAATATATTTTAACTTCTAAAAGAATTGGATTTAACTTATCTTTTGTGTTAATGTCTATTTGCATACTATATGCCGTATACCCCAATCACCTGATGACGATATTGCACCCGTGCACTCCCTATTCACTGCTAAGATATCATTTAAACCACACAAGAGATCAGATGTCAGCAAAACTGCACTAAAAAGATCATGTGCATTGGATTTTACCAAGAGGGTGTTGGTTAGAATCGAACAGGTTTTCTTCAAGAAAATATAAATTCTATTTTATTGATGTATAGATGGTCTGGCCGAGAGCTCTAAGGCGCCAGATTTAGGCTCTGGTCCGAAAGGGCGTGGGTTCAAATCCCACAATGTTTAAAAATATCCCTACGCTCTCTATTGTATTTCACTTTTCCATGAAAAACAATTACTTAAACATCAAAATACGAAAATTAGTAGAAAAAAGGTTAGTCAGTCATTAATGTTTATTTCTTTTTTTTTTTTAACAGAATTGATGGTAAGTAATAAATATATTGTGACTACTAAAAGAATTGGATTTCACTTATCTTTTGTGTTAATGTCTATTCGCATACTATATGCCGTATACCCCAATCACCTGATGACGACATTGCACCCATGCACTCCCTATTCACTGCTAAGATATCATTTCAACCACACAAGAGATCAGATGTCAGCAAAATGGCACTAAAAAGATCATGTGCATTGAATTTTACCATGAGGGTGGTTGTTAGAATCGAAAAGGTTTTCATCAAGAAAATATAAATTCTATTTTATTAATATATAGACGGTTTGGCCGAGTGGTCTAAGGTGCCAGATTTAGGCTCTGGTCCAAAAGGGTGTGGGTTCAAATCCCACAATGTTTAAAAATATCCCTACGCTCTCCATTGTATTTCACTCCATGAAGTCTATTTGCATACTATATGCCGTATACCCCAATCACCTGATGACGACATTGCACCCGTGCACTCCCTATTCACTGCTAAGATATCATTTAAACCACACAAGAGATCAGATGTCAGCAAAACTGCACTAAAAAGATCATGTGCATAAGTGCATTGGATTTTACCAAGAGGGTGTTGGTTAGAATCGAACAGGTTTTCTTCAAGAAAATATAAATTCTATTTTATTGATATATAGACGGTTTGGTCAAGTGGTCTCAGGTGCCAGATTTAGGCTCTGGTCCTAAAGGGCGTGGGTTCAAATCTCACAGCCATCAAGAGATGTTTAAAAATAACCCTACGCTCTCCATTGTATTTCACTCCATGAAAAACAATTACTTAAACAGCAAAATACGAAAATTAGTAGAAAAAAGGTTAGTAAGTCATTAATGTTTTTTTTTTTTTTAACAGAATTGAGGGTAAATAATAAATATATTGCAAATTCTAAAAGAATTGGATTTAACTTATCTTTTGTGTTAACGTCTATTTGCATACTATATGCCGAATACCCCAATCACCTTATGACGATATTGCACCCATGCACTCCCTATTCTCTGCTAAGATAACATTTAAACCACACAAGAGATCAGATGTCAGCAAAACTGCACTAAAAAGATCATATGCATTGGATTTTACCAAGAGGGTGTTGGTTAAAATCGAACCGGTTTTCTTCAAGAAAACAAAAATTCTATTTTATTGATATATAGACGGTTTGGCTGAGTGGTCTAAGGTGCCAAATTTAGGCTCTGGTTCGAAAGGGCGTGGGTTCAAATCCCACAGCCGTCAAGAGATGTTTAAAAATATATCCCTACGCTCTCCATTGTATTTCACTCCATGAAAAACAATTACTTAAACAACAAAATTAGTAGATTTTTTTTTTTTAAACAGAATTGATGGTAAATAATAAATATATTGTAACTTCTAAAAGAATTGGATTTAACTTATCTTTTGTGTTAATGTCTATTTGCATACTATATGCCGTACACCCCAATCACCTGATGACGACATTGCACCCGTGCACTCCCTATTCAATGCTAAGATATCATTTAAACCACACAAGAGATCAGATGTCAGCAAACCTGCACTAAAAAGATCATGTGCATTGGATTTTACCAAGAGGTTGTTGGTTAGAATCGACACGGTTTTCTTGAAAAAAATTTAAATTCTATTTTATTGATATATTGACGGTTTGGCCGAGTGGTCTAAGGCGCCAGATTTAGGCTCTGGTCTGAAAGGGCGTGGGTTCAAATCCCACAACCGTCAAGAGATGTTTAAAAATATCCCTACGCTCTCCATTGTATTTCACTCCATGAAAAACAATTACTTAAACAGCAAAATACGAAAATTAGTAGAAAAAAGGTTAGTCACAGAATTGATGGTAAATAATAAATATATTGTAACTTCTAAAAGAATTGGATTTAACTTATCTTCTGTGTTAATGTCTATTTGCATACTATATGTCGTATACCCCAATCACCTGATGACGACATTGCACCCGTGCACTCCCTATTCACTGCTAAGATATCATTTCAACCACACAGGAGATCAGATGTCAGCAAAACTGCACTAAAAAGATCATGTGCATTGAATTTTACCATGAGGGTGTTGGTTAGAATCGAACAGGTTTTCATCAAGAAAATATAAATTCTATTTTATTGATATATAGACGGTTTGGCTGAGTGGTCTGAGGTGCCAGATTTAGGCTCTAGTCCGAAAGGGCGTGGGTTCAAATCTCACAGCCGTCCAGAGGTGTTTAAAAATATCCCTAAGCTCTTCATTGTGTTTCACTCCATGAAAAAGAATTACTTAAACAGCAAAATACGAAAATTAGTAGAAAAAAGGTTAGTCAGTCATTAATGTTTATTTCTTTTTTTTTTTTTTAACAGAATTGATGGTAAATAATAAATATATTGCAAATTCTAAAAGAATTGGATTTAACTTATCTTTTGTGTTAACGTCTATTTGCATACTATATGCTGTATACCCCAATCACCTGATGACGATATTGCACCCTTGCACTCCCTATTCACTGCTAAGATATCATTTAAACCACACAAGAGATCAGATGTCAGCAAAACTGCACTAAAAAGATCATGTGCATTGGATTTTACCAAGAGGGTGTTGGTTAGAATCGAAAAGGTTGTCTTCAAGAAAATATAAATTCTATTTTATTGATATATAGACGGTTTGGCCGAGTGGTCTCAGGTGCCAGATTTAGGCTCTGGTCCTAAAGGGCGTGGGTTCAAATCTCACAGCCATCAAGAGATCTTTATAAATAACCGTACGCTCTCCATTTTATTTCACTCCATGAAAAACAATTACTTAAACAGCAAAATATGAAAATTAGTAGAAAAAATGTTAGTAAGTCATTAATGTTTTTTTTTTTTTTTTAACAGAATTGATGGTAAATAATAAATATATTGCAAATTCTAAAAGAATTGGATTTAACTTATCTTTTGTGTTAACATCTATTTGCATACTATATGCTGTATACCCCAATCATCTGATGACGATATTGCACCCTTGCACTCCCTATTCACTGCTAAGATATCATTTAAAGCACACAAGAGATCAGATGTCAGCAAAACTGCACTAAAAAGATCATGTGCATTGAATTTTACCATGAGGGTGTTGGTTAGAATCGAACAGGTTTTCATCAAGAAAATATAAATTCTATTTTATTGATATATAGACGGTTTGGCTGAGTGGTCTAAGGTGCCAGATTTAGGCTCTAGTTCGAGAGGGCGTGGGTTTAAATCTCACAGCCGTCCAGAGGTGTTTAAAAATATCCCTAAGCTCTTCATTGTGTTTCACTCCACGAAAAAGAATTTTACTTAAACAGCAAAATACGAAAATTAGTAGAAAAAAGGTTAGTCAGTCATTAATGTTTATTTTTTTTTTTTAAAACAGAATTGATGGTAAATAACAAATATATTGTAACTTCTAAAAGAATTGGATTTAACTTATCTTTTGTGTTAATGTCTATTTGCATACTATATGCCGTACACCCCAATCACCTGATGTTGCACCCGTGCACTCCCTATTCACGGCTAAGATATCATTTAAACCACACAAGAGATCAGATGTCAGCAAACCTACACTAAAAAGATCATGTGCATTGGATTTTACCAAGAGGGTGTTGGTTAGAATCTAACAGGTTTTCTTAAAGAAAATATAAATTCTATTTTATTGATTTATAGACGTTTTGGCCGAGTGGTCTCAGGTGCCAGATTTAGGCTCTGGTCCTAAAGGGCGTGGGTTTAAATCTCACAGCCATCAAGAGATGTTTAAAAATAACCCTACGCTCTCCATTTTATTTCACTCCATGAAAAACAATTACTTAAACAGCAAAATACGAAAATTAGTAGAAAAAAGGTTAGTAAGTCATTAATGTTTTGTTTTTTTTTAACAGAATTGATGGTAAATAATAAATATATTGCAAATTCTAAAAGAATTGGATATATCTTATCTTTTGTGTTAACGTCTATTTGCATACTATATGTAGGGATGGCAATGGGTCGGGTGTGGGTCGGGGAGGGCTACATCCATCACCCGACCCACCTTATATTTTCTCCACCCACCCCCACCTCCAACCCGCATCGGGTGGACTTTTTCAGAACCCACCCCCACCCGTACTGAGTGCGGGTGCCCACTACGGGTACCCACCACTTATCATCTTATTATGTTTTTCAAAAAATAATATTTAAATTATTTAAATATAATAAAAAATAAAATCCATTAGTGATACTAAAACATAAATAATGGAAATATTTAAATATAATAACTAAATTGTTAATTTGATATAAAAATAGTAAAAAGATACACGGAGTTATATAAACTATTATAAATAACTACATACTAGTATTTATTTTACTATTATATGTATATACACACACACATGGTGGGTCGGGTGGGGTTCTAGGCGGGTCTTGTACATAGAACCCGAATCCAACCCGACCCACCGCGGGTTTTCTTTTTTAAGACCCACCCCCGACCCACCACCCACCATCACCCAAAAAAACCCGATCCATGCGGGGTGGATTCGGGTGGATATCCACGGGTCGGATTGAAATTGCCATCCCTAACTATATGCCATATACCCCAATCACCTGATGACGATATTGCACCCTTTCACTCCCTATTCACTGCTAAGATATCATTTAAACCACACAAGAGATCAGATGTCAGCAAAACTACACTAAAAAGTTCATGTGCATTGGATTTTACCAAGAGGGTGTTGGTTAAAATCGAACAGGTTTTCTTCAAGAAAACATAAATTCTATTTTATTAATATATAGACGGTTTGGCCGAGTGGTCTAAGGCGCTAGATTTAGGCTCTGGTCCGAAAGGGCGTGGGTTCAAATCCCACAGCCGTCAAGAGATGTTTAAAAGTATCTTTACGCTCTCCATTGTATTTCACTCCCATGAAAAACAATTACTTAAACAGCAAAATACGAAAATTAGTAGAAAAAAGGTTAGTCAGTCATTAATGTTTATTTCTTTTTTTTTTTTAAAAACAGAATTGATGGTAAATAATAAATATATTGTAACTTCTAAAAGAATTGGATTTAACTTCTCTTTTGTGTTAATGTCTATTTTTGATACTATATGCCGTAACCCCAATCACCTGATGACGACATTGCACCCGTGCATTCCATATTCACTGCTAAGATATCATTTAAACCACACAAGAGATCAGATGTCAGCAAACTGCACTAAAAAGATCATGTGCATTGGATTTTACCAAGAGGGTGTTGGTTAGAATCGAACAGGTTTTCTTCAAGAAAATATAAATTCTATTTTATTGATATATAGACGGTTTGGTCAAGTGGTCTCAGGTGCCAGATTTAGGCTCTTGGTCCTAAAGGGCGTGGGTTCAAATCTCACAGCCATCAAGAGATGTTTAAAATAACCCTACGCTCTCCATTGTATTTCACTCCATGAAAAACAATTACTTAAACAGCAAAATACGAAAATTAGTAGAAAAAAGGTTAGTAAGTCATTAATTTGTTTTTTTTTTTTTTTTACAAGAATTGAGGGTAAATAATAAATATATTGCAAATTCTAAAAGAATTGGATTTAACTTATCTTTTGTGTTAACGTCTATTTGCATACATAATGCCGAATACCCCAATCACCTTATGACGATATTGCACCCATGCACTCCCTATTCTCTGCTAAGATAACATTTAAACACACAAGAGATCAGATGTCAGCAAAACTGCACTAAAAAGATCATATGCATTGGATTTTACCAAGAGGGTGTTGGTTAAATCGAACCGGTTTTCTTCAAGAAAACAAAAATTCTATTTTATTGATATATAGACGGTTTGGCTGAGTGGTCTAAGGTGCCAAATTTAGGCTCTGGTTCGAAAGGGCGTGGGTTCAAATCCCACAGCCGTCAAGAGATGTTTAAAATATATCCCTACGCTCTCCATTGTATTTCACTCATGAAAAACAATTACTTAAAATAACAAAATTAGTAGATTTTATTTTTAAACAGAATTGATGGTAAATAATAATATATTGTAACTTCTAAAAGAATTGGATTTAACTTATCTTTTGTGTTAATGTCTATTTGCATACTATATGCCGTACACCCCAATCACCTGATGACGACATTGCACCCGTGCACTCCCTATTCAATGCTAAGATATCATTTAAACCACACAAGAGATCAGATGTCAGCAAACTGCACTAAAAAGATCATGTGCATTGGATTTTACCAAGAGTTGTGTGTTAGAATCGACACGGTTTTCTTGAAAAAAATTTAAATTCTATTTTATTGATATATTGACGGTTTGGCCGAGTGGTCTAAGGCGCCAGATTTAGGCTCTGGTCTGAAAGGGCGTGGGTTCAAATCCCACAACGTCAAGAGATGTTTAAAAATATCCCTACGCTCTCCATTGTATTTCACTCCATGAAAAACAATTACTTAAACAGCAAAATACGAAAATTAGTAGAAAAAAGGTTAGTCACAGAATTGATGGTAAATAATAAATATATTGTAACTTCTAAAAGAATTGGATTTAACTTATCTTCTGTGTTAATGTCTATTTGCATACTATATGTCGTATACCCCAATCACCTGATGACGACATTGCACCCGTGCACTCCCTATTCATGCTAAGATATCATTTCAACCACACAGGAGATCAGATGTCAGCAAAACTGCACTAAAAAGATCATGTGCATTGAATTTTACCATGAGGGTGTTGGTTAGAATCGAACAGGTTTTCATCAAGAAAATATAAATTCTATTTTATTGATATATAGACGGTTTGGCTGAGTGGTCTGAGGTGCCAGATTTAGGCTCTAGTCCGAAAGGGCGTGGGTTCAAATCTCACAGCCGTCCAGAGGTGTTTAAAAATATCCCTAAGCTCTTCATTGTGTTTCACTCCATGAAAAAGAATTACTTAAACAGCAAAATACGAAAATTAGTAGAAAAAAGGTTAGTCAGTCATTAATGTTTATTTCTTTTTTTTTTTTTAACAGAATGATGGTAAATAATAAATATATTGCAAATTCTAAAAGAATTGGATTTAACTTATCTTTTGTGTTAACGTCTATTTGCATACTATATGCTGTATACCCAATCACCTGATGACGATATTGCACCCTTGCACTCCCTATTCACTGCTAAGATATCATTTAAACCACACAAGAGATCAGATGTCAGCAAACTGCACTAAAAAGATCATGTGCATTGGATTTTACCAAGAGGTGTTGGTTAGAATCGAAAAGGTTGTCTTCAAAAAAATATAAATTCTATTTTATTGATATATAGACGGTTTGGCCGAGTGGTCTCAGGTGCCAGATTTAGGCTCTGGTCCTAAAGGGCGTGGGTTCAAATCTCACAGCCATCAAGAGATCTTTATAAATAACCGTACGCTCTCCATTTTATTTCACTCCATGAAAAACAATTACTTAAACAGCAAAATATGAAAATTAGTAGAAAAAATGTTAGTAAGTCATTAATGTTTTTTTTTTTTTTTTTAACAGAATTGATGGTAAATAATAAATATATTGCAAATTCTAAAAGAATTGGATTTAACTTATCTTTGTGTTACACTATTATCTCTCTCTTGT
>NW_017619638.1:0-35645 GCF_001879475.1 Ipomoea nil | reverse complement strand
TAAGGGCGTGGGTTCAAATCCCACAATGTTTAAAAATATCCCTACGCTCTCCATTGTATTTCACTCCATGAAAAACAATTTCTTAACAGCAAAATACGAAAATTAGTAGAAAAAGGTTAGTCAGTCATTAATGTTTATTTCTTTTTTTTTTTTAACAGAATTGATGGTAAATAATAATATATTTGTAACTTCTAAAAGAATTGGATTTAACTTATCTTTTGTGTTAATGTCTATTTGCATACTATATGCCGTATACCCCATCACCTGATGACGATATTGCACCCTTGCACTCCCTATTCACTGCTAAGATATCATTTAAACCACACAAGAGATCAGATGTCAGCAAAACTGCACTAAAAAGATCATGTGCATTGGATTTTACCAGAGGGTTGGTTAAATCGAACAGGTTTTCTTCAAGAAACATAAATTCTATTTTATTGATATATAGACGGTTTTGCCGAGTGGTCTAAGGCCAGATTTAGGCTCTGTCAAAGGGTGTGGTTCAAATCCCACAGCCGTCTAGAGATGTTTAAAAATATCCCTACGCTCTCCATTGTATTTCACTCCATGAAAAACAATTACTTAAACAGCAAAATACGAAATTAGTAGAAAAAAGGTTATGTCAGTCATTACTTCTAAAAGAATTGGATTTAACTTTTCTTTTGTGTAAATGTCTATTTGCATACTATATGCCGTATACCCAATCACCTGATGACGACATTGCACCCGTGCACTCCCTATTCACTGCTAAGATATCATTTAAACCACAAGAGATAAGATGTCAGCAAATGCACTAAAAAGATCATGTGCATTGGATTTTACCAAGAGGGTGTTGGTTAGAATTCGAACAGGTTTTCTTCAAGAAAATATAAATTCTATTTTATTGATATATAGACGGTTTGGCCGAGTGGTCTAAGGCGCCAGATTTAGGCTTTGTCCAAAGGGCGTGGGTTCAAATCCCACAGCCGTCAGAGAAGATGTTTAAAAATATCCCTACGCTCTTCATTGATTTCACTCATGAAAACAAATTACTTAAATAGTAAAATACGAAAATTAGTAGAAAAAAGGTTAGTCAGTCATTAATTTATTTCTTTTTTTTTTTTTTAACAGAATTGATGGTAAGTAATAAATATATTGTACTTCTAAAAGAATTGGATTTAACTTATCTTTTTTTGTGTTAATGTCTATTTGCATACTATATGCCGTATACCCCAATCACCTGTGACGACATTGCACCCATGCACTCCCTATTACTGCTATGATATCATTTCAACCACACAAGAGATCAGATGTCAGCAAATGCACTAAAAAGATCATGTGCATTGATTTTACCATGAGGGTGTTGTGTTAGAATCGAAAAGGTTTTCATCAGGAAAATATAAATTCTATTTTATTGATATATAGACGGTTTGGGAGTGGTCTAAGGTGCCAGATTTAGGCTCTGGTCCGAAAGGGCGTGGGTTCAAATCCCTCAATGTTTAAAAATATCCCTACGCTCTCCATTGTATTTCACTCCATGAAAAACAATTACTTAACACAACTACAAAAATTAGTAGAAAAAAGGTTAGTCAGTCATTAATGTTTATTTTTTTTTTTTTAACAGAATTGATGGTAAATAATAAATATATTGTAACTTCAAAGAATTGGATTTAACTTATCTTTTGTGTTAATGTCTATTTGCATACTATATGCCGTATACCCAATCACCTGATGACGATATTGACCCGTGCACTCCCTATTCATGCTAAGATATCATTTAAACCACACAAAAGATCAGATGTCAGCAAAACTGCACTAAAATCATGATGCATAGTGCATTGGATTTTACCAAGAGGGTGTTGGTTAGAATCGACAGGTTTCCTCAAGAAAATATAAATTCTATTTATTTATATAGACGATTTGGCCGAGTGGTCTTAGTGCCAGATTTATGCTCTGGTCCTGAAGGCGTGGGTTCAAATCTCCACCGTCGTAAGAGTTTTAAATATATCCCTACTCTCCATTGTATTTCACTCCATGAAAAACAATTACTTAAACAGCAAAATACGAAAATTAGTAGAAAAAAGGTTAGTCAGTCATTAATGTTTATTTCTTTTTTTTTAACAGAATTGATGGTATAATAAATATATTGTAACTTCTAAAAGAATTGGATTAACTTTTCTTTGTGTTAGTCTATTTGCATACTATATGCGTATACCCCAATCACCTGATGACGACATTGCGCCTTGCACTCCCTATTCACTGCTAAGATATCATTTCAACCACACAAAGATCAGATGTCAGCAAAACTGCACTAAAAAGATCATGTGCATTGGATTTTACCAAGAGGGTGTTGTTAAAATCGAACAGGTTTCTTCAAGAATAAATTCTATTTATTGATTATAGATGGTCTGGCGAGTGTCTAAGGCGCCAGATTTTGGCTCTGGTCCGAAAGGGCGTGGGTTCAAATCCCACAATGTTTAAAATATTCCTACGCTCTCCATTGTATTTCTCCATGAAAAACAATTTCTAACAGCAAATACGAAAATTAGTAGAAAAAAGGTTAGTCAGTCATTAATGTTTATTTCTTTTTTTTTTTTTACAGAATTGATGGTAAATATAAATATATTTTAACTTCTAAAAGAATTGGATTTAACTTCTTTTGTGTTAATGTCTATTTGCATACTATATGCCGTATACCCCAATCACCTGATGACGATATTGCACCCGTGCACTCCCTATTCACTGCTAAGATATCTTTAAACCACACAAGAGATCAGATGTCAGCAAAACTGCACTAAAAAGATCATGTGCATTGGATTTTACCAAGAGGGTGTTGGTTAGAATCGAACAGGTTTTCTTCAAGAAAATATAAATTCTATTTTATTGATGTATAGATGGTTGGCCGAGTGCTCTAAGGCGCAGATTTAGGCTCTGGTCCGAAAGGGCGTGGGTTCAAATCCCACAATGTTTAAAATATCCCTACGCTCTCTATTGTATTTCACTTTCCATGAAAACAATTACTAAACATCAAAATACGAAAATTAGTAGAAAAAAGGTTAGTCAGTCATTAATGTTTATTTCTTTTTTTTTTAACAGAATTGATGGTAATATAAATATATGTGATACTAAAAGAATTGGATTTCACTTATCTTTTGTGTTAATGTCTATTGCATACTATATGCCGTATACCCAATCACCTGATGACGACATTGCACCCATGCACTCCCTATTCACTGCTAAGATATCATTTTAACACACAAGAGATCAGATGTCAGCAAACTGCACTAAAAAGATCATGTGCATTGAATTTTACCATGAGGGTGGTTGTTAGAATCGAAAAGGTTTTCATCAAGAAAATATAAATTCTATTTTATTAATATATAACGGTTTGGCCGAGTGGTCTAAGGTGCCAGATTTAGGCTCTGGTCCAAAGGGGTGGGTTCAAATCCCACAATGTTTAAAAATATCCCTACGCTCTCCATTGTATTTCACTCCAGATTGAAGTCTATTTGATACTATATGCCGCTATACCCCAATCACCTGATAGCGACATTGCACCCGTGCACTCCCTATTCACTTGCTAAGATATCATTTAAACCACACAAGAGTCAGATGTCAGCAAAACTGCACTAAAAAGTCATGTGCATAAGTGCATTGGATTTTACCAAGAGGGTGTTTGTTAGAATCGAACAGGTTTTCTTCAAGAAAATATAAATTCTATTTTATTGATATATAGACGGTTTTGGTCAAGTGGTCTCAGGTGCCAGATTTAGGCTCTGGTCCTAAAGGGCGTGGGTTCAAATCTCACAGCCATCAAGAGATGTTTAAAAATAACCCACGCTCTCCATTGTATTTCACTCCATGAAAAACAATTACTTTAACAGCAAAATACGAAAATTAGTAGAAAAAAGGTTAGTAAGTCATTAATTTTTTTTTTTTTTTTAACAGAATTAGGGTAAATAATAAATATATTGCAAATTCTAAAGAATTGGATTTAATTATCTTTTGTGTTAACGTCTATTTGCATACTATATGCCGAATACCCAATCACCTTATGACGATATTGCACCCATGCACTCCCTATTCTCTGCTAAGATAACATTTAAACCACACAAGAGATCAGATGTCAGCAAAACTGCACTAAAAAGATCATATGCATTGGATTTACCAGAGGGTGTTGGTTAAATCGAACCGGTTTTCTTCAAGAAAACAAAAAATTCTATTTTTTGATATATAGACGGTTTGGCTGAGTGGTCTAAGGTGCCAAATTTAGGCTCTGGTTCGAAAGGGCGTGGGTTCAAATCCCACAGCCGTCAAGAGATGTTTAAAAATATATCCCTACGCTCTCCATTGTATTTCACTCCATGAAAACAATTACTTAAACAAACAAAATTAGTAGATTTTTTTTTTTTAAACAGAATTGATTGTAAATAATAAATATATTGTAACTTCTAAAAGAATTGTTTAACTTATCTTTGTGTTAATGTCTATTTGCATACTATATGCCGTACACCCAATCACCTGATGACGACATTGCACCCTGCACTCCCTATTCAATGCTAAGATATCATTTTAAACCACACAAGAGATCAGATGTCAGCAACCTCGCACTAAAAAGATCATGTGCATTGGATTTTACCAAGAGGTGTTGGTTAGAATCGACACGGTTTTCTTGAAAAAAATTTAAATTCTATTTTATTGATATATTGACGGTTTGGCCGAGTGGTCTAAGCCCAGATTTAGGCTCTGGTCTGAAAGGGCGTGGGTTCAAATCCCACAACCGTCAAGAGATGTTTTAAAAATATCCTACGCTCTCCATTGTATTTCACCTCATGAAAAACAATTACTTAAACAGCAAAATCGAAAATTAGTAGAAAAAAGGTTAGTCACAGAATTGATGGTAAATAATAAATATATTGTAACTTCTAAAAGAATTGGATTTAACTTATCTTCTGTGTTAATGTCTATTTGCATACTTATTGTCGTATACCCCAATCACCTGATGACGACATTGCACCCGTGCACTCCCTATTCACTGCTAAGATATCATTTCAACCACACAGGAGATCAGATGTCAGCAAAACTGCACTAAAAGAATCATGTGCATTGAATTTTACCATGAGGGTGTTGGTTAGAATCGAACAGGTTTCATCAAGAAAATATAAATTCTATTTTATTGATATATAGACGGTTTGGCTGGGGTCTGAGGTGCCAGATTTAGGCTCTAGTCCGAAAGGGCGTGGGTTCAAATCTCACAGCCGTCCAGAGGTGTTTAAAAATATCCCTAAGCTCTTCATTGTGTTTCACTCCATGAAAAAGAATTACTTAAACAGCAAAATACGAAAATTAGTAGAAAAAGGTTAGTCAGTCATTAATGTTTATTTCTTTTTTTTTTTTTAACAGAATTGATGGTAAATAATAAATATATTGCAAATTCTAAAAGAATTGGATTTAACTTATCTTTTTGTGTTAACGTCTATTTGCATACTATATGCTGTATACCCCAATCACCTGATGACGATATTGCACCTTGCACTCCCTATTCACTGCTAAGATATCATTTAAACCACACAAGAGATCAGATGTCAGCAAAACTGCACTAAAAGATCATGTGCATTGGTTTTACCAAGAGGGTGTTGGTTAGAATCGAAAAGGTTGTCTTCAAGAAAATATAAATTCTATTTTATTGATATATAGACGGTTTGGCCGAGTGGTCTCAGGTGCCAGATTTAGGCTCTTGTCCTAAAGGGCGTGGGTTCAAATCTCACAGCCATCAAGAGATCTTTATAAATAACCGTACGCTCTCCATTTTTATTTCACTCCATGAAAAACAATTACTTAAACAGCAAAATATGAAAATTAGTAGAAAAAATGTTAGTAAGTCATTAATGTTTTTTTTTTTTTTAACAGAATGATGGTAAATAATAAATATATTGCAAATTCTAAAAATTGGATTTAACTTATCTTTTGTGTTACATCTATTTGCATACTATATGCTGTATACCCCAATCATCTGATGACGATATTGCACCCTTGCACTCCCTATTCACTGCTAAGATATCATTTAAAGCACACAAGAGATCAGATGTCAGCAAAACTGCACTAAAAAGATCATGTGCATTGAATTTTACCATGAGGGTGTTGGTTAGAATCGAACAGGTTTTCATCAAGAAAATATAAATTCTATTTTATTGATATATAGACGGTTTGGCTGAGTGGTCTAAGGTGCCAGATTTAGGCTCTAGTTCGAGAGGGCGTGGGTTTAAATCTCACAGCCGTCCAGAGGTGTTTAAAAATATCTCCTAAGCTCTTCATTGTGTTTCACTCCACGAAAAAGAATTTTACTTAAACAGCAAAATACGAAAATTAGTAGAAAAAGGTTAGTCAGTCATTAATGTTTATTTTTTTTTTTTAAAACAGAATTGATGGTAAATAACAAATATATTGTAACTTCTAAAAGAATTGGATTTAACTTATCTTTTTGTGTTAATGTCTATTTGCATACTATATGCCGTTACACCCAATCACCTGATGTTGCACCCGTTCACTCCTATTCACGGCTAAGATATCATTTAAACCACACAAGAGATCAGATGTCAGCAAACCTACACTAAAAAGATCATGTGATTGGATTTTACCAAGAGGGTGTTGGTTAGAATCTAACAGGTTTTCTTAAAGAAAATATAAATTCTATTTTTATTGATTTATAGACGTTTTGGCCGAGTGGTCTCAGGTGCCAGATTTAGGCTCTGGTCCTAAAGGGCGTGGGTTTAAATCTCACAGCCATCAAGAGATGTTTAAAATAACCCTACGCTCTCCATTTTATTTCACTCCATGAAAAACAATTACTTAAACAGCAAAATACGAAAATTAGTAGAAAAAAGGTTAGTAAGTCATTAATGTTTTGTTTTTTTTTAACAGAATTGATGGTAAATAATAAATATATTGCAAATTCTAAAAGAATTGGATATATCTTATCTTTTGTGTTAACGTCTATTTGCATACTATATGTAGGGATGGCAATGGGTCGGGTGGGTCGGGGAGGGCTACATCCATCACCCGACCCACCTTATATTTTCTCCACCCACCCCCACCTCCAACCCGCATCGGGTGGACTTTTTCAGAACCCACCCCACCCGTACTGAGTGCGGGTGCCCACTACGGGTACCCACCACTTATCATCTTATTATGTTTTTCAAAAAATAATATTTAAATTATTTAAATATAATAAAAAAATAAATCCATTAGTGATACTAAAACATAAATAATGGAAATATTTAAATATAATAACTAAATTGTTAATTTGTATTAAAAAATAGTAAAAAGATACACGGAGTTATATAAACTATTATAAATAACTACATACTAGTATTTATTTTACTATTATATGTATATACACACACACATGGTGGGTCGGGTGGGGTTTCTAGGCGGGTCTTGTACATAGAACCCGAATCCAACCCGACCACCGCGGGTTTTCTTTTTTTAAGACCCACCCCCGACCCACCACCCACCATCACCCAAAAAACCCGATCCATGCGGGGTGGATTCGGGTGGATATCCACGGTCGGATTGAAATTGCCATCCCTAACTATATGCCATATACCCCAATCACCTGATGACGATATTGCACCCTTTCACTCCCTATTCACTGCTAAGATATCATTTAAACCACACAAGAGATCAGATGTCAGCAAAACTACACTAAAAAGTTCATGTGCATTGGATTTTACAAAGAGGGTGTTGGTTAAAATCGAACAGGTTTTCTTCAAGAAAACATATAAATTCTATTTTATTAATATATAGACGGTTTGGCCGAGTGGTCTAAGGCGCTAGATTTAGGCTCTGGTCCGAAAGGGCGTGGGTTCAAATCCCACAGCCGTCAAGAGATGTTTAAAAGTATCTTTACGCTCTCCATTGTATTTCACTCCATGAAAAACAATTACTTAAACAGCAAAATACGAAAATTAGTAGAAAAAAGGTTAGTCAGTCATTAATGTTTATTTCTTTTTTTTTTTTAAACAGAATTGATGGTAAATAATAAATATATTGTAACTTCTAAAAGAATTGGATTTAACTTCTCTTTTGTGTTAATGTCTATTTGCATACTATATGCCGTACACCCCAATCACCTGATGACGACATTGCACCTGTGCATTCCATATTCACTGCTAAGATATCATTTAAACCACACAAGAGATCAGATGTCAGCAAACCTGCACTAAAAAGATCATGTGCATTGGATTTTACCAAGAGGGTGTTGGTTAGAATCGAACAGGTTTTCTTCAAGAAAATATAAATTCTATTTTATTGATATATAGACGGTTTGGTCAAGTGGTCTCAGGTGCCAGATTTAGGCTCTGGTCCTAAAGGGCGTGGGTTCAAATCTCACAGCCATCAAGAGATGTTTAAAAATAACCCTACGCTCTCCATTGTATTTCACTCCATGAAAAACAATTACTTAAACAGCAAAATACGAAAATTAGTAGAAAAAAGGTTAGTAAGTCATTAATGTTTTTTTTTTTTTTTAACAGAATTGAGGGTAAATAATAAATATATTGCAAATTCTAAAAGAATTGGATTTAACTTATCTTTTGTGTTAACGTCTATTTGCATACTATATGCCGAATACCCCAATCACCTTATGACGATATTGCACCCATGCACTCCCTATTCTCTGCTAAGATAACATTTAAACCACACAAGAGATCAGATGTCAGCAAAACTGCACTAAAAAGATCATATGCATTGGATTTTACCAAGAGGGTGTTGGTTAAAATCGAACCGGTTTTCTTCAAGAAAACAAAAATTCTATTTTATTGATATATAGACGGTTTGGCTGAGTGGTCTAAGGTGCCAAATTTAGGCTCTGGTTCGAAAGGGCGTGGGTTCAAATCCCACAGCCGTCAAGAGATGTTTAAAAATATATCCCTACGCTCTCCATTGTATTTCACTCCATGAAAACAATTACTTAAATAACAAAATTAGTAGATTTTTTTTTAAACAGAATTGATGGTAAATAATAATATATTGTAACTTCTAAAAGAATTGGATTTAACTTATCTTTTGTGTTAATGTCTATTTGCATACTATATGCCGTACACCCCAATCACTGATGACGACATTGCACCCGTGCACTCCCTATTCAATGCTAAGATATCATTTAAACCACACAAGAGATCAGATGTCAGCAACCTGCACTAAAAAGATCATGTGCATTGGATTTTACCAAGAGGTTGTTGGTTAGAATCGACACGGTTTTCTTGAAAAAAATTTAAATTCTATTTTATTGATATATTGACGGTTTTGGCCGAGTGGTCTAAGGCGCCAGATTTAGGCTCTGGTCTGAAAGGGCGTGGGTTCAAATCCCACAACCGTCAAGAGATGTTTAAAAATATCCCTACGCTCTCCATTGTATTTCACTCCATGAAAAACAATTACTTAAACAGCAAAATACGAAAATTAGTAGAAAAAAGGTTAGTCACAGAATTGATGGTAAATAATAAATATATTGTAACTTCTAAAAGAATTGGATTTAACTTATCTTCTGTGTTAATGTCTATTTGCATACTATATGTCGTATACCCCAATCACCTGATGACGACATTGCACCCGTGCACTCCCTATTCACTGCTAAGATATCATTTCAACCACACAGGAGATCAGATGTCAGCAAAACTGCACTAAAAAGATCATGTGCATTGAATTTTACCATGAGGGTGTTGGTTAGAATCGAACAGGTTTTCATCAAGAAAATATAAATTCTATTTTATTGATATATAGACGGTTTGGCTGAGTGGTCTGAGGTGCCAGATTTAGGCTCTAGTCCGAAAGGGCGTGGGTTCAAATCTCACAGCCGTCCAGAGGTGTTTAAAAATATCCCTAAGCTCTTCATTGTGTTTCACTCCATGAAAAAGAATTACTTAAACAGCAAAATACGAAAATTAGTAGAAAAAAGGTTAGTCAGTCATTAATGTTTATTTCTTTTTTTTTTTTTTAACAGAATTGATGGTAAATAATAAATATATTGCAAATTCTAAAAGAATTGGATTTAACTTATCTTTTGTGTTAACGTCTATTTGCATACTATATGCTGTATACCCCAATCACCTGATGACGATATTGCCCTTGCACTCCCTATTCACTGCTAAGATATCATTTAAACCACACAAGAGATCAGATGTCAGCAAAACTGCACTAAAAAGATCATGTGCATTGGATTTTACCAAGAGGGTGTTGGTTAGAATCGAAAAGGTTGTCTTCAAGAAAATATAAATTCTATTTTATTGATATATAGACGGTTTGGCCGAGTGGTCTCAGGTGCCAGATTTAGGCTCTGGTCCTAAAGGGCGTGGGTTCAAATCTCACAGCCATCAAGAGATCTTTATAAATAACCGTACGCTCTCCATTTTATTTCACTCCATGAAAAACAATTACTTAAACAGCAAAATATGAAAATTAGTAGAAAAAATGTTAGTAAGTCATTAATGTTTTTTTTTTTTTTAACAGAATTGATGGTAAATAATAAATATATTGCAAATTCTAAAAGAATTGGATTTAACTTATCTTTTGTGTTACATCTATTTGCATACTATATGCTGTATACCCCAATCATCTGATGACGATATTGCACCCTTGCACTCCCTATTCACTGCTAAGATATCATTTAAAGCACACAAGAGATCAGATGTCAGCAAAACTGCACTAAAAAGATCATGTGCATTGAATTTTACCATGAGGGTGTTGGTTAGAATCGAACAGGTTTTCATCAAAGAAATATAAATTCTATTTTGATATATAGACGGTTTGGCTGAGTGGTCTAAGGTGCCAGATTTAGGCTCTAGTTCGAGAGGGCGTGGGTTCAAATCTCACAGCCGTCCAGAGGTGTTTAAAAATATCCCTAAGCTCTTCATTGTGTTTCACTCCACGAAAAAGAATTTTACTTAAACAGCAAAATACGAAAATTAGTAGAAAAAAGGTTAGTCAGTCATTAATGTTTATTTTTTTTTTTTTAAAACAGAATTGATGGTAAATAACAAATATATTGTAACTTCTAAAAGAATTGGATTTAACTTATCTTTTTGTTAATGTCTATTTGCATACTATATGCCGTACACCCCAATCACCTGATGTTGCACCCGTGCACTCCTATTCACGGCTAAGATATCATTTAAAACCACACAAGAGATCAGATGTCAGCAAACCTACACTAAAAAGATCATGTGCATTGGATTTTACCAAGAGGGTGTTGGTTAGAATCTAACAGGTTTTCTTAAAGAAAATATAAATTCTATTTTATTGATTTATAGACGTTTTGGCCGAG
The DNA here is from genome assembly GCF_001879475.1 of Ipomoea nil. Taxonomy (NCBI): domain Eukaryota; kingdom Viridiplantae; phylum Streptophyta; class Magnoliopsida; order Solanales; family Convolvulaceae; genus Ipomoea; species Ipomoea nil. The sequence continues at coordinate 24,343 of NW_017619638.1, read as the reverse complement.
TGGTCTCAGGTGCCAGATTTAGGCTCTGGTCCTAAAGGGCGTGGGTTTAAATCTCACAGCCATCAAGAGATGTTTAAAAATAACCCTACGCTCTCCATTTTATTTCACTCCATGAAAAACAATTACTTAAACAGCAAAATACGAAAATTAGTAGAAAAAAGGTTAGTAAGTCATTAATGTTTTTTTTTTTTTAACAGAATTGATGGTAAATAGTAAATATATTGCAAATTCTAAAAGAATTGGATATATCTTATCTTTTGTGTTAACGTCTATTTGCATACTATATGTAGGGATGGCAATGGGTCGGGTGTGGGTCGGGGAGGGCTACATCCATCACCCGACCCACCTTATATTTTCTCCACCCCCCCCACCTCCAACCCGCATCGGGTGGACTTTTTCAGAACCCACCCCCACCCGTACTGAGTGCGGGTGCCCACTACGGGTACCCACCACTTATCATCTTATTATGTTTTTCAAAAAATAATATTTAAATTATTTAAATATAATAAAAAAATAAAATCCATTAGTGATACTAAAACATAAATAATGGAAATATTTAAATATAATAACTAAATTGTTAATTTGATATAAAAATAGTAAAAAGATACACGGAGTTATATAAACTATTATAAATAACTACATACTAGTATTTATTTTACTATTATATGTATATACACACACACATGGTGGGTCGGGTGGGGTTCTAAGCGGTCTTGTACATAGAACCCGAATCCAACCCGACCCACCGCGGGTTTTCTTTTTTAAGACCCACCCCCGACCCACCACCCACCATCACCCAAAAAACCCGATCCATGCGGGGTGGATTCGGGTGGATATCCACGGGTCGGATTGAAATTGCCATCCCTAACTATATGCCATATACCCCAATCACCTGATGACGATATTGCACCCTTTCACTCCCTATTCACTGCTAAGATATCATTTAAACCACACAAGAGATCAGATGTCAGCAAAACTACACTAAAAAGATCATGTGCATTGGATTTTACAAGAGGGTGTTGGTTAAAATCGAACAGGTTTTCTTCAAGAAAACATAAATTCTATTTTATTAATATATGACGGTTGCGAGCCTCTTCCTACAGGCTCTAAACGCCTAGATTATTAGGCGCTCTCGTCCGAAAGGGCGTGGTTCAAATCCACAGCCGTCAAGAGAGTTTAAAAGTATCTTTACGCTCTCCATTGTATTTCACTCCATGAAAAACAATTACTTAACAGCAAAATACGAAAATTAGTAGAAAAAAGGTTAGTCAGTCATTAATGTTTATTTCTTTTTTTTTTTAAACAGAATTGATGGTAAATAATAAATATATTGTAACTTCTAAAGAATTGGATTTAACTTCTCTTTTGTTAATGTCTATTTGCATACTATATGCCGTACACCCCAATCACCTGATGACGACATTGCACGCTTCATTCCATATTCACTGCTAAGATATCATTTAAACCACACAAGAGATCAGATGTCAGCAACCTGCACTAAAAGATCATGTGCATTGGATTTTACCAAGAGGGTTTGGTTAGAATCGAACAGGTTTTCTTCAGAAAATATAAATTCTATTTATATATATTGACGGTTTGGCCGAGTGGTCTAAGGCGCAGATTTAGGCTCTGGCTGAAAGGGCGTGGTTCAAATCCACAGCCGTCAGAGATGTTTAAAAATCCCTACGCTCTCCACTGTATTTCACTCCATGAAAAAGAATTACTTAAACACAAAATACAGTCATTAATGTTTATTTCCTTTTTTTTTTTTAACAGAATTGATGGTAAATAATAAATATATTGTAACTTCTAAAAGAATTGGATTTAACTTATCTTTTGTGTTAATGTCTATTTGCATACTATATGCGTATACCCCAATCACCTGATGACGACATTGCACCCGTGCACTCCCTATTCACTGCTAAGATATCATTTAAACCACACAAGCGATCAGATGTCAGCAAAACTGCACTAAAAAGATCATGTGCATTGGATTTTACCATGAGGATGTTGGTTAGAATCGAACAGGTTTTCATCAAGAAAATATAAATTCTATTTTATTGCTATATAGACGGTTTAGCCGAGGGGTCTAAGGTGCCAGATTTAGGCTCTAGTCCGAAAGGGCGTGGGTTTAAATCCCACAGCCGTCAAGAGATGTTTAAAAATATCCCTACGCTTTCCATTGTATTTCACTCCATGAAAAACAATTACTTAAATAGTAAAATACGAAAATTAGTAGAAAAAAGGTTAGTCAGTCATTAATGTTTATATCTTTTTTTTTTTTTAACAGAATTGATGGTGAGATAATAAAATATATAGTAACTTCTAAAAGAATTGGATTTAATTATCTTTTTGTGTTAATGTCTATTTGCATACTATATGCCGTATACCCAATCACCTGATGACGACTTTGCACCCGTGCACTCCCTATTCACTGGCTAAGATATCATTTAAACCACACAAGAGATCAGATGTCAGCAAAACTGCACTAAAAAGATCTTGTGCATTGGATTTTACCAAGAGGGTGTTGGTTAGAATCCGACAGGTATTCTTCAAGAAAATATAAATTCTATTTTATTGATTTATAGACGGTTTAGCCGAGTGGTCTAAGGCGCCAGATTTAGGCTCTGGTCCGAAAGGGCGTGGGTTCAAATCCCACAGCCGTTTAAGAGATGTTTAAAAATATCCCTACGCTCTCCATTGTATTTCACTTTTCCATGAAAAACAATTACTTAAACCGCAAAATACGAAAATTAGTAGAAAAAAGGTTAGTCAGTCATTAATGTTTATTTCTTTTTTTTTTTTTATCAGAATTGATGGTAAATAATAAATATATTGTAACTTCTAAAAGAATTGGATTTAACTTATCTTTTGTGTTAATGTCTATTTGCATACTATATGCTGTAAACCCAATAACCTGATGACGACATTGCACCTTGCACCTCCTCTTCACTGCTAAGATATCATTTAAACCACACAAGAGATCAGATGTCAGCAAAACTGCACTAAAAAGATCATGTGCATTGGATTTTACCAAGAGGGTGTTGGTTAGAATCGAACAGGTTTTCTTCAAGAAAATATAAATTCTCTTTTATTGATATATAGATGGTTTGGCCGAGTGGTCTAAGGCGCTAAATTTAGGCTCTGGTTCGAAAGGGCGTGGGTTCAAAACCCACAGCCGTTAAGAGATGTTTAAAAATATCCCTACGCTTTCCATTGTATTTCACTCCATGAAAAACAATTACTTAAACAGAAAAATACGAAAATTAGTAGAAAAAAGGTTAGTCAGTCATTAATGTTTATTTCTTTTTTTTTTTTAACAGAATTGATGGTTAGTAATATATATATTGTAACTTCTAAAAGAATTGGATTTAACTTCTCTTTTGTGTTAATGTCTATTTGCATACTATATGCCGTATACCCCAATCACTTGATGACGACATTGCACCCGTGCACTCCCTATTCACTGCTAAGATATCATTTAAACCACACAAGAGATCAGATGTCAGCAAAACTGCACTAAAAAGATCATGTGCATTGGATTTTACCAAGAGGGTGTTGGTTAGAATCGAACAGGTATTCTTCAAGAAAATATAAATTCTCTTTTATTGATATATAGATGGTTTGGCCGACTGGTCTAAGGCGCTAGATTTAGGCTTTGGTTCGAAAGGGCGTGGGTTCAAATCCCACAGCCGTCAAGAGATGTTTAAAAATATCCCTATGCTCTCTATTGTATTTCACTTTTCCATGAAAAACAATATCCCTACGCTCTCTATTGTATTTCACTTTTCCATGAAAAACAATTACTTAAACAGCAAAATACGAAAATTTGTAGAAAAAAGGTTAGTCAGTCATTAATGTTTATTTCTTTTTTTTTTTTTTAACGGAATTGATGGTGAGTAATAAATATATTGTAACTTCTAAAAGAATTGGATTTAACTTATCTTTTCTGTTAATGTCTATTTGCATACTATATGCCTTATACCCCAATCACCTGATGACGACATTGCACCCGTGCACTCCCTATTCACTGCTAAGATATCATTTCAACCACACAAGAGATCAGATGTCAGCAAAACTGCACTAAAAAGATCATGTGCATTGGATTTTACCAAGAGGGTGTTGGTTAGAATCGAACAGGTTTTCGTCAAGAAAATATAAATTCTATTTTATTGATATATAAACGGTTTGGCCGAGTGGTCTAAGGCGCCAGATTTAGGCTCTGTTTCGAAAGGGTGAGGGTTCAAATCCCACAGCCGTCAAGAGATGTTTAAAAATATCCCTACGCTTTCCATTGTATTTCACTCCATGAAAAAACAATTACTTAAACAGCAAAATACGAAAATTAGTAGAAAAAAGGTTAGTCAGTCATTAATGTTTATTTCTTACTTTTTTTTTAATAGAATTGATGGTAAATAATAAATATATTGTAACTTCTAAAAGAATTGGATTTAACTTATCTTTTGTGTTAATGTCTATTTGCATACTATATGCCGTATACCCCAATCACCTGATGACGACATTGCACCCGTGCACTCCCTATTCACTGCTAAGATATCATTTAAACCACACAAGAGATCAGATGTCAGCAAAACTGCACTAAAAAGATCATGTGCATTGGATTTTACCAAGAGGGTGTTGGTTTGAATCGAACAGGTTTTCTTCAATAAAATATAAATTCTATTTTATTAATATATAGACGGTTTGGCTGAGTGGTCTAAGGCGCCAGATTTAGGCTCTGGTCTGAAAGGGCGTGGGTTTAAATCCCACAGCCGTCAAGAGATGTTTAAAAATATCCTTATGCTCTCTATTGTATTTCACTCAATGAAAAACAATTACTTGAACAGCAAAATACGAAAATTAGTAGAAAAAAGGTTAGTTAGTCATTAATGTTTATTTCTTTTTTTTTTTTTAACAGAATTGATGGTAAATAATAAATATATTATAACTTCTAAAAGAATTGGATTTAACTTATCTTTTGTGTTAATGTCTATTTGCATACTATATGCCGTATACCCCAATCACCAGATGACGACATTGCACCCGTGCACTCCCTATTCACTGCTAAGATATCATTCAAACCACACAAGAGATCAGATGTCAGCAAAACTGCACTAAAAAGATCATGTGCATTGAATTTTACCGTGAGGGTGTTGGTTAGAATCGAACAGGTTTTCATCAAGAAAATATAAATTCTATTTTTTTGATATATAGACGATTTGGTCGAGTGGTCTAAGGTGCCAGATTTAGGCTCTAGTTCAAAAGGGCGTGGGTTCAAATCTCACAGCTGCATCAAGAGATGTTTAAAAATATCCCTAAGCTCTTCATTGTATTTCACTCCATGAAAAACAATTACTTAAATAGCAAAATACGAAAATTAGTAGAAAAAAGGTTAGTCAGTCATTAATGTTTATATCTTTTTTTTTTTTATCAGAATTGATGGTGAGTAATAAATATATTGTAACTTCTAAAAGAATTGGATTTAACTTATCTTTTGTGTTAATGTCTATTTGCATACTATATGCCTTATACCCCAATCACCTGATGACGACATTGCACCCGTGCACTCCCTATTCACTGCTAAGATATCATTTAAACCAGACACGAGATCAGATGTCAGCAAAACTGCACTAAAAAGATTATGTGCATTGGATTTTACCAAGAGGGTGTTGGTTAGAATCGAACAGGTATTCTTCAAGAAAATATAAATTCTATTTTATTGATATATAGACGGTTTGGACGAGTGGTCAAAGACGCCAGATTTAGCCTCTGGTCTAAAACGGCGTGGGTTTAAATCCCACAGCCGTCAAGAGATGTTTAAAAATATCCCTACGCTCTCTATTGTATTTCACTTTTCCATGAAAAATAATTACTTAAACAGCAAAATACGAAAATTTGTAGAAAAAAGGTTAGTCAGTCATTAATGTTTATTTCTTTTTTTTTTTTTTAACAGAATTGATGGTAAATAATAAATATATTGTAACTTCTAAAAGAATTGGATTTAACTTATCTTTTGTGTTAATGTCTATTTGCATACTATATGCCGTATACCCCAATCACCTGATGACGACATTGCACCCGTGCACTCCCTATTCACTGCTAAGATATCATTTAAACCACACAAGAGATCAGATGTCAACAAAACTGCACTAAAAAGATCATGTGCATTGGATTTTACCAAGAGGGTGTTGGTTAGAATCGAAAAGGTTTTCGTCAAGAAAAAATAAATTCTATTTTATTGATATATAGATGGTTTGGCCGAGTGGTCTAAGGCGCCTGATTTAGGCTTTGGTTTGAAAGGGCGTGGGTTCAAATCCCACAGCTGTCAAGGTATGGTTAAAAATACCCCTACGCTCTCCGTTGTATTTCATTCCATGGAAAACAATTACTTGAACAGCAAAATACGAAAATTAGTAGAAAAAAGGTTAGTCAGTCATTAATGTTTATTTCTTTTTTTTTTTTTAACAGAATTGATCGTAAATAATAAATATATTGTAACTTCTAAAAGAATTGGATTTAACTTATCTTTTGTGTTAATGTCTATTTGCATACTATATGCCGTATACCCCAATCACCTGATGACGACATTGCACCCGTGCACTCCTTATTCACTGCTAAGATATTATTTAAACCACACAAGAGATCAGATGTCAGCAAAACTGCACTAAAAAGATCATGTGCATTGAATTTTACCAAGAGGGTGTTGGTTAGAATCGAACAGGTTTTCTTCAAGAAAATATAAATTCTATTTTATTGATATATAGACGGTTTGGCCGAGTGGTCTAAGGCGCCAGATTTAGGCTCTGGTCCGAAAGGGCGTGGGTTCAAATCCCACAGCCGTCAAGAGATGTTTAAAAATATCCCTATGCTCTCTATTGTATTTCACTTTTCCATGAAAAACAATATCCCTACGCTCTCTATTGTATTTCACTTTTCCATGAAAAACAATTACTTAAACAGCAAAATACGAAAATTTGTAGAAAAAAGGTTAGTCAGTCATTAATGTTTATTTCTTTTTTTTTTTTTTAACGGAATTGATGGTGAGTAATAAATATATTGTAACTTCTAAAAGAATTGGATTTAACTTATCTTTTCTGTTAATGTCTATTTGCATACTATATGCCTTATACCCCAATCACCTGATGACGACATTGCACCCGTGCACTCCCTATTCACTGCTAAGATATCATTTCAACCACACAAGAGATCAGATGTCAGCAAAACTGCACTAAAAAGATCATGTGCATTGGATTTTACCAAGAGGGTGTTGGTTTGAATCGAACAGGTTTTCTTCAAGAAAATATAAATTCTATTTTATTGATATATAGATGGTTTGGCCGAGTGGTCTAAGGCGCCTGATTTAGGCTTTTGTTTGAAAGGGCGTGGGTTCAAATCCCACAGCTGTCAAGGTATGGTTAAAAATACCCCTACGCTCTCCATTGTATTTCATTCCATGGAAAACAATTACTTGAACAGCAAAATACGAAAATTAGTAGAAAAAAGGTTAGTCAGTCATTAATGTTTATTTCTTTTTTTTTTTTAACAGAATTGATCGTAAATAATAAATATATTGTAACTTCTAAAAGAATTGGATTTAACTTATCTTTTGTGTTAATGTCTATTTGCATACTATATGCCGTATACCCCAATCACCTGATGACGACATTGCACCCGTGCACTCCTTATTCACTGCTAAGATATTATTTAAACCACACAAGAGATCAGATGTCAGCAAAACTGCACTAAAAAGATCATGTGCATTGAATTTTACCAAGAGGGTGTTGGTTAGAATCGAACAGGTTTTCTTCAAGAAAATATAAATTCTATTTTATTGATATATAGACGGTTTGGCCGAGTGGTCTAAGGCGCCAGATTTAGGCTCTGGTCCGAAAGGGCGTGGGTTCAAATCCCACAGCCGTCAAGAGATGTTTAAAAATATCCCTATGCTCTCTATTGTATTTCACTTTTCCATGAAAAACAATATCCCTACGCTCTCTATTGTATTTCACTTTTCCATGAAAAACAATTACTTAAACAGCAAAATACGAAAATTTGTAGAAAAAAGGTTAGTCAGTCATTAATGTTTATTTCTTTTTTTTTTTTTTAACGGAATTGATGGTGAGTAATAAATATATTGTAACTTCTAAAAGAATTGGATTTAACTTATCTTTTCTGTTAATGTCTATTTGCATACTATATGCCTTATACCCCAATCACCTGATGACGACATTGCACCCGTGCACTCCCTATTCACTGCTAAGATATCATTTCAACCACACAAGAGATCAGATGTCAGCAAAACTGCACTAAAAAGATCATGTGCATTGGATTTTACCAAGAGGGTGTTGGTTTGAATCGAACAGGTTTTCTTCAAGAAAATATAAATTCTATTTTATTAATATATAGATGGTTTGGCCGAGTGGTCTAAGGCGCCAGATTTAGGCTGTGGTCCGAAAGGGCGTGGGTTCAAATCCCACAGCTGTCAAGGTATGTTTAAAAATACCCCTACGCTCTCTATTGTATTTCACTCCATGAAAAACAATTACTTGAACAGCAAAATACGAAAATTAGTAGAAAAAAGGTTAGTCAGTCATTAATGTTTAATTTATTTTTTTTTAACAGAATTGATGGTAAATAATAAATATATTTTAACTTCTAAAAGAATTGGATTTAACTTATCTTTTGTGTTAATGTCTATTTGCATACTATATGCCTTATACCCCAATCACCTGATGACGACATTGCACCCGTGCACTCCCTATTCACTGCTAAGATATCATTTCAACCACACAAGAGATCAGATGTCAGCAAAACTGCACTAAAAAGATCATGTGCATTGGATTTTACCAAGAGGGTGTTGGTTAGAATCGAACAGGTTTTCGTCAAGAAAATATAAATTCTATTTTATTGATATATAGACGGTTTGGCCGAGTGGTCTAAGACGCCAGATTTAGGCTCTGGTCCGAAAGGGTGTGGGTTCAAATCCCACAGCCGTCAAGAGATGTTTAAAAATATCCCTACGCTCTCTATTGTATTTCACTTTTCCATGAAAAATAATATCCCTACGCTCTCTATTGTATTTCACTTTTCCATGAAAAACAATTACTTAAACAGCAAAATACGAAAATTTGTAGAAAAAAGGTTAGTCAGTCATTAATGTTTATTTCTTTTTTTTTTTAACAGAATTGATGGTGAGTAATAAATATATTTTAACTTCTAAAAGAATTGGATTTAACTTATCTTTTGTGTTAATGTCTATTTGCATACTATATGCCTTATACCCCAATCACCTGATGACGACATTGCACCCGTGCACTCCCTATTCACTGCTAAGATATCATTTCAACCACACAAGAGATCAGATGTCAGCAAAACTGCACTAAAAAGATCATGTGCATTGGATTTTACCAAGAGTGTGTTGGTTTGAATCGAACAGGTTTTCTTCAAGAAAATATAAATTCTATTTTATTGATATATAGATGGTTTGGCCGAGTGGTCTAAGGCGCCAGATTTAGGCTGTGGTCTGAAAGGGCGTGGGTTCAAATCCCACAGTTGTCAAGGTATGTTTAAAAATACCACTACGCTCTCCATTGTATTTCACTCCATGAAAAACAATTACTTGAACAGCAAAATACGAAAATTAGTAGAAAAAAGGTTAGTCAGTCATTAATGTTTATTTCATTTTTTTTAACAGAATTGATGGTAAATAATAAATATATTGTAACTTCTAAAAGAATTGGATTTAACTTATCTTTTGTGTTAATGTCTATTTGCATACTATATGCCGTATACCCTAATCACCTGATGACGACATTGCACCCGTGCACTCCCTATTCACTGCTACGATATCATTCAAACCACACAAGAGATCAGATGTCAGCAAAACTGCACTAAAAAGATCATGTGCATTGAATTTTACCGTGAGGGTGTTGGTTAGAATCGAACAGGTTTTCATCAAGAAAATATAAATTCTATTTTTTTGATATATAGACGATTTGGTCGAGTGGTCTAAGGTGCCAGATTTAGGCTCTAGTTCAAAAGGGCGTGGGTTCAAATCTCACAGCTGCATCAAGAGATGTTTAAAAATATCCCTAAGCTCTTCATTGTATTTCACTCCATGAAAAACAATTACTTAAATAGCAAAATACGAAAATTAGTAGAAAAAAGGTTAGTCAGTCATTAATGTTTATATCTTTTTTTTTTTTATCAGAATTGATGGTGAGTAATAAATATATTGTAACTTCTAAAAGAATTGGATTTAACTTATCTTTTGTGTTAATGTCTATTTGCATACTATATGCCTTATACCCCAATCACCTGATGACGACATTGCACCCGTGCACTCCCTATTCACTGCTAAGATATCATTTAAACCAGACACGAGATCAGATGTCAGCAAAACTGCACTAAAAAGATTATGTGCATTGGATTTTACCAAGAGGGTGTTGGTTAGAATCGAAAAGGTTTTCGTCAAGAAAATATAAATTCTATTTTATTGATATATAGACGGTTTGGCCGAGTGGTCAAAGACGCCAGATTTAGCCTCTGGTCTAAAACGGCGTGGGTTTAAATCCCACAGCCGTCAAGAGATGTTTAAAAATATCCCTACGCTCTCTATTGTATTTCACTTTTCCATGAAAAACAATTACTTAAACAGCAAAATACGAAAATTTGTAGAAAAAAGGTTAGTCAGTCATTAATGTTTATTTCTTTTTTTTTTTTTTAACAGAATTGATGGTAAATAATAAATATATTGTAACTTCTAAAAGAATTGGATTTAACTTATCTTTTGTGTTAATGTCTATTTGCATACTATATGCCGTATACCCCAATCACCTGATGACGACATTGCACCCGTGCACTCCCTATTCACTGCTAAGATATCATTTAAACCACACAAGAGATCAGATGTCAACAAAACTGCACTAAAAAGATCATGTGCATTGGATTTTACCAAGAGGGTGTTGGTTAGAATCGAAAAGGTTTTCGTCAAGAAAATATAAATTCTATTTTATTGATATATAGATGGTTTGGCCGAGTGGTCTAAGGCGCCTGGTTTAGGCTCTGGTTTGAAAGGGCGTGGGTTCAAATCCCACAGCTGTCAAGGTATGTTGAAAAATACCCCTACGCTCTCCATTGTATTTCATTCCATGGAAAACAATTACTTGAACAGCAAAATACGAAAATTAGTAGAAAAAAGGTTAGTCAGTCATTAATGTTTATTTCTTTTTTTTTTTTTAACAGAATTGATGGTAAATAATAAATATATTGTAACTTCTAAAAGAATTGGATTTAACTTATCTTTTGTGTTAATGTCTATTTGCATACTATATGCCGTATACCCCAATCACCTGATGACGACATTGCACCCGTGCACTCCTTATTCACTGCTAAGATATTATTTAAACCACACAAGAGATCAGATGTCAGCAAAACTGCACTAAAAAGATCATGTGCATTGAATTTTACCAAGAGGGTGTTGGTTAGAATCGAACAGGTTTTCTTCAAGAAAATATAAATTCTATTTTATTGATATATAGACGGTTTGGCCGAGTGGTCTAAGGCGCCAGATTTAGGCTCTGGTCCGAAAGGGCGTGGGTTCAAATCCCACAGCCGTCAAGAGATGTTTAAAAATATCCCTATGCTCTATATTGTATTTCACTTTTCCATGAAAAACAATATCCCTACGCTCTCTATTGTATTTCACTTTTCCATGAAAAACAATTACTTAAACAGCAAAATACGAAAATTTGTAGAAAAAAGGTTAGTCAGTCATTAATGTTTATTTCTTTTTTTTTTTTTTAACGGAATTGATGGTGAGTAATAAATATATTGTAACTTCTAAAAGAATTGGATTTAACTTATCTTTTGTGTTATTGTCTATTTGCATACTATATGCCTTATACCCCAATCACCTGATGACGACATTGCACCCGTGCACTCCCTATTCACTGCTAAGATATCATTTCAACCACACAAGAGATCAGATGTCAGCAAAACTGCACTAAAAAGATCATGTGCATTGGATTTTACCAAGAGGGTGTTGGTTTGAATCGAACAGGTTTTCTTCAAGAAAATATAAATTCTATTTTATTAATATATAGATGGTTTGGCCGAGTGGTCTAAGGCGCCAGATTTAGGCTGTGGTCCGAAAGGGCGTGGGTTCAAATCCCACAGCTGTCAAGGTATGTTTAAAAATACCCCTACGCTCTCTATTGTATTTCACTCCATGAAAAACAATTACTTGAACAGCAAAATACGAAAATTAGTAGAAAAAAGGTTAGTCAGTCATTAATGTTTAATTTATTTTTTTTTAACAGAATTGATGGTAAATAATAAATATATTTTAACTTCTAAAAGAATTGGATTTAACTTATCTTTTGTGTTAATGTCTATTTGCATACTATATGCCTTATACCCCAATCACCTGATGACGACATTGCACCCGTGCACTCCCTATTCACTGCTAAGATATCATTTCAACCACACAAGAGATCAGATGTCAGCAAAACTGCACTAAAAAGATCATGTGCATTGGATTTTACCAAGAGGGTGTTGGTTAGAATCGAACAGGTTTTCGTCAAGAAAATATAAATTCTATTTTATTGATATATAGAAGGTTTGGCCGAGTGGTCTAAGACGCCAGATTTAGGCTCTGGTCCGAAAGGGTGTGGGTTCAAATCCCACAGCCGTCAAGAGATGTTTAAAAATATCCCAACGCTCTCTATTGTATTTCACTTTTCCATGAAAAATAATATCCCTACGCTCTCTATTGTATTTCACTTTTCCATGAAAAACAATTACTTAAACAGCAAAATACGAAAATTTGTAGAAAAAAGGTTAGTCAGTCATTAATGTTTATTTCTTTTTTTTTTTTTAACAGAATTGATGGTGAGTAATAAATATATTTTAACTTCTAAAAGAATTGGATTTAACTTATCTTTTGTGTTAATGTCTATTTGCATACTATATGCCTTATACCCCAATCACCTGATGACGACATTGCACCCGTGCACTCCCTATTCACTGCTAAGATATCATTTCAACCACACAAGAGATCAGATGTCAGCAAAACTGCACTAAAAAGATCATGTGCATTGGATTTTACCAAGAGTGTGTTGGTTTGAATCGAACAGGTTTTCTTCAAGAAAATATAAATTCTATTTTATTGATATATAGATGGTTTGGCCGAGTGGTCTAAGGCGCCAGATTTAGGCTGTGGTCTGAAAGGGCGTGGGTTCAAATCCCACAGTTGTCAAGGTATGTTTAAAAATACCACTACGCTCTCCATTGTATTTCACTCCATGAAAAACAATTACTTGAACAGCAAAATACGAAAATTAGTAGAAAAAAGGTTAGTCAGTCATTAATGTTTATTTCATTTTTTTTTAACAGAATTGATGGTAAATAATAAATATATTGTAACTTCTAAAAGAATTGGATTTAACTTATCTTTTGTGTTAATGTCTATTTGCATACTATATGCCGTATACCCCAATCACCTGATGACGACATTGCACCCGTGCACTCCCTATTCACTGCTAAGATATTATTTAAACCACACAAGAGATCAGATGTCAGCAGAACTGCACTAAAAAGATCATGTGCATTGGATTTTACCAAGAGGGTGTTGGTTAGAATCGAACAAGTTTTCTTCAAGAAAATATAAATTCTATTTGATTGATATATAGACGGTTTGGCCGAGTGGTCTAAGGCGCCAGATTTAGGCTCTGGTCCGAAAGGGCGTGGGTTCAAATCCCACAGCCGTCAAGAGATGTTTAAAAATATACCTATGCTCTCTATTGTATTTCACTTTTCCATGAAAAACAATATCCCTACGCTCTCTATTGTATTTTTCTTTTCCATGAAAAACAATTACTTAAGTAGCAAAATACGAAAATTTGTAGAAAAAAGGTTAGTCAGTCATTAATGTTTATTTCTTTTTTTTTTTTAACCGAATTGATGGTAAATAATAAATATATTGTAACTTCTAAAAGAATTGGATTTAACTTATCTTTTGTGTTAATGTCTATTTGCATAGTATATGCCGTATACCCCAATCACCTGATGACGACATTGCACCCGTGCACTCCCTATTCACTGCAAAGATATCATTTAAACCACACAAGAGATCAGATGTCAGCAAAACTGCACTAAAAAGATTATGTGCATTGGATTTTACCAAGAGGGTGTTGGTTAGAATCGAACAGGTTTTCTTAAAGAAAATATAAATTCTATTTTATTGATATATAGACGGTTTGGCAGAGTGGTCTAAGGCGCCAGATTTAGCCTCTGGTCCGAAAGGGCGTGGGTTCAAATCTCATAGCCGTCAAGAGATGTTTAAAAATACCCCTACGCTCTCCATTGTATTTCACTCAATGAAAAACAATTACTTGAACAGCAAAATACGAAAATTAGTAGAAAAAAGGTTAGTCAGTCATTAATGTTTATTTCTTTTTTTTTTTAACAGAATTGATGGTAAATAATAAATATATTGTAACTTCTAAAAGAATTGGATTTAACTTATCTTTTGTGTTAATGTCTATTTGCATACTATATGTCGTATACCCCAATCACCTGATGACGACATTGCACCCGTGCACATCCTATTCACTGCTAAGATATCATTTCAACCACACAAGAGATCAGATGTCAGCAAAACTGCACTAAAAAGATCATGTGCATTGGATTTTACCAAGAGGGTGTTGGTTAGAATCGAACAGGTTTTCTTCAAGAAAATATAAATTCTTTTTTATTGATATATAGAGAGTTTGGCTGAGTGGTCTATGGCGCCAGATTTAGGCTCTGGTCCGAAAGGGCGTGGGTAAAAATATGCCGTCAAGAGATGTTTAAAAATATCCCTACGCTCTCTATTGTATTTCACTTTTCCATGAAAAACAATTACTTAAACAGCAAAATACGAAAATTTGTAGAAAAAAGGTTAGTCAGTCATTAATGTTTATTTCTTTTTTTTTTTTAACAGAATTGATGGTAAATAATAAATATATTGTAACTTCTAAAAGAATTGGATTTAACTTATCTTTTGTGTTAATGTCTATTTGCATACTATATGCCGTATACCCCAATCACCTGACGACGACATTGCACCCGTGCACTCCCTATTCACTGCTAAGATATCATTTAAACCACAGAAGAGATCAGATGTCAGCAAAACTGCACTAAAAAGATCATGTGCATTGAATTTTACCATGAGGGTGTTGGTTAGAATCGAACAGGTTTTCATCAAGAAAATATAAATTCTATTTTATTGATATATAGATGGTTTGGCCGAGTGGTCTAAGGTGCCAGATTTAGGCTCTAGTTCGAAAGGGCGTGGGTTCAAATCTCACAGCCGTCATGAGATGTTTAAAAATATCCCTAAGCTCTTCATTGTATTTCACTCCATGAAAAACAATTACTTAAACAGCAAAATACGAAAATTTGTAGAAAAAAGGTTAGTCAGTCATTAATGTTTATTTCTTTTTTTTTTTTTTAACAGAATTGATGGTAAATAATATATATATTGTAACTTCTAAAAGAATTGGATTTAACTTATCTTTTGTGTTAATGTCTATTTGCATACTATATGCCGTATACCCCAATCACCTGATGACGACATTGCACCCGTGCACTCCCTATTCACTGCAAAGATATCATTTAAACCACACAAGAGATCAGATGTCAGCAAAACTGCACTAAAAAGATCATGTGCATTGGATTTTACCAAGAGGGTGTTGGTTAGAATCGAACAGGTTTTCTTAAAGAAAATATAAATTCTATTTTATTGATATATAGACGGTTTGGCCGAATGGTCTAAGGCGCCAGATTTAGCCTCTGGTCCGAAAGGGCGTGGATTCAAATCCCACAGTTGTCAAGGTATGTTTAAAAATACCCCTACACTCTCCATTGTATTTCACTCAATGAAAAACAATTACTTGAACAGCAAAATACGAAAATTAGTAGAAAAAAGGTTAGTCAGTCATTAATGTTTATTTCTTTTTTTTTTTAACAGAATTGATGGTAAATAATAAATATATTGTAACTTCTAAAAGAATTGGATTTAACTTATCTTTTGTGTTAATGACTATTTGCATACTATATGTCGTATACCCCAATCACCTGATGACGACATTGCACCCGTGCACTCCCTATTCACTGCTAAGATATCATTTCAACCACACAAGAGATCAGATGTCAGCAAAACTGCACTAAAAAGATCATGTGCATTGGATTTTACCAAGAGGGTGTTGGTTAGAATCGAACAGGTTTTCTTCAAGAAAATATAAATTCTATTTTATTGATATATAGACAGTTTGGCTGAGTGGTCTATGGTGCCAGATTTAAGCTCTGGTCCGAAAAGGCGTGGGTTCAAATCCCACAGCCGTCAAGAGATGTTTAAAAATATCCCTACGCTCTCTATTGTATTTCACTTTTCCATGAAAAACAATTACTTAAACAGCAAAATACGAAAATTTGTAGAAAAAAGGTTAGTCAGTCATTAATGTTTATTTCTTTTTTTTTTTAACAGAATTGATGGTAAATAATAAATATATTGTAACTTCTAAAAGAATTGGATTTAACTTATCTTTTGTGTTAATGTCTATTTGCATACTATATGCCGTATACCCCAATCACCTGACGACGACATTGCACCCGTGCACTCCCTATTCACTGCTAAGATATCATTTAAACCACAGAAGAGATCAGATGTCAGCAAAACTGCACTAAAAAGATCATGTGCATTGAATTTTACCATGAGGGTGTTGGTTAGAATCGAACAGGTTTTCATCAAGAAAATATAAATTCTATTTTATTGATATATAGATGGTTTGGCCGAGTGGTCTAAGGTGCCAGATTTAGGCTCTAGTTCGAAAGGGCGTGGGTTCAAATCTCATAGCCGTCAAGAGATGTTTAAAAATATCCCTAAGCTCTTCATTGTATTTCACTCCATGAAAAACAATTACTTAAACAGCAAAATACGAAAATTTGTAGAAAAAAGGTTAGTCAGTCATTAATGTTTATTTCTTTTTTTTTTTTAACAGAATTGATGGTAAATAATATATATATTGTAACTTCTAAAAGAATTGGATTTAACTTATCTTTTGTGTTAATGTCTATTTGCATACTATATGCCGTATACCCCAATCACCTGATGACGACATTGCACCCGTGCACTCCCTATTCACTGCTAAGATATCATTTAAACCACAAAAGAGATCAGATGTCAGCAAAACTGCACTAAAAAGATCATGTGCATTGGATTTTACCAAGAGGGTGTTGGTTAGAATCGAACAGGTTTTCTTCAAGAAAATATAAATTCTATTTTATTGATATATAGACAATTTGGCCGAGTGGTCTAAGGCGCCAGATTTAGGCTCTGGTTCAAAAGGGCGTGGGTTCAAATTCCACAGCCGTCAAGAGATGTTTAAAAATATCCCTACGCTCTCTATTGTATTTCACTTTTCCATGAAAAATAATTACTTAAACAGCAAAATACGAAAATTTGAAGAAAAAAGGTTAGTCGGTCATTAATGTTTATTTCTTTTTTTTTTTTTTTTTTTAACAGAATTGATGGTAAATAATAAATATATTGTAACTTCTAAAAGAATTGGATTTAACTTATCTTTTGTGTTAATGTCTATTTGCATAGTATATGCCGTATACCCCAATCACCTGATGACGACATTGCACCCGTGCACTCCCTATTCACTGCAAAGATATCATTTAAACAACACAAGAGATCAGATGTCAGCAAAACTGCACTAAAAAGATCATGTGCATTGGATTTTACCAAGAGGGTGTTGGTTAGAATCGAATAGGTTTTCTTAAAGAAAATATAAATTCTATTTTATTGATATATAGACGGTTTGGCCGAGTGGTCTAAGGCGCCAGATTTAGCCTCTGGTCCGAAAGGGCGTGGATTCAAATCCCACAGTTGTCAAGGTATGTTTAAAAATACCCCTACGCTCTCCATTGTATTTCACTCAATGAAAAACAATTACTTGAACAGCAAAATACGAAAATTAGTAGAAAAAAGGTTAGTCAGTCATTAATGTTTATTTCTTTTTTTTTTAACAGAATTGATGGTAAATAATAAATATATTGTAACTTCTAAAAGAATTGGATTTAACTTATCTTTTGTGTTAATGACTATTTGCATACTATATGTCGTATACCCCAATCACCTGATGACGACATTGCACCCGTGCACTCCCTATTCACTGCTAAGATATCATTTCAACCACACAAGAGATCAGATGTCAGCAAAACTGCACTAAAAAGATCATGTGCATTGGATTTTACCAAGAGGGTGTTGGTTAGAATCGAACAGGTTTTCTTCAAGAAAATATAAATTCTTTTTTATTGATATATAGACAGTTTGGCTGAGTGGTCTATGGTGCCAGATTTAGGCTCTGGTCCGAAAAGGCATGGGTTCAAATCCCACAGCCGTCAAGAGATGTTTAAAAATATCCCTACGCTCTCTATTGTATTTCACTTTTCCATGAAAAACAATTACTTAAACAGCAAAATACGAAAATTTGTAGAAAAAAGGTTAGTCAGTCATTAATGTTTATTTCTTTTTTTTTTTAACAGAATTGATGGTAAATAATAAATATATTGTAACTTCTAAAAGAATTGGATTTAACTTATCTTTTGTGTTAATGTCTATTTGCATACTATATGCCGTATACCCCAATCACCTGACGACGACATTGCACCCGTGCACTCCCTATTCACTGCTAAGATATCATTTAAACCACAGAAGAGATCAGATGTCAGCAAAACTGCACTAAAAAGATCATGTGCATTGAATTTTACCATGAGGGTGTTGGTAAGAATCGAACAGGTTTTCATCAAGAAAATATAAATTCTATTTTATTGATATATAGATTGTTTGGCCGAGTGGTCTAAGGTGCCAGATTTTGGCTCTAGTTCGAAAGGGCGTGGGTTCAAATCTCACAGCCGTCAAGAGATGTTTAAAAATATCCCTAAGCTCTTCATTGTATTTCACTCCATGAAAAACAATTACTTAAACAGCAAAATACGAAAATTTGTAGAAAAAAGGTTAGTCAGTCATTAATGTTTATTTCTTTTTTTTTTTTTAACAGAATTGATGGTAAATAATATATATATTGTAACTTCTAAAAGAATTGGATTTAACTTATCTTTTGTGTTAATGTCTATTTGCATACTATATGCCGTATACCCCAATCACCTGATGACGACATTGCACCCGTGCACTCCCTATTCACTGCTAAGATATCATTTAAACCACACAAGAGATCAGATGACAGCAAAACTGCACTAAAAAGATCATGTGCATTGGATTTTTACCAAGAGGGTGTTGGTTAGAATCGAACAGGTTTTCTTCAAGAAAATATAAATTCTATTTTACTGATATATAGACAATTTGGCCGAGTGGTCTAAGGCGCCAGATTTAGGCTCTGGTTCAAAAGGGCGTGGGTTCAAATCCCATAGCCGTCAAGAGATGTTTAAAATATCCCTACGCTCTCTATTGTATTTCACTTTTCCATGAAAAATAATTACTTAAACAGCAAAATACGAAAATTTGAAGAAAAAAGGTTAGTCTGTCATTAATGTTTATTTCTTTTTTTTTTTAACAGAATTGATGGTAAATAATAAATATATTGTAACTTCTAAAAGAATTGGATTTAACTTATCTTTTGTGTTAATGTCTATTTGCATACTATATGTCGTATACCCCAATCACCTGACGACGACATTGCACCCGTGCACTCCCTATTCACTGTTAAGATATCATTTAACCACAGAAGAGATCAGATGTCAGCAAAACTGCACTAAAAAGATCATGTGCATTGAATTTTACCATGAGGGTGTTGGTTAGAATCGAACAGGTTTTCATCAAGAAAATATAAATTCTATTTTATTGATATATAGACGGTTTGGCCGAGTGGTCTAAGGTGCCAGATTTAGGCTCTAGTTCGAAAGGGCGTGGGTTCAAATCTCACAGCCGTCAAGAGATGTTTAAAAATATCCCTAAGCTCTTCATTGTATTTCACTCCATGAAAAACAATTACTTAAACAGCAAAATACGAAAATTTGTAGAAAAAAGGTTAGTCAGTCATTAATGTTTATTTCTTTTTTTTTTTTTAACAGAATTGTTGGTAAATAATATATATATTGTAACTTCTAAAAGAATTGGATTTAACTTATCTTTTGTGTTAATGTCTATTTGCATACTATATGCCGTATACCCCAATCACCTGATGACGACATTGCACCCCGTGCACTCCCTATTCACTGCTAAGATATCATTTAAACCACACAAGAGATCTGATGTCAGCAAAACTGCACTAAAAAGATCATGTGCATTGGATTTTACAAGAGGGTGTTGGTTAGAATCAACAGGTATTCTTCAAGAAAATATAAATTCTATTTTTATTAATGTATAGATGGTTTGCTGAGTGGTCTAAGGCGCCAGATTTGGCTCTGGTCTGAAAGGGCGTGGGTTCAAATCCCCAAAGCTGTTAAGAGATGTTTTAAAAATATCCCTACGCTCTCCATTGTATTTCACTTTTCCATGAAAAACAATTACTTAAACAGCAAAATACGAAAATTAGTAGAAAAAAGGTTAGTCAGTCATTAATGTTTATTTCTTTTTTTTTTTTTTTTATCAGAATTGATGGTAAATAATAAATATATTGTAACTACTAAAAGAATTGAATTTAACTTATCTTTTGTGTTAATGTCTATTTGCATACTATATGTCGTATACCCCAATCACCTGATGACGACATTGCACCCGTGCACTCCCTATTCACTGCTAAGATATTATTTAAACCACACAAGAGATCAGATGTCAGCAAAACTGCACTAAAAAGATCATGTGCATTGGATTTTACCTAAGAGGGTGTTGTTAGAATCAGACAGGTATTCTTCAAGAAAATATAAATTCTATTTTATTAATGTATAGATGGTTTGGCTGAGTGGTCTAAGGCGCCAGATTTGGCTCTGGTTCTGAAAGGGCGTGGGTTCAAATCCCACAGCCGTCAAGAGATGTTTAAAAAATATCCCTACGCTCTCCATTGTATTTCACTCCATGAAAAACAATTACTTGAAACAGCAAAATACGAAAATTAGTAGAAAAAAAGGTTAGTCAGTCATTAATGTATTATTTTATCTTTTTTTTTTTTTAACAGAATTGATGGTAAATAATAAATATATTGTAACTATCTAAAAGAATTGGATTTAACTTATCTTTTGTGTTAATGTCTATTTGCATACTATATCCGTATACCCCAATCACCTGATGACGACATTGCACCCGTGCACTCCCTATTCACTGCTAAGATATCATTTCAACCACACAAGAGATCAGATGTCAGCAAAACTGCACTAAAAAGATCATGTGCATTGGATTTTACCAAGAGGGTGTTGGTTAGAATCGAACAGCGTTTTCTTCAAGAAAATATAAATTCTATTTTATTGATATATAGACAGGATTTGGCCGAGTGGTCTAAGGCGCCAGATTTAGCTCTGGTCCGAAAGGGCTGGGTTCAAATCCCACAGCGTCAAGAGATGTTTAAAAATATCCCTACGCTCTCTATTGTATTTCACTTTTCATGAAAACAATTACTTAAACAGCAAAAATACGAAAATTGTAGAAAAAAGGTTAGTCAGTCATTAATGTTTATTTCTTTTTTTTTTTTTTTAACAGAATTGATGGTAAATAATAAATATATTGTAACTTCTAAAAGAATTGGAATTTAACTTATCTTTTGTGTTAATGTCTATTTGCATACTATATGCCGTATACCCCAATCACCTGATGACGACATTGCACCCGTGCACTCCCTATTCACTGCTAAGATATCATTTAAACCACACAAGAGATCAGATGTCAGCAAAACTGCACTAAAAAGATCATGTGCATTGGATTTTACCAAGAGGGTGTTGGTTAGAATCGAACAGGTTTTCTTCAAGAAAATATAAATTCTATTTTATTAGATATATAGATGGTTTGGCCGAGTGGTCTAAGGCGCCAGATTTAGGCTCTGGTCCGAAAGGGCGTGGGTTCAAATCCCACAGCCGTCAAGAGATGTTTAAAAATATCCCTACGCTCTCTATTGTATTTCACTTTCCATGAAAAACAATTACTTAAACAGCAAATACGAAAATTTGTAGAAAAAAGGTTTAGTCAGTCCATTAATGTTTATTTCTTTTTTTTTTTTTAACAGAATTGATGGTAAATAATAAATATATTGTAACTTCTAAAAGAATTGGATTTAACTTATCTTTTGTGTTAATGTCTATTTGCATACTATATGCCGTATACCCCAATCACCTGATGACGACATTGCACCCGTGCACTCCCTATTCACTGCTAAGATATCATTTAAACCACACAAGAGATCAGATGTCAGCAAAACTGCACTAAAAAGATCATGTGCATTGGATTTTACCAAGAGGGTGTTGGTTAGAATCGAACAGGTTTCTTCAAGAAAATATAAATTCTATTTTATTGATATATAGACGGTTTGGCCGAGTGGTCTAAGGCGCCAGATTTAGGCTCTGGTCCGAAAGGGCGTGGGTTCAAATCCCACAGCCGTCAAGAGATGTTTAAAAATATCCCTACGCTCTCCATTGTATTTCACTCCATGAAAAACAATTACTTAAACAGCAAAATACGAAAATTAGTAGAAAAAAGGTTAGTCAGTCATTAATGTTTATTTCTTTTTTTTTTTTACAGAATTGATGGTAAATAATAAATATATTGTAACTTCTAAAAGAATTGGATTTAACTTATCTTTTGTGTTAATGTCTATTTGCATACTATATGCGTATACCCCAATCACCTGATGACGACATTGCACCCGTGCACTCCCTATTCACTGCTAAGATATCATTTAAACCACACAAGAGATCAGATGTCAGCAAAACTGCACTAAAAAGATCATGTGCATTGGATTTTACCAAGAGGGTGTTGGTTAGAATCGAACAGGTTTTCTTCAAGAAAATATAAATTCTATTTTATTGATATATAGACGGTTTGGCCGAGTGGTCTAAGGCGCCAGATTTAGGCTCTGGTCCGAAAGGGCGTGGGTTCAAATCCCACAGCGTCAAGAGATGTTTAAAAATATCCCTACGCTCTCCATTGTATTTCACTCCATGAAAAACAATTACTTAACAGCAAAATACGAAAATTAGTAGAAAAAAGGTTAGTCAGTCATTAATGTTTATTTCTTTTTTTTTTTTAACAGAATTGATGGTAAATAATAAATATATTGTAACTTCTAAAAGAATTGGATTTAACTTATCTTTTGTGTTAATGTCTATTTGCATACTATATGCCGTATACCCCAATCACCTGATGACGACATTGCACCCGTGCACTCCCTATTCACTGCTAAGATATCATTTAAACCACACAAGAGATCAGATGTCAGCAAAACTGCACTAAAAAGATCATGTGCATTGGATTTTACCAAGAGGGTGTTGGTTAGAATCGAACAGGTTTCTTCAAGAAAATATAAATTCTATTTTATTGATATATAGACGGTTTGGCCGAGTGGTCTAAGGCGCCAGATTTAGGCTCTGGTCTGAAAGGGCGTGGGTTCAAATCCCACAGCCGTCAAGAGATGTTTAAAAATATCCCTACGCTCTCCATTGTATTTCACTCCATGAAAAACAATTACTTAAACAGCAAAATACGAAAATTAGTAGAAAAAAGGTTAGTCAGTCATTAATGTTTATTTCTTTTTTTTTTTACAGAATTGATGGTAAATAATAAATATATTGTAACTTCTAAAAGAATTGGATTTAACTTATCTTTTGTGTTAATGTCTATTTGCATACTATATGCCGTATACCCCAATCACCTGATGACGACATTGCACCCGTGCACTCCCTATTCACTGCTAAGATATCATTTAAACCACACAAGAGATCAGATGTCAAAAACTGCACTAAAAAGATCATGTGCATTGGATTTTTACCAAGAGGGTGTTGGTTAGAATCGAACAGGTTTTCTTCAAGAAAATATAAATTCTATTTTATTGATATATAGACGGTTTGGCCGAGTGGTCTAAGGCGCCAGATTTAGGCTCTGGTCCGAAAGGGCGTGGGTTCAAATCCCACAGCCGTCAAGAGATGTTTAAAAATATCCCTACGCTCTCCATTGTATTTCACTCCATGAAAACAATTACTTAAACAGCAAAATACGAAAATTAGTAGAAAAAAGGTTAGTCAGTCATTAATGTTTATTTCTTTTTTTTTTTAACAGAATTGATGGTAAATAATAAATATATTGTAACTTCTAAAAGAATTGGATTTAACTTATCTTTTGTGTTAATGTCTATTT
>NW_017619637.1:0-18102 GCF_001879475.1 Ipomoea nil | reverse complement strand
ACTTGATATTTCCATGGATTTTGTGTTTGGTTTAGCCTTAAGCTCTAGAAGGAAAGATGTTGTGCTTGTTGAAAATTCAAAAAAGATGGCTAAATTTAATATGTCTCGTTTTGCTGATCTATTACTATCCAGAATGTTTAAATTCCATGATGTGTCATTAGACTTAATTGCCTTACTTGTTGATTGTAGGATGATGATTGGAGCGACTCGTGTCAAGCACCCCAAGAAAAAGTTCCATGAGCGTGATAAAACAGAAAGTGAGCTTGCTACTTTGTCTTTCATTGAAGATTTGGATTCGAGGACGAATCCTTTTCAAGAATGGAGAATAATAGGAACCAGCACACATGGAATTCAATAAGGGTCTATAGTGGGCTCATCACAAGGCCAAAAAGTACATCCTTAAAGCATCATTGGTGGAAAAATCAAGGAATTCCAATAATAATTCCATTCGATAGAGGAAAGTATTATAGTGGCCCGTTTCAAGTGATGTCACGGATCGAAGACAATGTTTATAAGATTTGAGGTCGAATCATTTTTCAAGAAGGGGAGGATGATGCGGCCCAACATAATGAAGATCCATTAAGATTACAAATTGGGCCAATCACAAGATCCGAGGCCCAAATCAGCTTTATTATTTGTGTTCATCATTTATTTTAAATTGTTTAGAATTAAAGAGAAAACACTAGTTGTATTTAGAAAGGATTCCTTAAATCCTTTTCTAAATAAAACTCTATTTACTTGTTTTCTAGATTAGGTTTAGGATTCTTTTTCCCATTGTATTTAGATTACAATGATGCCCTATACCTATAAATAGGGCACATCCATATCAGTTTTGGGAGGCTTTAATTCAATAAAATTCTTATGTTTTTCTTTACACTTGTGTAAGAAACCTTATGGCTAATTGTGGACACAATTAGTGGTTAGTCGTGGACTCGACTAGCAAATTGATTCGTGGACTCGAATCAATCTTACTTTCTTCAGCCCTAGATTTAGGTTCGTGGACTCGTTCTTGAATCGAAGGAAACTAGATCCGACTCTAGTTGATTGAAGATTGCAACATCGACGTACTTGAAGCTACATGGGATTCTTCAAAGTCTTTGAGGATTCGGGACTAAGGGTTTCTTGTGAGGTCTAAGGTATTTTGATCCATCTCTATCTTTACTTGTGAGAGCATTCTTGGGACAATATTCCATCTTTATGTGAACCTTGGACTAGGTTCATATCATAACATAAGTGGTATTAAAATGCGAATCCCTTCTTTTCAAGGTAAAAATGATCCTGAGGCGTACTTAGATTGAGAAAAACGGGTAGAAAGGGTTTTTGATTGTCATCACTATTCTGAGCGCAAAAAGGTGAGTTTAGCCGTAGTTGAATTTAGGGACTACGCGAACACTTGGTGGACAATTTAGTGGCTAGTAGGCGGAGAAATGGGGAGGGAGCCATTGTGACTTGGCGTGAGATGAAAGTCGTTATGAGGAAGCGGTTCGTGCAAGGATGGTACCACCGCGAGCTTTACCAAAGACTCCAAAGCCTTTACAAGGATCAATGACCGTTCCTGAATACGAATAAGAATTGGAGACTTTGATGTCTCGATTGAGGCTTGATGAAGATGAAGAAGCCAAGATGGCCCGTTTTGTGAAAGGCTTGAACCACGATATTGCTGATATTGTGGAGCGAACCCCTTATCTTGATTATGATGAACTTTTTCAGCTTGCAGTTAAAGTTGAAAAGCAACTACGGAGGAGGAAAACAGAACGCTACCAATTGAAAGAACAACCTAAGCAGTGGCGATCCGAAGGGAAGAGGGGATGGTAAAGGTGATACAAGCACAAGAGTGGAGGGTAGCTCGCGACGACCCTCCAATGATATTCCTAAGCAACCTCTAGAGCAAAAAGGCAAAGAGAAGGCTGAACCATCCACACGGAAGTTGCGGGATGTGAAATGCTATAGTTGTTTAGGATACGGTCATTATGCTTATGACTGTCCAAACAAGCGGACTATGGTGATGAAGTCAACTGGTGAGGTACAATCAGAATCCGATGAGGAGCAAATGGTGGAAGACATGTCCCTTGTTAGTGAGGACGAACAACAACCAGCCGAAGGAGAGCTCTTGGTAGCCCGTCGAGTGCTAAGTTCTCAAACTAAGGTTGAAGGAGACCAACGTGAAAACCTCTTCCATACACGTTGTGTTGTAAATGATAAAGTCTGCAGTCTCATTATAGATGGCGGTAGTTGCACGAATGTGGCTAGCACAGAAATGGTAGGAAAGCTCAATCTCAAAACTAGCAAACATCCGTGCCCGTACACTCTACAGTGGCTTAACAACTCGGGAGAACTCAAGGTGGATCGACAGGTACTTATCTCATTTACAATTGGTAAGTACGAGGACCAAGTAATGTGTGATGTAGTGCCAATGGAGGCAGCCCACATTTTGCTTGGGAGACCATGGCAATTTGACAAAAAGGCACTACACAACGGGTACACTAATAAGTACTCCTTCAAGCACAAAGGTAGGAAAATTGTTTTGGCTCCGTTGAGTCCACAGCAGATAGTACATGACTTAAAGGGAAAGAATGAAAAAAAAAAAAAAGCCGAAAAAGAAAAGAGGCACCAAAAAAATGTCAATCTGTTTTGCAAAAAAAAAAAAACGGTAGAACGAGCCCTCAAAGCCGGTCGTCCAGTTTACCTGTTACTTTTAAAGAGTGACAAACATGTTGTGCCTAATTCTAGCCACCTTCCCGAGGCTATCTCTTCTTTATTGCGGGAATATGGCGAACTCTTTCCAAAAGAGATGCCAAAAGGCCTACCACTATCCAGGGAATTGAGCACCAGATTGACCTCGTCCCAGGAGCACCATTGCCGAACCGGCCAGCTTATAGATGCAACCTGAAGAGACTAAAGAAATCCAGCGCCAAGTAGAAGAGCTGTTGGCAAAAGGACACATCCAGGAAAGTCTCAGCCCTTGTGCAGTTCCAGTGTTACTTGTGCCGAAAAAGGATGGGAGCTGGCGGATGTGTGTGGACTGCAGAGCCATCAACCAAATCACGGTAAAGTATCGCTTCCCTATTCCTAGGTTAGATGACTTACTAGATGAATTGCATGGCTCTCGTGTTTTCTCTAAAGTTGACTTAAAATCTGGTTATCACCAAATCCGTATACATGAAGGCGATGAGTGGAAAACAGCATTCAAGACCAAACACGGTCTTTATGAATGGCTAGTTATGCCATTTGGCCTGACGAATGCACCCAGTACCTTCATGCGATTGATGAACCATGTTTTACGTGACTTTATTGGGAAATTCGTTGTGGTGTATTTTGATGACATATTGATATACAGCGTTAATTTAGAACAACATGTCTCTCATTTGCGAGCCTTGTTTGATGTTTTGCTTGAACATAAGTTGTATGCCAATTTTGAGAAATGTGAATTCTGCACAAATACTGTCAAATTTTTGGGGTATATTGTATGTGATGAGGGGATAAAAGTTGATACTGAAAAAATAAAAGCAATACAGGAATGGCCTACGCCTAAGTCTATTAGCGATGTTAGGAGTTTCCATGGACTTGCTAGCTTTTATCGACGATTTGTGAAAGATTTTAGTTCAATAGCTGCACCTCTCACTGAAATAATTAAAAAAAATGTGGTCTTTAATTGGAGTGAAAAACAAGAGAAGGCATTTAACATTTTGAAAGACAAATTGTGTTCTTCTCCTATTCTTGTGCTTCCTGACTTTAATGCTACGTTTGAGATTGATTGTGATGCATCGGGGGTAGGCATAGGGGCTGTTTTAATGCAAGGGGGTAAACCTTTAGCATATTTTAGTGAAAAGTTGAATGGTGCTTGTTTGAACTATCCTACCTATGATAAAGAGATGTATGCTTTAGTGAGGTCTCTTGAGCACTGGGAACAATATCTGAGGCATAAAGAATTTGTGATACATACTGATCACGAGTCCCTTAAATACCTTCGGGGCAAGGGGAGTTGAACCGTAGACATGCCTAAGTGGGGTTGAATACATTGACTCATTTCCGTATGTCGTCCGGTATAAAAAGGGAAAAGAAAATGTGGTAGCTGACGCACTGTCGCGAAGGTAATGTTCTTTGTTACTACTTTGCAAGCTAAATTCTTGGTGTTAGAACATATCAAAGCATTGTATGAGAATGACCATGATTTCTGCACTCCTATTCTCTCTGTCAAAGTCACGCCCTGTAGGCAAATTTAGTATGCATGGATGGTTACCTGTTTAAGGAAAACCGACTATGCATTCCTATTTGTTCTATGCGTGAGTTACTCGTAAAAGAATCGCATGGGGGAGGGTTAATGGGACACTTTGGTATTCAAAAAACTTATGACATCTTGCATGAGCATTTCTATTGGCCTAAAATGAAGCATGACGTTTATAAGTGCTGCACTCATTGTATTACTTGTAAACAAGCTAAATCGCATAGTATGCCACATGGGTTGTACACGCCACTACCTGTGTCCACACACCCTTGGGTAGATCTTTCTATTGATTTTGTTCTAGGTTTACCACGGAGTAAAACTAACCATGATTCTATTTTTGTAGTGGTGGACAGGTTCTCCAAAATGACACATTTCATCCCGTGCAATAAGACTGATGATGCTAGACATGTAGCTAATGTGTTCTTTAAAGATATAGTTAGACTACATGGTATGCCGAGGACTATAGTTTCTGATCGCGATGTCAAGTTTCTTAGCTATTTTTGGAAAACATTGTGGGTAAAACTTGGAACTAAGCTGTTATTTTCTACTACTAATCACCCACAAACAGATGGCCAAACTAAGGTGGTAAATAGAACGTTAGGCACATTGTTACGTGTTTTGATTAGTAAAAATCTGAAAAATTGGGAAGAGTGTATTCCTTTTGCTGAATTTGCCTATAATAGACAAGTTCATAGCACTACCGGCTATTCCCCGTTCCAAATTGTGTATGGTTTAAATCGCTAACCCCTTTAGATTTGTTACTTTGCCTTGTGATGAAGTGCTTAATTTGGATTGGTGCAAAAAAGGCAGAAGCAGTGAAGTGCTTACATGAGCGGATTAGTCGTGCCATTGAAAGGCAAAACCAACAGGTGGCTGCTAGGGTCAACCGGAGCAGGAAGAGAGTTGTCTTTCAACCTGGAGATTGGGTTTGGGTACACATGAGTAAAGAGAGGTTTCCTAACCAACGCAAGTCTAAGCTTATGCCTAGGGGCGATGGTCCATTTCAAGTCATCTCAAAGATCAATGACAACGCCTACAAAATTGATCTTCCTAGTGAGTATGGTAACATAAGTGCATCATTTAACGTTACTCACTTGTCTCCGTTTGATGTAGGTGATGATCTTGATTCGTGGTCGAATCATTCTAAGGGGGAGGGAGCTGATGAGGACATAGGAGATCCGAGCATTTCAAAGCCAACAATGACCCCTTACAAGTGCAAGAAAGGGCTTTAACAAGGGCCCGGGCAGCAAGATTGCGAGAAGCTATTTGCGGGTGGCTTGCAACGGTGGATTGGACTCCTTTTTATTTAACTCCAAATGAGGAAGACAACTTGGGCCATGGTCAGTCAAGGAGAAACCCAAAGCTTTAATTTTCTTATAATTAAAGCCCAGGAGATACATGCTTAAATGCATTTGGAAGCCCATTTTGAGATATAATCTCATTATTTTTTTTATGGGAAGCCCAATGGATAGGATGTTGCAACAAGAAACAAACAATCCATGCTATGGAGAAATGAACAGTCCATCTAGGCCCAAATGGGATATGATCTCATTATTTCTTATTTTTTGTTTTTTTTTTTTATTTGGTGGGTCAAAATGTATTAATTGAGGGCCCTATTCCTTAACTTATGCTAAGTCAGCATTATAGATTTTAATTATTCATTAAGGAGACTTAATCTCCAAGGCCAAAGGAATACTCCTACAAAATACCAAGAAGTGTGGATCATGAGCTTCATGCTACACCACTATGCCATGATCTCCTTCACAAATTGTAAGGTAGTTTTCTTCACTTTTCACACGTTCATGTACAGAGGTTATATATAAACCTCCAATTTCCTTTTACAAGGGCAATCATGAATGAATGAAATAGAGAGAACAGCTTGTTCTTTTCCTAACTCATGTGTTATATTGAGTTTACATCCGAAGCCGTGAGTTTTGTGCTGTGAGAGTGCATGACGTTAAGCTTCGTCCTAATCTCCTTACTCGTGTGATTCGAGAATTCCATCTCTCCCGGCATAGCAACCAAACACTCCTTTCCACAGAAGCGAACCACAACAAATTCGGCCAGGGGCAATTCATATCATAAGATCTTTGATCTCTTGGTGTTTTTAGTATCTTTCTAGGTGTCTTTTTCTAAATAGAATGTTTTGTGTCTTTTGGTGTGTTTATGAAGTTGGAGTTGAAGGAGAGCTTTAGGAGAAGCTTTTAAGGGTGTGAAAAGTGAAGTGTTAGGCTACAAAGGTAACCCATGCTCTACAAAATCTATTTTCTTACTTATATGATGATTTCTTGGCTTCTACTTGTGATTTTTGTGATGAAATGTGAGTTTTGATGCATTGTCTTGTGGTAATCCATGTCTAGAGCTTGTTATTAGGGTTCTTGTATGCCATTGGCTTAGCTATTTCTTAGATTCAAGTCATATTGTTGTATTGTGTGAGATTTTTTTGTGTTTTGGACGTGAATTTGGACTTGTTGTTGAAAATCCTGAAGGGATTATTTTGTGGTTCAGGAGTGTACCCGCGGGCGGAACGGCGGGCAGGGAAACACCCGCCGCCCACCTGTAACACCCCGATTTTCATGCCATTTTAAAGCTTAATTACGCAAGATAAACTAACCATCAAAACATAAACATATGCACAGCGAAAGTCTAAATAATAAACCAAGAAAACCATGGGTGTTATGCCACGTTCACGCCGATGTGAACGCACAGGCGAGGTCAAAAACCAACATCTAATGAATGTTTAACAACAGCGGCACACAGGCCAAAACACTAATAAAGCTGTACAGGGAATCTAGTCTAACCATATCTAACGCTCTCGCCGTCTACTCAAGACCTGTAAAACACATAAAGAAAGGGGACGATGCCCGGTCAGCGAATATTGCTGGTAACCATCAATACGCGTCAATAGCATATATAGATAGATTAATAAAAAATCATTTTCGAAACAGAATACAGTATGTATCAGTTTAAAATCGTAAAAAGAGAAGTCAACTGTAAAGACTCTATTTCACTCTCAAAGAACAAGGGAATCAACATCCCAAAACAACATCAAGACAAGAACAACAACAGAACGACTCAACACAGCTCAAGATGTAATCTACTGATCACAAAGCAGATAACATCGAGGCAAAGACAACAACAAGTACAACTCGAGGTGTATTTACTGATCACAAAGTATAATACCACTCGACATGCTCAACAGATAAGGATAAACATCCACACATTGGCACTACATGCCACAGTGACACTTCATGTCACAAGTTCCAACCTTATGCCCTGTTCCAACCATATGCCTACCCCGGCCTTATTACAGTTCCAACCATTACCTCCGAAACCCTGTACTTCTGAGTCCAACCTTATGCCTCCGGGAACTGTCGTTCCCCCACCTACAACCACCAAATCATCAACCACTGATTTCTTAGTACACGAGGGTACCATTCATTTCAATCACACAACCACCAATCACATGAGCCTGAAGCCCAGCTGCGCCTGAAGCCCAAATACAACTCCATAATCACATCATCGCACCACGAGGACCACATCTGCACCTTGGTGATTAATGTCCCATACCATTAATCGTGCAATCTAGGTACAGCAAAAACACACACTTTCATCATAGGAATCAATCAACGGATCACAACGACGATATGAAACCATACTAAATCAAGGAAGGACTACAATCCGACACCAACGATGATCAACACAAGTTATCATCCACAAGAGGAAAGAACAAACAACACACACTAGCATTTCAACATCAAACTAGCATGCTTATCAAACAGGTAAACCAAACATAGTTCCGAAGAACACACAAGACTCATCATGGTTCAACGAATCACAAGGTTGAACACTTAGCACGATGTAAGACACCAAATCCTACATGGATTCCTACCATCACGTTCTAGACATACAAAACATCAAGAAGACACTCAAATAGCCCAACAAAAGAACATCGGGGGAGTCAAAACATCAATTACCGAGTCAAAAGAATCACGGTGAACAATGTAACACCCCGTGTTACGACCTCTAACCCAAACTAATTATTTACTTACTTACTCTAAAAGAGAATTAAAATCCACTAATTAACTAAGAAGGGTCCACCATAGTCCATGGACCCTTATCCCTAAAACTAACCCCTTAGTCTTGTAAGGAATAGAATTAGCAAGCTCATACCATTTAGACCCCAATTGGGACTCTTAGATATATAAATAGGGGCATAGGAGGCACTAGAATCCACAACACAATAACTTTCACCACGCAAGAATTCCCAAGAATTCCCATAAGAGAAATCAAGAAAGAAGAGATCTTAAAGAAAGACCCTTCATAGCCAAGGAATTTAATTAAGGCTAAGAGGTAACCCATGTCTCAACAAAACCTATTTTCTTTGCTATAATCTTCTCCTTTGGCTCCTTCTATATGCTTGTGTCTTGATGAAATCTTCTATGATAAATATGATATGATCTTGATAATTGATGAGATGATTTTATGTGTGATCTTGATGATGATAAGAGGATCTTGATGATTGGTGTGATGTTCTTGATAAATCTTGATGTTTCTTGATATTAAAAGATGAACTATGATCTTGATGATTTAAATATGATTAGAACCCTAGGTTGAATCGTGAATTTCGTAAGTGGATATTCTTGGTATATTTGGGGTGGGAATTCACATGTTCGGGTGTTGATTATGTTTAGAAGTCATGATAGGTTGTGTTCTATGTGATTCTTACTTTTGATCCGTTAATTGTCTACGTGGTGTTATCATTTGCGTTTAAAAGTGTCTAAGCATGGCTTCGGGTTCCACAGAGGATCCAGGGACTTATAGTTTGGAAAAAGAGTCATTGGGGGGGGGGGGGGTAGGGGGACCCGCCACCTACCCGCTGCCCGAGGTAACGCCGCCGGCAGCGGGCAAACGACTGCCCGCCGGGCACTCGCTGCCCGGAGGATCTTCGCCGGTGGGCAGCCCTCCAGCCGCCGGCCACCCGCTGGAATTTTCCCCACTTTGGGACCTTGGCTTCCCCGGTTTGATGTTCCACAATCCCCCGTGATATCCCAACGGACTCCGTTGTCGTGCATGAGTATAGTTTGATGTTTCGGGTACCGTTCGTAGGGTAAAAGAGTCTTGTGTATTGCATGCTAGTTGAACCGGTAACCCGTTGGCCTAGGAGGAAGATGTATGAACCTCTTAGGACTATTCTTAGTATGTGGATAATCATGCATAAGTTTTATTTATACGTTTTCCCCCCTTTCCCAATGTGTTAATGTGAGTTGCATGTGTTTACTATGTGTTATGTGTGCATGATACCCCCAATTTGGTTGCGATCAAATTGGTTATACATGAGCTGCGGTTCATTATCTTGGCTGCGGTCAAACTAGTTACTCATGATCTGCGGTTCATCATCCTCGCTGCAGTCAGTGACTCACTTCTAGGGGCTGCGGTCCACCCCATGGGCCTCGTGTGCTATGGTCCACCGACTGGACGCGTCAGGCGGTGTGTAGGGCCACTAGCCCGAGGAAGGCCATAGTCCACCGAATGAGTTGTCAGGCGGTGTGTAGGGCTATGGTCGGCTGCGATCCACCGAGTGTATGTGCCAGCGGTGTGTAGGGTCGTAGTCCCCAAAGATCCTAGCCCACCGAATGAGTCCCTCAGGCGATGTGTAGGGCTATGATCAGCTACGACCCACCGATTGAGCTCTTCAAGCGGTGTGTAGGGTCGTAGTCCCCAAAAGAGGATCACAGTCCACCGACTGAAAGCGTCAGCAGTGTGTAGGGCTGTGATCCGCCGTTGAAACTATCGACGGTCTATACAATTGGCTGCGGTCAATTCCTTCATGCTGCGGTATGAGGTAGGGTGCTGCTGGGCCGTGTTAGCGCTATATGCGCTAACCCTCATGTTTAGGGCTTGCGATTGGTCCCGTGGCGCCACCAAAGTGTGCTTGTGTGACAAGGATATTGATTGAATGATGATGTGAATGATTTGAAAGTGAACTGTGACCCTAGATACGTGTTTTTATGATGTTATCTATACATAATTGATTATCATTGTTGAATATGTTTATCCCTACCTGTCGAGTCTAATCCTGGTTTTAAAGCTAGAGTCTCCTAAGTATATATTTTCCTGCTTCAAAATGGTTTTACTATATATATATATATATATATATATATATATATATATATATATATATTATATATATATATATATATATATATATATATATATATATATATATATATATATATATATATATATATATATATTATATATATATACTTACCTATATTGTATTTTAACGGCGTTAGAGTGGGTTACCAGCATCATTCGCTGAACAATATATTTGGCTTTCAGGCACAGATGATTAGCTTCCGGAGCGCGCTAGAAGAACTAGGATTAGAGAGTTAGTCTTTCCTTTTGGCCTACGTGCCTTGATGATGTAATGACAATATTTGAGGAAAGTAGTTAGAACAGCCTGTGCATCTGAGCTCTCCAGCTCAGATGTGGCATAACACCCCCGACTCTATGTTTAGAATGCTTCAATTGATATCTATTTAATGGAATTGCTTTCGTATTATAAGATCAAAAAGTTTTAAAAAATTTTGGGGTGTTACAAATGGAATCAGAGCCTAAGTTTTGAACCTAGGACGAGACTCTTAAGACCAGACTTTAGGACATTAGGCTTGGACTCTAAGTATTTAGGAACATAGGATACAGACATCACGAGTAGAAGTCAAGAAATCATCACATAGGTAAGAAAATATATTTTGTAAAGCATGGGTTACCTCTTGTAGCCTAAACCTTCATTTTTCACACCTTTACAAGCTTCTAACAAGGTTCTCCTTCAACTTCTACTTCACAAACACACCAAAAGGCAACAAAGTTTTCATTTTTTAGAAAATGAACACCTTAAAAGGTACTAAAAACACTAAAGGACCAAAGATCTTACCTCCTATATCTCAAGAGTAGGAAAGGTTGAATCTTGGAGACTAACTTGAAGAATCTTGAATTTCCCAAACTAAGAAGAAGCTAGCTAAATTCTAGAGAGAAGGATGAGCTTTTTCTTTTAGAGTGTTAGGGAAAAGAATGAAAAATGACTCTAGGATAGCTTGGAATACAATAATGAGGTGAAAGGTCTTCTTTACCCTTACTAAGATGGAAAAGTGTAAGGGGACAAGGGAACAATTCACAAAGCTTGGAGTACAACTCATTAACTTGGGTTGACTAGTCAATTACTAGTCCCCGACTATTGAATTTTCATGATTTTAGGAATTAAACTATCAATTAAGCTAGGATTAATTACTTAATTAATCCTTAAATAGAACTTGGATTTACGGGGTGTCACATCCTCTCTCCCTTAAAAGAAGCTTCGTCCCGAAGCTTGGGTACGACGAATTCAAACAAAAGGGCAACATGAAACAACAATGTGACAAGAGAATCAAGAACATCTTTTTGACTCAAACTTCAAGATTTCAAAGAGACACAAAATGGTCAAGAACTCATAACATTGCAAGGTTGAAAGAATTAATCAACAGAGTTCTTTAAGCATAAAAACGCTAAAAGCCAAACACAACAACCAAACTCCCTAACCAACACCAAAGATCTAAACCACTAGCTTCTAGAAAACAACCCACAAAGCTAACTATCCACCGCAACCAACAAACAAGAAAGATCACACAAGGCAACAACAAAACAACAACTAACAAGCAACAACACCAAACGAGGAAAGGGAAACGGGATTACCACAACCCACGCTAGAAAGACTCGCTCTCCGACTCTTTGGTGTCTTCCTCGTACTCCTCATCTTTTCCTCTTCGGCTTGAGCTGGCCTCTATCTGGTCTAACCTCTGGTTAACTGCCAATGAACTGCATCTTCATAAAGGCGAAGCCCTCTTCTATCATCTGGTTTTGCTGGCGTAGAAGGGTGAGCACACGCTCCTCGTGTGTCATGGCGTCGTGTTCTCTCTTGGTTCTGGGCTTCCCCGCCTTTTCCGGTTCTCCTCGCTCTCCGAAGTCACTCTCCTCAACCTCGGCAGCTTCTTCTACGTCCGCATTCTCCTCTTGGTCTTCATCTTCATCATCTCCCACATCAACTCCCAAACTCTGAACCGCAAGGTTCAACTTCCCAACGGAATCTCGAGCTCAACAACCAATGCTTCTCTCTCCTCGGGGGTTTTCTTGGCAACTTCCTCAAGCGTGATGTACTCTCTGTCATCCAACTGAAACAAATTGCAACTCCTCAGGTTGATGGCATCCAACACCATCTTGCCCACTGGCTTCGGCACGCAACCTTCAACACTCACGCCTTTCCTAGCAAAGATCCAACTCAAAACCATCCCGTACGGTAGGCCTCTTCCGGTTATGATCTCGGCAAAAGACATGTGTTGCAACATCAAGGCAGGCAGATTAAACTTTACCATGTTCTTCAAACAGAAGGCAAAAGTGCACTCCAACTTCCCCAACAAATGGCTTTTGTTGTTATTGGGCAACAGACCAGTCCGATACAAGCATAACCAAGATTCTCTGCTCAGCAGTCAACCACTTCTTTTCGGGTCTCGAGGCTTGGGTGAATCCACTAGTCCGACCCAACATATAACTCAAAAATCTTTGTACCCCATGGTATCCGTTCCAATCCAGGAATTACCATTGTACTGTGAAACTCCCGTAGTGGTTAGACTTAAGAGTTGAGCCAACCTCTTTTCAGATAAAACAACTTTCACACCTCTCACCCTAGAGGTAACTTCTAACTTTCCACCATCTTTTGTCACAACCATATGATGGTAAAATTCCTTAACCAAGCTCGGGTACGTCTCAACCCTTATGGTAAGAAACCCGTCCAACAAACCTTGATATCTCAACATGTCTAACAAGGAACTGGAAAAAGATTCCGGGCCAAAGGCTTTACCTTCCAGAACGAGATAGTGGGCATCCACCCATTCCACTTTCCTAGCCAAACTTGTTCTCCTAGGCATGGTTGCAAGATGACCCAAGGCTCAAAGAGAAGACCAAAGCTTTTCCTCTTTCTTCTACTCTCTCGATGCTCTCTCTCTTGCTGCTCTCCCTCTCCTGCTCTCTCTCTCTCTCTCTCTCTCTCTCTCGCTGAACTGTAGCGGCACGGCAGCGGCGACGTGGGCTCCGATCGGCGGCGATACTCCGGCAGGTGGCGGCGTCGGCGGTTGTGCTCGGCTGCGACGGGCGGCGTAGGCGATGGGCTGGTGGGAGTTGTCTCGGCTGATGCTCACGGGTAGATAGAGAACGGAAAATTGAGGGTTTGGGATTTTGGAAGAAAAATTGGGAAAGGGAAGATTTGATTTGGGGATTTTGGTAAAGTGATAAATTATGGTTAAATGGAATTTAAATGGGGTAAGGTTTGAGAAATATGGTTAGATTAAGTGGTTTAAGGGTTGGATTGGTAACTTGTACACTCGGGTTTGAATCTTGATGGATATAAATTTAAAATTCCCATGGTTTTTTTAGGTTAAACAAGGAGGAATTTCTATGGATGGCCTATTTAAAATTAAAAGGGCACTCTCACAAGGAAGGTTGGGTTACAAAGAACATATGCAAGGCTACGAAATAACACAAGCATGACTCATTTTAAAAATAAACAATTTTCACGAAAGACTCTCACTTAAAATCAAAGGAACACAACAAGGAAAAGGCAACAAGGGGAAAAGATACTCTCTCAAGATAAGGATAGGCTTAGGAAAAAGGGTTACCTACCATCTCGTCCTCAACCAACCCCTCCGATTCGGCCTGAGATCGCCCCATCACAAACACACGACCCAAATGTCTAGCTCCAGCTGCTCCTCGGCTTGAACTCCCTCCGATGATCGCCGGGTCCTGAACTAGGTGGCAACGCACTTTGGTTAGCTTGCTGAGGGCATACGGTAGCCTTATGTCCTCTCTCACCGCATCTGTAGCATCGAAGGGCATGTCCTTGGCAATCCTTTCCAACATGCTCCTTTCCACACATTCTGCACGCAACCCTCTTACCTTGATCACCCGGTTCTACTCGAGTTGGTCCTTGAGGTGGGGACGGTGCGGTCTTGGCTCGGACATCCTGTCTTGGCTTCTTGAAGTTGGAAGATCCTCCACTCTCGATCCTCTTCCTAGCAAG
Organism: Ipomoea nil; assembly: GCF_001879475.1. Taxonomy (NCBI): domain Eukaryota; kingdom Viridiplantae; phylum Streptophyta; class Magnoliopsida; order Solanales; family Convolvulaceae; genus Ipomoea; species Ipomoea nil. The sequence goes on along the minus strand of NW_017619637.1, from coordinate 3,766 downwards.
CTCAAAAGATCCGCGTTGCAACTGTTGCACCCGATACAGGTCCGCAGCACTCAGGTAAGCCTCTTTAAAAGTCCTTGGCTTGATCACGGTTAAAGCCTTGCGAGCCTCGTAGTTCAAACCAGCTACAAACTTCTCAACTTTCGCGAGCTCGGAGGAGACAAGCATCCTAGCGAAGCGAGCGAGCTCCAAAAACCTCTTGTGGTACTCAACAACCGTCGAAGAACCCTGTTGGAGGTGCAAAAACTCCACATACATAGCAGCTCGAACATGTGCCAGGTAGAACCGCTCTCACATCCGGTCCTTCAAAGCCGTCCAGTCGAAGTCGGGCTCCTCAAGGCAAGCGGGTCCCTCATGCACCCACCACAAGTCCGCTTCATGACTGAAGTAGAACGATGCTAACTCCACTCGACGCTCCTTGGGGCACCCACCGATCGAGAAGATCTTGTCAAAGGTTCGCACCCACTCCTCGAGCACGACAGGGTCTTCCTCACCAGCAAACATCGGTGGTCTATATAAGGCGTCCAACATCTCTATGCCGGCAGGCTGTGGTGGCGGAGCAGGATGATTGTTGTGCAACAACGCTTCACTGAGGGTCTGCATGGTCTGCGTGAGGTGTTGCAGATTCTGGGCTAGCTGCTCGTTCGTTGGAGTCTCCGGTGTGCGAGCACGTTGACAAGGAGGTACCATAGCAAAGCTTCTACAACAACAACATTGTTACAAAACAAAATAACAAACAAGCAAGCAAACTATAAACAACACATAGCTCACCGCGTGTCCTAAGAGTCCACTTAAGGTTGCCTAGGGTCTCAAACCACACTTAACTTCTTAAAAGTCTAGACTCTAGCATCCTGGGCTCAAACCTATGCTCTGATACCAATTGTAATACCCCCGATTTTCATGCCATTTTAAAGCTTAATTACGCAGGATAAAGTAACCATCAAAACACAAACATAAGCACAGCGGAAGTCTAAACATTAAACTAAGAAAACCATGGGTGTTATGCCACGTTCACGCCGATGTGAACGCACAGGCGAGGTCAAAAGCCAACATCTAATGTATGTTTAACAACAGCGGCACACAGGCCAAAACACTAATAAAGCTGTCCAGGGAATCTAGTCTAACCATGTCTAACACTCTCGCCGTCTACTTAGGACCTATAAAGCACATAAAGAAAGGGGACGATGCCCGGTCAGCGAATATTGCTGGTAATAGATAGATTAATACAAAATCATTTTCGAAACAGAATACAGTATATATCAGTTTAAAACTATAAAGAGAGAAGTCAACTGCAAAGACTCTATTTCACTCTCAAAAGAACAAGGGAATCAACATCCAAAACAACATCACGACAAGAACAACAACAGAATGACTCAACACAGCTCAAGAGTAGGAAAGGTTGAATCTTGGAGACTAACTTGAAGAATCTTGAATTGCCCAAACTTGGCTTGAAGAAGAAGCTAGCTAAATTCTAGAGAGAAGGAGGAGCTTTTTCTTTTTAGAGTGTTAGGGAAAAGAATGAAAAATGACTCTACAATCATGAGGTGAAAGGACTTCTTTACCCTTACTAAGATGGAAAAATGTATGGGGACAAGGGAACAATTCACAAAGCTTGAAGTACAACTCATTAACTTGGGTTGACTAGTCAATTACTAGTCCCCGACTATTGAATTTTCAGGATTTTAGGAATTAAACTATCAATTAAGCTAGGATTAATTACTTAATTAATCCTTAAATAGAACTTGGATTTACGGGGTGTCACACCACCCGTGGGGTACAAGCCTTGTGGGTGATGGTACCGCGGGCGGAACAACGGGTGGAGGTCCACCCGTGGCCCCCCGCGGGGCACATACTTGTGGTTGGTCGGGGTTTTGTTCCCCGTGATTCTTTTGACTCGGTATTCATGTTTTAACCTCTCGATGTTGTTTTATTGGATCTATTGAGTGTCTTCTTGATGTTTCGTATGTTTAGAACGGTATGTAGGAATCCATGTAGGATTTTGTTTCTTCAATCGTGCTAAGTGTCCAACTTTGTGATTCGTTGGACTATGATGAGTCTTGTATGAATATGGAACTATGTTTGGTTTACCCGTTTGATAAGCATCCTAGTTTGATGTTGAAAAGCTAGTGTGTGCGGTTTGTTCTTTCCTATTGAAGTTGGCAACTTGTGTTGACCATCGTTGGTGTCGGATTGTAATCCTTCCTTGTTGAGTATGATTTCATATCTTTGTTGTGATCCATTGATTGATTCCTGTGATGAAAACGTGTGTATTTGTTGTACCTTGATTGCACCATTATGGGTATGGGACCTTAATCTCCAAGGTACAGATGTGGTCCTCGTGGTGGCTATGAATGAAATTGGTGGTGTAATCTGAGCATAGGCTCACTTGTTGGAGATTGTGCGAATGATATGAATGGTACCCTCGTGTACTCATATGTCCGAGACATTGTTGGAGATTGTTGGAGTGGGGACGACGGTCCTCGGAGGCATAAGTTTGGACTCAGAAGTATAGGGGTTCTTGGAGGTAATGGTTGGAACTGTAATAAGGTCGGGGGTAGCCATAAGGTTGGAACAGGGCATAAGGTTGGAACTTGTGACATGAAGTTGTCACTGTGGCATGTAGTTGCCAATGTGTGAATGTCTATTCTTTGCTAATGAGTGTGTTTAGTGGTATTCTACTTTGTGATCAGTAGAATACACCTCGAGTTGTATTTGTCTACTGTGGTTGTTCTTGTCTTGTTGTTTTCATGGGATGTTGACTTCCCTTCTTCCTTTGAGAGTGTGAAAGAGTCTTTGCAGTTGATTTCTCTCTATGATGTTTGAACTGATATATACTGTATGCCGTTTCGAAATTGATGTTGATTTATACTATCTATATATGCTATTTAACGCGTATTGATGGGTTACCAGCAATATTCGTTGACCGGGCGTCGTCCCCTTTCTTTATGTTGCTTTACAGGTCTTGAGTAGCTTTTGGAGAGCGCCCTAGCTGTCTGTTTGTTATGTAGCTCCCTTGGACTGTTTGGTTAGAGTTTTGGGCCTGTGAGCCTTAGATGGTTATGAACATGTTTAGTACGTTGGTTTAGACTAGTCTGTGCATCCGCTTGATGTGGATGTGGCATAGCACTTCCCGTTTTTTCCCATTTTTAATTAAAGTCTTCCGCTGTTGTTTAAATTTGATGCTACCTGTTAGTTACCTTGCTTTATGCTCTTAAGTTTTTAAAATGTCGCAAAAATCGGGGGTGTTACAGTTGGTATCAGAGCCTAGGTGTGAGCCCAGGATGTTAGAGTCTGGACTTTTAAGAAGTTAAGTGTGGTTCGAGACCCTAAGGTGACCTTAAGTATTGAAGTGTTTAGGACTTAGGACTGTTAGGACGCGTGGTGAGCTGTGTGTTGTTTATCGTTTGTTCTGTTTGCTTTGTTGTTTCTGCTTAGCTTAGTGTTCTTTTAGTTAGCGTCGGGTAAGGGTGCGCTGTTTGTTTGTGCATACCGTAACCGTGTTGTTATTGTAGAAGCTTTGTCATGGCACCGCCTCGTCAAAGCGCTCATACGCCCGAGACACAACCAACGAGCAGCTGGCTCAGGACTTGCAACATCTCATGCAGACCATGCAAACCTTTAGTGAAGCTCTTCTAAACAACAATCATCCTGCTCCGCCGCACAGCCTGCTGGACATCGGATGTGGGACGTCTAGTCTCGGGCCACAGACCACCGATGTTCGCCGGAGAGGAGGACCCGTCATGCTTGAGGAGTGGATCCGAACCTTCGA
>NW_017619636.1:0-12573 GCF_001879475.1 Ipomoea nil | reverse complement strand
TTAGGCTTTTTTCTTTTCATAGAAACGGTTTTGGTCAGTGCCCGTTGTTTCTTTAATTTCTCGCCGAGTCCTCAGTCGAGGCGATTCCTTTTGGCTTTTTTCACGGAAACGACTAAGGTCTGGGCCTTTGTTTCCTATCTCTTCTCGCCGAGTCCCTCTGTCGAGGCGACTCCTTAGGCTTTTTCTTTTATTAGATACGGTTTAGGGTCGTGTCCATTGTTTCTTTAATTTCTCGCCAAGTGCCTCAGTCGAGGCGACTCCTCTTGGTTTTTTCACGGAAACGACTAAGGTCTGGGCCCTTGTTTCCTATCTCTTCTCGCCGAGTCCCTCAGTCGAGGCACTCCTTAGGCTTTTTCTTTTATTAGATACGGTTTAGGGTCAGTGTCCCATTGTTTCTTTAATTTCTCGCCAAGTCCCTCATTCGAGGCGACTCCTCTTGGTTTTTTCACGGAAACGATTAAGGGTCTGGGCCTTGTTTCCTATCTCTTCTTGCCGAGTCCCCCAGTCAAGGCGACTCCTTAGGCTTTTCTTTTCTTTGAAACGGTTTAGGGTCAGTCCCCTGTCGTTTCTTTAATTTCTCGCCGAGTCCCTCAGTCGAGGCGACTCCTTTTGGCTTTTTCACGGAAACGACTAAGGGTCTGGGCCCTTGTTTCCTATCTCTTCTTGCCGAGTCCCCCAGTCAAGGCGACTCCTTAGGCTTTTTCTTTTCATAGAAACGGTTTGGGTCAATGCCCGTTGTTTCTTAATTTCTCCGCCGAGTCCCCTCAGTCGAGGCGACTCCTTTTGGCTTTTCACGGAAACGACTAAGGGTCTGGGCCTTGTTTCCTATCTCTTCTCGCCGAGTCCCTCAGTCGAGGCGACTCCTTAGGCTTTTTCTTTTCATTAGAAACGGTTTAGGTCAGTGTCCCGTTGTTTCTTTAATTTCTCGCCCGAGTCCCTCAGTCGAGGCGACTCCTTTTGGCTTTTTCACGGAAACGACTAAGGGTCTGGGCCCTTGTTTCCTATCTCTTCTCGCCGAGTCCCTCAGTCGAGGCGACTCCTTAGGCTTTTTCTTTTACTTAGATACGGTTTAGGGTCAGTGTCCCGTTGTTTCTTTAATTTCTCGCCAGAGTCCCTCAGTCGAGGCGACTCCTTTTGGCTTTTTCACGGAAACGACTAAGGGTCTGGGCCCTTGTTTCCTATCTCTTCTCGCCGAGTCCCTCAGTCGAAGGCGACTCCTTAGGCTTTTTCTTTTCTTAGAAACGGTTTAGGGTCAGTGCCCTGTGTTTCTTTAATTTCTCGCCGAGTCCCTCAGTCGAGGCGACTCCTTTTGGCTTTTTCACGGAAACGACTAAGGGTCTGGGCCCTTGTTTCCTATCTCTTCTTGCCGAGTCCCCAGTCAAGGCGACTCCTTAGGCTTTTTCTTTTCATTAGAAACGGTTTAGGGTCAGTGCCCCGTTGTTTCTTTAATTTCTCGCCGAGTCCCTCAGTCGAGGCGACTCCTTTTGGCTTTTTCACGGAAACGACTAAGGGTCTGGGCCCTTGTTTCCTATCTCTTCTCGCCGAGTCCCTCAGTCGAGGCGACTCTTAGGCTTTTTCTTTTTTAGAAACGGTTTAGGGTCAGTGCCCGTTGTTTCTTTAATTTCTCGCCGAGTCCCTCAGTCGAGGCGACTCCTTTGGCTTTTTCACGGAAACGACTAAGGGTCTGGGCCCTTGTTTCCTATCTCTTCTCGCCGAGTCCCTCAGTCGAGGCGACTCCTTAGGCTTTTTCTTTTCTTAGAAACGGTTTAGGGTCAGTGCCCGTTGTTTCTTTAATTTCTCGCCGAGTCCCTCAGTCGAGGCGACTCCTTTTGGCTTTTTCACGGAAACGACTAAGGGTCTGGGCCCTTGTTTCCTATCTCTTCTTGCCGAGTCCCCAGTCAAGGCGACTCCTTAGGCTTTTTCTTTTCTTAGAAACGGTTTAGGGTCAGTGCCCGTTGTTTCTTTAATTTCTCGCCGAGTCCCTCAGTCGAGGCGACTCCTTTTGGCTTTTTCACGGAAACGACTAAGGGTCTGGGCCCTTGTTTCCTATCTCTTCTCGCCGAGTCCCTCAGTCGAAGGCGACTCCTTAGGCTTTTTCTTTTCTTAGAAACGGTTTAGGGTCAGTGCCCCGTTGTTTCTTTAATTTCTCGCCGAGTCCCTCAGTCGAGGCGACTCCTTTTGGCTTTTTCACGGAAACGACTAAGGGTCTGGGCCCTTGTTTCCTATCTCTTCTCGCCGAGTCCCTCAGTCGAGGCGACTCCTTAGGCTTTTTCTTTTCATAGAAACGGTTTAGGGTCAGTGCCCGTTGTTTCTTTAATTTCTCGCCGAGTCCCTCAGTCGAGGCGACTCCTTTTGGCTTTTTCACGGAAACGACTAAGGTCTGGGCCCTTTGTTTCCTATCTCTTCTCGCCGAGTCCCTCAGTCGAGGCGACTCCTTAGGCTTTTTCTTTTCATTAGAATACGGTTTAGGGTCAGTGTCCCAGTTGTTTCTTTAATTTCTCGCCGAGTGCCTCAGTCGAGGCGACTCCTCTTGGCTTTTTTCACGGAAACGACTAAGGGTCTGGGCCCTTGTTTCCTATCTCTTCTCGCCGAGTCCCTCAGTCGAGGCGACTCCTTAGGCTTTTTCTTTTCTTAGAAATGGTTTAGGGTCAGTGCCCCGTTGTTTCTTTAATTTCTACGCCGAGTCCCTCAGTCGAGGCGACTCCTTTTGGCTTTTTCACGGAAACGACTAAGGGTCTGGGCCCTTGGTTTCCTATCTCTTCTCGCCGTGTCCCTCAGTCAAGGCGACTCCTTAGGCTTTTTCTTTTCTTAGAAACGGTTTAGGGTCAGTGCCCCGTTGTTTCTTTAATTTCTCGCCGAGTCCCTCAGTTGAGGCGACTCCTTTTGGCTTTTTCACGGAAACGACTAAGGGTCTGGGACCTTGGTTCCTATCTCTTCTCGGCCGAGTCCTCAGTCGAGGCGACTCCTTTTGGCTTTTTCACGGAAATGACTAAGGGTCTGGGCCCTTGTTTCCTATCTCTTCTCTGCCGAGTCCCTCAGTCGAAGGCGACTCCTTAGGCTTTTTCTTTTCTTAGAAACGGTTTAGGGTCAGTGCCCGTTGTTTCTTTAATTTCTCGCCGAGTCCCTCAGTCGAGGCGACTCCTTTTGGCTTTTTCACGGAAACGACTAAGGGTCTGGGCCCTTGTTTCCTATCTCTTCTCGCCGAGTCCCTCAGTCGAGGCGACTCCTTAGGCTTTTTCTTTTCATTAGAAACGGTTTAGGGTCAGTGCCCGTTGTTTCTTTAATTTCTCGCCGAGTCCCTCAGTCGAGGCGACTCCTTTTGGCTTTTTCACGGAAACGACTAAGGGTCTGGGCCCTTGTTTCCTATCTCTTCTCGCCGAGTCCCTCAGTCGAGGCGACTCCTTAGGCTTTTTCTTTTCTTAGAAACGGTTTAGGGTCAGTGCCCCGTTGTTTCTTTAATTTCTCGCCGAGTCCCTCAGTCGAGGCGACTCCTTTTGGCTTTTTCACGGAAACGACTAAGGGTCTGGGCCCTTGTTTCCTATCTCTTCTCGCCGAGTCCCTCAGTCAAGGCGACTCCTTAGGCTTTTTCTTTTCTTAGAAACGGTTTAGGGTCAGTGCCCGTTGTTTCTTTAATTTCTCGCCGAGTCCCTCAGTCGAGGCGACTCCTTTTGGCTTTTTCACGGAAACGACTAAGGGTCTGGGCCCTTGTTTCCTATCTCTTCTCGCCGAGTCCCTCAGTCGAGGCGACTCCTTAGGCTTTTTCTTTTCTTAGAAACGGTTTAGGGTCAGTGCCCCGTTGTTTCTTTAATTTCTCGCCGAGTCCCTCAGTCGAGGCGACTCCTTTTGGCTTTTTCACGGAAACGACTAAGGGTCTGGGCCCTTGTTTCCTATCTCTTCTCGCCGAGTCCCTCAGTCGAGGCGACTCCTTAGGCTTTTTCTTTTCTTAGAAACGGTTTAGGGTCAGTGCCCGTTGTTTCTTTAATTTCTCGCCGAGTCCCTCAGTCGAGGCGACTCCTTTTGGCTTTTTCACGGAAACGACTAAGGGTCTGGGCCCTTGTTTCCTATCTCTTCTCGCCGAGTCCCTCAGTCGAAGGCGACTCCTTAGGCTTTTTCTTTTCTTAGAAACGGTTTAGGGTCAGTGCCCGTTGTTTCTTTAATTTCTCGCCGAGTCCCTCAGTCGAGGCGACTCCTTTTGGCTTTTTCACGGAAACGACTAAGGGTCTGGGCCCTTGTTTCCTATCTCTTCTCGCCGAGTCCCTCAGTCGAGGCGACTCCTTAGGCTTTTTCTTTTCTTAGAAACGGTTTAGGGTCAGTGCCCCGTTGTTTCTTTAATTTCTCGCCGAGTCCCTCAGTCGAGGCGACTCCTTTTGGCTTTTTCACGGAAACGACTAAGGGTCTGGGCCCTTGTTTCCTATCTCTTCTCGCCGAGTCCCTCAGTCGAGGCGACTCCTTAGGCTTTTTCTTTTCTTAGAAACGGTTTAGGGTCAGTGCCCGTTGTTTCTTTAATTTCTCGCCGAGTCCCTCAGTCGAGGCGACTCCTTTTGGCTTTTTCACGGAAACGACTAAGGGTCTGGGCCCTTGTTTCCTATCTCTTCTCGCCGAGTCCCTCAGTCGAAGGCGACTCCTTAGGCTTTTTCTTTTCTTAGAAACGGTTTAGGGTCAGTGCCCCGTTGTTTCTTTAATTTCTCGCCGAGTCCCTCAGTCGAGGCGACTCCTTTTGGCTTTTTCACGGAAACGACTAAGGGTCTGGGCCCTTGTTTCCTATCTCTTCTTCGCCGAGTCCCCCAGTCAAGGCGACTCCTTAGGCTTTTTCTTTTCTTAGAAACGGTTTAGGGTCAGTGCCCTGTCGTTTCTTTAATTTCTCGCCGAGTCCCTCAGTCGAGGCGACTCCTTTTGGCTTTTTCACGGAAACGACTAAGGGTCTGGGCCCTTGTTTCCTATCTCTTCTTGCCGAGTCCCCCAGTCAAGGCGACTCCTTAGGCTTTTTCTTTTCTTAGAAACGGTTTAGGGTCAGTGCCCCGTTGTTTCTTTAATTTCTCGCCGAGTCCCTCAGTCGAGGCGACTCCTTTTGGCTTTTTCACGGAAACGACTAAGGGTCTGGGCCCTTGTTTCCTATCTCTTCTCGCCGAGTCCCTCAGTCGAGGCGACTCCTTAGGCTTTTTCTTTTCTTAGAAACGGTTTAGGGTCAGTGCCCCGTTGTTTCTTTAATTTCTCGCCGAGTCCCTCAGTCGAGGCGACTCCTTTTGGCTTTTTCACGGAAACGACTAAGGTCTGGGCCTTTGTTTCCTATCTCTTCTCGCCGAGTCCCTCAGTCGAGGCGACTCCTTAGGCTTTTTCTTTTATTAGATACGGTTTAGGGTCAGTGTCCCATTGTTTCTTTAATTTCTCGCCGAAGTCCCTCAGTCGAGGCGACTCCTCTTGGTTTTTTCACGGAAACGACTAAGGGTCTGGGCCCTTGTTTCCTATCTCTTCTCGCCGAGTCCCTCAGTCGAGGCGACTCCTTAGGCTTTTTCTTTTCTTAGAAACGGTTTAGGGTCAGTGCCCGTTGTTTCTTTAATTTCTCGCCGAGTCCCTCAGTCGAGGCGACTCCTTTTGGCTTTTTCACGGAAACGACTAAGGGTCTGGGCCCTTGTTTCCTATCTCTTCTCGCCGAGTCCCTCAGTCAAGGCGACTCCTTAGGCTTTTTCTTTTCTTAGAAACGGTTTAGGGTCAGTGCCCGTTGTTTCTTTAATTTCTCGCCGAGTCCCTCAGTCGAGGCGACTCCTTTTGGCTTTTTCACGGAAACGACTAAGGGTCTGGGCCCTTGTTTCCTATCTCTTCTTCGCCGAGTCCCTCAGTCGAAGGCGACTCCTTAGGCTTTTTCTTTTCATTAGAAACGGTTTAGGGTCAGTGCCCGTTGTTTCTTTAATTTCTCGCCGAGTCCCTCAGTCGAGGCGACTCCTTTTGGCTTTTTCACGGAAACGACTAAGGGTCTGGGCCTTTGTTTCCTATCTCTTCTCGCCGAGTCCCTCAGTCGAGGCGACTCCTTAGGCTTTTTCTTTTATTAGATACGGTTTAGGGTCAGTGTCCCATTGTTTCTTTAATTTCTCGCCAAGTGCCTCAGTCGAGGCGACTCCTCTTTGGCTTTTTCACGGAAACGACTAAGGGTCTGGGCCCTTGTTTCCTATCTCTTCTCGCCGAGTCCCTCAGTCGAGGCGACTCCTTAGGCTTTTTCTTTTCTTAGAAATGGTTTAGGGTCAGTGCCCCGTTGTTTCTTTAATTTCACGCCGAGTCCCTCAGTCGAGGCGACTCCTTTTGGCTTTTTCACGGAAACGACTAAGGGTCTGGGCCCTTGGTTCCTATCTCTTCTCGCCGTGTCCCTCAGTCAAGGCGACTCCTTAGGCTTTTTCTTTTCTTAGAAACGGTTTAGGGTCAGTGCCCCGTTGTTTCTTTAATTTCTCGCCGAGTCCCTCAGTTGAGGCGACTCCTTTTGGCTTTTTCACGGAAACGACTAAGGGTCTGGGACCTTGGTTCCTATCTCTTCTCGCCGAGTCCCTCAGTCGAGGCGACTCCTTTTGGCTTTTTCACGGAAATCGACTAAGGGTCTGGGCCCTTGTTTCCTATCTCTTCTCGCCGAGTCCCTCAGTCGAGGCGACTCCTTAGGCTTTTTCTTTTCTTAGAAACGGTTTAGGGTCAGTGCCCTTGTTTCTTTAATTTCTCGCCGAGTCCCTCAGTCGAGGCGACTCCTTTTGGCTTTTTCACGGAAACGACTAAGGGTCTGGGCCCTTGTTTCCTATCTCTTCTTGCCGAGTCCCCCAGTCAAGGCGACTCCTTAGGCTTTTTCTTTTCTTAGAAACGGTTTAGGGTCAGTGCCCTGTCGTTTCTTTAATTTCTCGCCGAGTCCCTCAGTCGAGGCGACTCCTTTTGGCTTTTTCACGGAAACGACTAAGGGTCTGGGCCCTTGTTTCCTATCTCTTCTTGCCGAGTCCCTCAGTCGAGGCGACTCCTTAGGCTTTTTCTTTTCTTAGAAACGGTTTAGGGTCAGTGCCCGTTGTTTCTTTAATTTCTCGCCGAGTCCCTCAGTCGAGGCGACTCCTTTTGGCTTTTTCACGGAAACGACTAAGGGTCTGGGCCTTTGTTTCCTATCTCTTCTCGCCGAGTCCCTCAGTCGAGGCGACTCCTTAGGCTTTTTCTTTTATTAGATACGGTTTAGGGTCAGTGTCCCATTGTTTCTTTAATTTCTCGCCGAGTCCTCAGTCGAGGCGACTCCTCTTGGTTTTTTCACGGAAACGACTAAGGGTCTGGGCCCTTGTTTCCTATCTCTTCTCGCCGAGTCCCTCAGTCGAGGCGACTCCTTAGGCTTTTTCTTTTATTAGATACGGTTTAGGGTCAGTGTCCCATTGTTTCTTTAATTTCTCGCCGAGTCCCTCAGTCGAGGCGACTCCTCTTTGGCTTTTTTCACGGAAACGACTAAGGGTCTGGGCCCTTGTTTCCTATCTCTTCTCGCCGAGTCCCTCAGTCGAAGGCGACTCCTTAGGCTTTTTCTTTTCTTAGAAACGGTTTAGGGTCAGTGCCCCGTTGTTTCTTTAATTTCTCGCCGAGTCCCTCAGTCGAGGCGACTCCTTTTGGCTTTTTCACGGAAACGACTAAGGGTCTGGGCCCTTGTTTCCTATCTCTTCTCGCCGAGTCCCTCAGTCGAGGCGACTCCTTAGGCTTTTTCTTTTCTTAGAAACGGTTTAGGGTCAGTGCCCGTTGTTTCTTTAATTTCTCGCCGAGTCCCTCAGTCGAGGCGACTCCTTTTGGCTTTTTCACGGAAACGACTAAGGGTCTGGGCCCTTGTTTCCTATCTCTTCTTGCCGAGTCCCCAGTCAAGGCGACTCCTTAGGCTTTTTCTTTTCTTAGAAACGGTTTAGGGTCAGTGCCCTGTCGTTTCTTTAATTTCTCGCCGAGTCCCTCAGTCGAGGCGACTCCTTTTGGCTTTTTCACGGAAACGACTAAGGGTCTGGGCCCTTGTTTCCTATCTCTTCTTGCCGAGTCCCTCAGTCAAGGCGACTCCTTAGGCTTTTTCTTTTCTTAGAAACGGTTTTGGGTCAGTGCCACGTTGTTTCTTTAATTTCTCGCCGAGTCCCTCAGTCGAGGCGACTCCTTTTGGCTTTTTCACGGAAACGACTAAGGGTCTGGGCCCTTGTTTCCTATCTCTTCTCGCCGAGTCCCTCAGTCGAGGCGACTCCTTAGGCTTTTTCTTTTCTTAGAAACGGTTTAGGGTCAGTGCCCCGTTGTTTCTTTAATTTCTCGCCGAGTCCCTCAGTCGAGGCGACTCCTTTTGGCTTTTTCACGGAAACGACTAAGGGTCTGGGCCCTTTGTTTCCTATCTCTTCTCGCCGAGTCCCTCAGTCGAGGCGACTCCTTAGGCTTTTTCTTTTATTAGATACGGTTTAGGGTCAGTGTCCCATTGTTTCTTTAATTTCTCGCCAAGTCCCTCAGTCGAGGCGACTCCTCTTTGGTTTTTTCACGGAAACGACTAAGGGTCTGGGCCCTTGTTTCCTATCTCTTCTCGCCGAGTCCCTCAGTCGAGGCGACTCCTTAGGCTTTTTCTTTTATTAGATACGGTTTAGGGTCAGTGTCCCATTGTTTCTTTAATTTCTCGCCAAGTCCCTCAGTCGAGGCGACTCCTCTTGGTTTTTTCACGGAAACGACTAAGGGTCTGGGCCCTTGTTTCCTATCTCTTCTCGCCGAGTCCCTCAGTCGAAGGCGACTCCTTAGGCTTTTTCTTTTCTTAGAAACGGTTTAGGGTCAGTGCCCCGTTGTTTCTTTAATTTCTCGCCGAGTCCCTCAGTCGAGGCGACTCCTTTTGGCTTTTTCACGGAAACGACTAAGGGTCTGGGCCCTTGGTTCCTATCTCTTCTCGCCGAGTCCCTCAGTCAAGGCGACTCCTTAGGCTTTTTCTTTTCATAGAAACGGTTTAGGGTCAGTGCCCGTTGTTTCTTTAATTTCTCGCCGAGTCCCTCAGTCGAGGCGACTCCTTTTGGCTTTTTCACGGAAACGACTAAGGGTCTGGGCCTTTGTTTCCTATCTCTTCTCGCCGAGTCCCTCAGTCGAGGCGACTCCTTAGGCTTTTTCTTTTATTAGATACGGTTTAGGGTCAGTGTCCCATTGTTTCTTTAATTTCTCGCCAGTGCCTCAGTCGAGGCGACTCCTCTTGGTTTTTCACGGAAACGACTAAGGGTCTGGGCCCTTGTTTCCTATCTCTTCTCGCCGAGTCCCTCAGTCGAGGCGACTCCTTAGGCTTTTCTTTTCTTAGAAATGGTTTAGGGTCAGTGCCCCGTTGTTTCTTTAATTTCACGCCGAGTCCCTCAGTCGAGGCGACTCCTTTTGGCTTTTTCACGGAAACGACTAAGGGTCTGGGCCCTTGGTTCCTATCTCTTCTCGCCGTGTCCCTCAGTCAAGGCGACTCCTTAGGCTTTTTCTTTTCTTAGAAACGGTTTAGGGTCAGTGCCCCGTTGTTTCTTTAATTTCTCGCCGAGTCCCTCAGTTGAGGCGACTCCTTTTGGCTTTTTCACGGAAACGACTAAGGGTCTGGGACCTTGGTTCCTATCTCTTCTCGCCGAGTCCCTCAGTCGAGGGGACTCCTTTTGGCTTTTTCACGGAAATGACTAAGGGTCTGGGCCCTTGTTTCCTATCTCGTCTCGCCGAGTCCCTCAGTCGAGGCGACTCCTTAGGCTTTTTCTTTTCTTAGAAACGGTTTAGGGTCAGTGCGCCTTGTTTCTTTAATTTCTCGCCGAGTCCCTCAGTCGAGGCGACTCCTTTTGGCTTTTTCACGGAAACGACTAAGGGTCTGGGCCCTTGTTTCCTATCTCTTCTTGCCGAGTCCCCAGTCAAGGCGACTCCTTAGGCTTTTTCTTTTCTTAGAAACGGTTTAGGGTCAGTGCCCTGTCGTTTCTTTAATTTCTCGCCGAGTCCCTCAGTCGAGGCGACTCCTTTTGGCTTTTTCACGGAAACGACTAAGGGTCTAGGTCCTTGTTTCCTATCTCTTCTTGCCGAGTCCCCAGTCAAGGCGACTCCTTAGGCTTTTTCTTTTCTTAGAAACGGTTTTGGGTCAGTGCCACGTTGTTTCTTTAATTTCTCGCCGAGTCCCTCAGTCGAGGCGACTCCTTTTGGCTTTTTCACGGAAACGACTAAGGGTCTGGGCCTTTGTTTCCTATCTCTTCTCGCCGAGTCCCTCAGTCGAGGCGACTCCTTAGGCTTTTTCTTTTATTAGATACGGTTTAGGGTCAGTGTCCCATTGTTTCTTTAATTTCTCGCCGAGTGCCTCAGTCGATGCGACTCCTCTTGGTTTTTCACGGAAACGACTAAGGGTCTGGGCCCTTGTTTCCTATCTCTTCTCGCCGAGTCCCTCAGTCGAGGCGACTCCTTAGGCTTTTTCTTTTATTAGATACGGTTTAGGGTCAGTGTCCCATTGTTTCATTTAATTTCTCGCCAAGTCCCTCATTCGAGGCGACTCCTCTTGGTTTTTCACGGAAACGATTAAGGGTCTGGGCCCTTGTTTCCTATCTCTTCTTGCCGAGTCCCCCAGTCAAGGCGACTCCTTAGGCTTTTTCTTTTCTTTGAAACGGTTTAGGGTCAGTGCCCTGTCGTTTCTTTAATTTCTCGCCGAGTCCCTCAGTCGAGGCGACTCCTTTTGGCTTTTTCACGGAAACGACTAAGGGTCTGGGCCCTTGTTTCCTATCTCTTCTTGCCGAGTCCCCCAGTCAAGGCGACTCCTTAGGCTTTTCTTTTCATAGAAACGGTTTGGGTCAGTGCCCGTTGTTTCTTTAATTTCTCGCCGAGTCCCTCAGTCGAGGCGACTCCTTTTGGCTTTTTCACGGAAACGACTAAGGATCTGGGCCCTTGTTTCCAATCTCTTCTTGCCGAGTCCCCAGTCAAGGCGACTCCTTAGGCTTTTTCTTTTCTTAGAAACGGTTTAGGGTCAGTGCCCTGTCGTTTCTTTAATTTCTCGCCGAGTCCCTCAGTCGAGGCGACTCCTTTTGGCTTTTTCATGGAAACGACTAAGGTCTGGGCCTTTGTTTCCTATCTCTTCTCGCCGAGTCCTCAGTCGAGGCGACTCCTTAGGCTTTTTCTTTTATTAGATACGGTTTAGGGTCAGTGTCCCATTGTTTCTTTAATTTCTCGCCAAGTCCCTCAGTCGAGGCGACTCCTCTTGGTTTTTTCACGGAAACGACTAAGGGTCTGGGCCCTTGTTTCCTATCTCTTCTCGCCGAGTCCCTCAGTCGAGGCGACTCCTTAGGCTTTTTCTTTTCTTAGAAACGGTTTAGGGTCAGTGCCCTGTTGTTTCTTTAATTTCTCGCCGAGTCCCTCAGTCGAGGCGACTCCTTTTGGCTTTTTCACGGAAACGACTAAGGGTCTGGGCCCTTGTTTCCTATCTCTTCTTGCGAGTCCCCCAGTCAAGGCGACTCCTTAGGCTTTTTCTTTTCATAGAAACGGTTTGGGTCAGTGCCCGTTGTTTCTTTAATTTCTCGCCGAGTCCCTCAGTCGAGGCGATTCCTTTTGGCTTTTTCACGGAAACGACTAAGGGTCTGGGCCCTTGTTTCCTATCTCTTCTCGCCGAGTCCCTCAGTCGAGGCGACTCCTTAGGCTTTTTCTTTATTAGATACGGTTTAGGGTCAGTGTCCCATTGTTTCTTTAATTTCTCGCCAAGTGCCTCAGTCGAGGCGACTCCTCTTGGTTTTTTCACGGAAACGACTAAGGGTCTGGGCCCTTGTTTCCTATCTCTTCTCGCCGAGTCCCTCAGTCGAGGCGACTCCTTAGGCTTTTTCTTTATTAGATACGGTTTAGGGTCAGTGTCCCATTGTTTCTTTAATTTCTCGCCAAGTCCCTCATTCGAGGCGACTCCTCTTGGTTTTTCACGGAAACGATTAAGGTCTGGGCCCTTGTTTCCTATCTCTTCTCGCCGAGTCCCCCAGTCAAGGCGACTCCTTAGGCTTTTTCTTTTCTTAGAAACGGTTTAGGGTCAGTGCCCTGTCGTTTCTTTAATTTCTCGCCGAGTCCCTCAGTCGAGGCGACTCCTTTTGGCTTTTTCACGGAAACGACTAAGGGTCCTGGGCCCTTGTTTCCTATCTCTTCTTGCCGAGTCCCAGTCAAGGCGACTCCTTAGGCTTTTTTCTTTCATAGAAACGGTTTGGGTCAGTGCCCTTGTTTCTTTAATTTCTCGCCGAGTCCCTCAGTCGAGGCGACTCCTTTTGGCTTTTTTCACGGAAACGACTAAGGTCTGGGCCTTTGTTTCCTATCTCTTTCGCCGAGTCCCTCAGTCGAGGCGACTCCTTAGGCTTTTTCTTTTATTAGATACGGTTTAGGGTCAGTGTCCCATTGTTTCTTTAATTTCTCGCCAAGTGCCTCAGTCGAGGCGACTCCTCTTGGTTTTTTCACGGAAACGACTAAGGGTCTGGGCCCTTGTTTCCTATCTCTTCTCGCCGAGTCCCTCAGTCGAGGCGACTCCTTAGGCTTTTTCTTTTATTAAATACGGTTTAGGGTCAGTGTCCCATTGTTTCTTAATTTCTCGCCAAGTCCCTCATTCGAGGGCGACTCCTCTTGGTTTTT
>NW_017619635.1:0-906 GCF_001879475.1 Ipomoea nil | reverse complement strand
CTTCCTTCCTTCCTTCCTCCCCCGGCGCCCGCCTCCCTTCTCCTGCTTCCTTCGGGCCCCGGCCCCCCTCGCCCCTGGGCCCCCTCTCTCCCCCCCCCCTCCCCCCCTCGGCTTCCCCTCTCCCTCCCCCCTTGGCTCTCTCCCTCGGGCCCTTCGGGCGCCCCTCGCCCCCCCCGCCTCGCGCCCCCCCCCCCCGGCGCGCTCCCGCCTTCCCTTCGCCGCCCTCCCGCCCGCCCGCCCGCTTCCCGCCCGCTCCTTCCTCGCCCCGGCCTTCCTTCCGGCTCCGCGGTCCCCCCTGTCTCCCCCCCCCTCTTTTCCTCGCTCTGCTTTCCCCTTCGGGTTTCCCCCTCTGCTTGTCCTGGCGCCTTCCTCTGCTTCTTCTTGCTGTTGCTTTCCTGCTTCCCTGGGGCCTCTTGCTCCTCTTGCTCTTGGGCGTTTCTTGCTCCTTCTGCTGTTCTTGCTGCTTCCTTGGGCTTTTGCTGCTTCTGTGTTGTTCTTGCTGCTTCTGCTGTTCTTGCTGCTTCCTTGGTCTCCTTGCTGCTTCTGTGTTGTTCCTCCCGCCTCTTGCCCTTCGCCGCCGCCCCGTCTTCTTGTTGCTCTCCCCGTGCTTCGCCCCCTCGGTTGTCTCGTCTGCTCTTCTTCTTGGCTTCTCGGTGGGCCCTCGCCTGTTTGGGTGTTGCTTCTGTTTCGCCCCGCCTGCTCGGTTCTGTGCCGTTCGTTTCTCGTCTTTGCTCCGTTCCTTGTCTCTGTGTTGTCGTTCCTTGCGTTGCCCGTGTCTCCGCCTGGTTTCGGGTTCCCCCCCGGTTCCCGGGGGCCCCGTGCTGCCCCGCGTCCGTGGGGGGGTCGGGGCCCCGCCCCCTCCCCGCGGCCTCCGGGCCGCTCCGGCCGCGGGCCGCCGGCGGGCGG
>NW_017619634.1:5000-7500 GCF_001879475.1 Ipomoea nil | reverse complement strand
CCAGTGACAGCAGTAGACACGGTTTGTCCCGTAAATCACACGGTCATTTCGGGTGGTTCCGTGCATTTTTTTTCAAATGTTATTGCATGGTCCTTTAGTTTAGAGCATTTTAACAATGCTTGGTAAATTTCAAAGCGTTTGGATGATTATTTCATTGAAAACGACGATGTCCAAATTTATGCCCAGCTGTCCGCAAAGTTCCTTGTCTGACTTAGCCAAGTACTTGGGATTGTTGGGAATGTGAGAGGAATATATGGCATTTCGTTTGCCTCACTAATTAAGTAGTACAATAAGCTCTAAAACAAATGTATATGCCATTTTGGCACGAGAACGACGTAAAACGACATAGGCCAAGGCATAACACAGAACCGTCGTAAAAGTACTGGGGTGGCTGGCGGGTGAACCTCTGTTGCGTGATATTTTCCGCATCCGTCCGCAACTGTGCGCAATTTGGGCGCCCTCGTACCGCATAAGTCCGCAACCTCGGCACCCCCGTACCGCAACTTTCCGCAACCTCGGCCACCCCGTTTCGCAACTTTCCGCAACCTCGGCACACCCGTACCGCAACTTTCCGCAACCTCGGCACCCCCGTACCGCAACTTTCCGCAACCTCGGCACACCCGTACCGCAACTTTCCGCAACCTCGGCGCCCTCGTACCGCATAAGTCCGCAACCTCGGCACACCCGTACCGCAACTTTCCGCAACCTCGGCACACCCGTACCGCAACTTTCCGCAACCTCGGCACCCCCGTACCGCAACTTTCCGCAACCTCGGCACCCCCGTACCGCAACTTTCCGCAACCTCGGCACCCCCGTACCGCAACTTTCCGCAACCTCGGCACACCCGTACCGCAACTTTCCGCAACCTCGGCCACCCCGTTCCGCAACTTTCCGCAACCTCGGCACCCCCGTACCGCATAAGTCCGCAACTTGGGCACCCTCGTACCGCAACTTTCCGCAACTTGGGCACCCTCGTACCGCAACTTTCCGCAACTTGGGCACCCTCGTACCGCAACTTTCCGCAACTTGGGCACCCTCGTACCGCATAATTCCGCAACCTCGCACCCCCGTTCCGCAT
Organism: Ipomoea nil; assembly: GCF_001879475.1. Lineage (NCBI taxonomy): Eukaryota > Viridiplantae > Streptophyta > Magnoliopsida > Solanales > Convolvulaceae > Ipomoea > Ipomoea nil. The sequence goes on along the minus strand of NW_017619634.1, from coordinate 6,422 downwards.
AAGTCCGCAACTTGGGCACCCTCGTACCGCATAATTCCGCAACCTCGTTTCCCCGTTCCGCATAAGTCCGCAACTTGGGCACCCTCGTACCGCAACTTTCCGCAACTTGGCACTCTCGTACCGCAACTTTCCGCAACTTGGGCACTCTCGTACCGCAACTTGGGCACCCTCGTACCGCATAATGCCGCAACCTCGGCACCCTCGTTCCGCATAAGTCCGCAACTTGGGCACCCTCGTACCGCATAAGTCCGCAACCTCGGCACCCTCGTTCCGCATAAGTCCGCAACTTGGGCACCGCATAAGTCCGCAACCTCGGCACCCTCGTACCGCATAATTCCGCAACTAAAGCACCCTCGTACCGCATAAGTCCGCAACCTCGGCACCCTCGTACCGCATAATTCCGCAACTTGGGCACCCTCGTACCGCATAAGTCCGCAACCTCGGCACCCTCGTACCGCATAATTCCGTAACCTCGGCACCCTCGTTCCGCATAAGTCCGCAACTTGGGCACCCTCGTTCCGCACAAGTCCGCAACTTGGGCACCCTCGTACCGCATAATGCCGCAACCTCGGCACCCTCGTTCCGCATAAGTCCGCAACTTGGGCACCCTCGTACCGCATAAGTCCGCAACCTCGGCACCCTCGTACCGCATAATTCCGCAACTTGGGCACCCTCGTACCGCATAAGTCCGCAACCTCGGCACCCTCGTACCGCATAATTCCGCAACTTGGGCACCCTCGTACCGCATAAGTCCGCAACCTCGGCACCCTCGTACCGCATAATTCCGCAACTTGGGCACCCTCGTACCGCATAAGTCCGCAACCTCGGCACCCTCGTACCGCATAATTCCGTAACCTCGGCACCCTCGTTCCGCATAAGTCCGCAACTTGGGCACCCTCGTTCCGCACAAGTCCGCAACTTGGGTACACTCGTACCGCATAATTCCGCAACCTCGGCACCCTTGTTCCGCATAAGTCCGCAACTTAGGCACCCTCGTACCGCATGAGTCCGCAACTTAGGCACCCTCGTACCGCATGAGTCCGCAACTTAGGCACCCTCGTACCGCATGAGTCCGCAACTTAGGCACCCTCGTACCGCATGAGTCCGCAACTTAGGCACCCTCGTACCGCATGAGTCCGCAACTTAGGCACCCTCGTACCGCATGAGTCCGCAACTTAGGCACCCTCGTTCCGCATGAGTCCGCAACTTAGGCACACTCGTTCCGCATATGCCCGCAACGTAGGCACACTCGTTCCGCATATGCCCGCAACGTAGGCACACTCGTTCCGCATAAGTCCGCAACTTAGGCACCCTTGTTCCGCACAAGTCCGCAACTTCGGCACACTCGTTCCGCAACTGTCCGCAAGTTAGGCACCCTTGCTCCGCATGAGTCCGCAACTGTCCGCAACTTAGGCACCCTCG
>NW_017619633.1:0-1976 GCF_001879475.1 Ipomoea nil | reverse complement strand
CTGTCGTCGCCTGCCCCGCCTCGGCCGCTTCGGCCTTCTGTGCGTGCGCTTGGTGTGGTCCCTTCCTTCCCGGCCCGGCTTTTGGCGGGGTCTCCCTTCCTTCCTTCCTTGGTTCTCCCGTGGCCCCGGCCGGCCCCCCTGTCCTTCCCGCCTTCGCCTTTTCGCCTTGGCGTCGCGTTGGTGCTTCCTTCGCGTTTGCCGGGTTCGCGGCGGTGTCTTTCCTGTTCTTCCTTGTTGCGGGCGTCGCCTCGGCTGTCGTCGCTGCCTCCCCTGCTGCCGTCCTCCCCGTGGGGTCGGCCTCCTCGGTTCCTCCGGTCCCTGCCTCTGGCCGGTGCGTTGGTGCGTCCGCGGGCCTTCCTGCCTTCCTCGTGGCCGTCCCGTGTCGGCCCGCTGTTTTCTGCCTGTCCGGTTTGGCCCCTTGTCTTTGGTGCTCCCGGCTCTCCGCTCGCTTTTGCCCCCCCCCTGCCCCTTTCCGTTGGTCGCCTCCGTCGTCCTTCGGGCCGGGGGTCCTTCTTCTTTCTTGTGCCTTGGTTCCGTTCCCTGTCGTCGCTGCCCCGGCGCCTGCTTCCCTCCTTCTTTTTCCCCCCCCCCCTGGCGCTCCCCCCTGGGGCGGTGCTCGGGCGGCTGTCCCCCTTGTCTCGCCCTTCCTGTCGTTGCGTTTTCCGTTCCTTCCTTTCTTTGGTGCCCCCCCGGTCGGGTGGTTTCGCCTCGGGGCCGCGCCCGGTCCGCGCTCTCTGGTGCCCTCGCCTTCTCTGGCTGGGGGTGCCCCGGGGCTTTCGTCCGGCCGCCGTCGGTGCCCTCGTTTCCTCCTGGCCTGGTTTGTGGTTCGGGGCTTTTGGTGTTGCGGTCCTCGCCGTCCCTCGGCCGGCCTCGCTTCCCTTGTTTCGGTCTTTCTTCCTTTTCCCCTGTTTCCCCCTTTGCTCCCGGCTTCCCGGTGGGTCCCCCGGTCTGCCCCTCTCTTCCCGTTTCCCCGTCGGCCCCCCTTTTTGTTCTCCCGCCTCGGCTTGTGCTTGTCTTTCCCTCGCCCCTCCCTGCCCCCTCCCCTGTCCCCCTCCCGTTTGCCTCGGCTCCGGTCGCTGGCCCTCCCCCCCTTGTCTGGTCCTCCTTCCCTTTTCGTCCCTGCGGTCGCCTTTCCGGCTCTCGCCGGCGGCCCCCTTGCCCTGCCGTCGGCCCTTGGTGCTGGCGTTGCGGTCGCGCTGCGTGGCCCCCTCCGTTGCTCTCCCCGCGTTGGTCGCCCCGCGTCCCCTCGTCTCGTGGCGGGGGTGGCGTGTCCCCGGCCGGTTCCGGCGCCTCTGTTGCTCTCTCCCCTCCTGGCTTTGCTTCGCGTCCGGCTTCTCCTTGCGTGGTTGGTGTTGTGCCCTGTTGCGGTGCGGCGGCCCTGGGGTTTTTCGGCCGCGGTTGGCGTTCCTCTGCTTTCCTTCCGCTTTCCTTTTGTCCCCCCGGTGTGTCTCCCGGGGTTGGTTTGGCCCTTGTTGTCGTTGGGCTGCCTTGGCCTCGGCCTCCCCGCGGGTTCCTCGCTCTTGTGTGGCCCGGGCTTTTTGCTCTTCGGGGTCCCGGCCTGTTCTGCCCTTTTCGCTCTGCTCCTCCTCTCGGTGGGTCCTCGCTCGGGGCTGCGGCGCGCCCGTCGGTGGCCTTGTTGGTCGTCTTCCCGTGCTCGCGGTTGCCCCTTGTCTTCGGTGGCGCCTTCTTCGTCTCTGGTGGCTCTTCGCTGCTTGGGCTCGCCTCGTTCTCGTCGTCGTGCCTTTCGGGCTTCCCCGTTGCCTTCCTGGTTCTGTTTCCCTGTGGGTCCCTCGTGGTCCCCCCGGTCTCGGCCTCGTGCTTGCCGTCGCCGGCGGCTCTTCTTCCTTGGTGGTCCTCGGGCCTTTGTTGCCCTGCCTCTCTTGTCGCCCGTCCGCTCCCTTCCTCGCGGGTTGTGGGGTCTTCGTTCCCTGCGCCGGTGGGTGGTTGCTGTGCCGCGCCTTGGTGGTGGCTTTCCC
>NW_017619632.1:0-8377 GCF_001879475.1 Ipomoea nil | reverse complement strand
GGGCATTCGTATTTCATAGTCAGAGGTGAAATTCTTGGATTTATGAAAGACGAACAACTGCGAAAGCATTTGCCAAGGATGTTTTCATTAATCAAGAACGAAAGTTGGGGGCTCGAAGACGATCAGATACCGTCCTAGTCTCAACCATAAACGATGCCGACCAGGGATCGGCGGATGTTGCTTTTAGGACTCCGCCGGCACCTTATGAGAAATCAAAGTCTTTGGGTTCCGGGGGAGTATGGTCGCAAGGCTGAAACTTAAAGGAATTGACGGAAGGCACCACCAGGAGTGGAGCCTGCGGCTTAATTTGACTCAACACGGGAAACTTACCAGGTCCAGACATAGTAAGGATTGACAGACTGAGAGCTCTTTCGATTTTTTTGGGTAAATGTAAATGAATATATACCCGAACAGCAATACATATACACAGGCATACCCTGGATATACAGAAGACAAGACAAAAATAAAAGCACTAGTAAGCCAAAGAGCCTACACTAATCTCAATGATGCGATTACAAAACCAAAAACAAGAAAAAGGATAACGCAAGAAAGAAGAACCAAAAAGAATCCTTGTGGAGGATGAAAACCATTTCTCCAAAGAGACATAAGAAATGCTCATTCATCCTGAAGGCATCCTCAAAACAAGATCACCAAAAGAAAATCTTCTAAGCCAAACTCATCAAACTGCCTGACAGAAAAAACACAGTTCAAAGAGGCCAAAACAGAGAAGAGCTTCATCACAAGAGGACATATCATCCTAAAAAAAAGCCCTCCAAAGACAACATAAAAAGATTACACACTACACGGGGCATTCCCCGGAAAGAGAAGCAAAGCAAGAAGGGGAAAAGCATAAAAAACATGAACAAGCTCGAGAAAGAGAGCTAAAAGGGAAAGGACAGCAAAAAAAAAAAAAAAAATATATATATATATAATATATATATATATTTTTTTAAAGGATGAGGCAAAACAGAAACAGGACGGATAGACCAAACTGGATTGGCACCAAAGCAAGAGAAAATAAAAAGAGGGGGGGAAGCGAAGGACCAACTAGGTTGGGACTTCTTCAAGAAAGCAAAGAAACAAACGGGACCAACTAGGTTGGGGCCTCGATAAGACTTCTACAAGAAAGCAAAACAAACGGGGACCAACTAGGTTGGGGCCTCGATAAGATTTCTACAAGAAAGGAAAACAAACGGAGGGACCAAACTAGGTTGGGACCTCGATATGAGTAAGGAAAACAAACGGAGGACCAACTAGGTTGGGACCTCAACAAGGGACAAGCATGAAACGAAAGAACAAGCTAAACGGGGGAAAACAAAGGGAGGACCAACTAGGTTGGGACCTCAAAAATAAGGAAAACGAGAAAAGAAGGTAGCTAACGGGGAAACAAAAGGAGGGACCAACTAGGTTGGGACCTCAAAAAGGAAAAAACAAGAAACGAACGAACAAGCTAACGGGGAGAAACACAAGAGAAACGGGAGAAAGAAAAGAAAAACTACTAGCAAAACGAGGAAACGAGAGAGGGACCAACAAGGAAAAGACCTTTTTTTTTTTTTTTTTTTTTTTTTTTTTTTTTTTTTTTTTTTTTTTTTTTTTTTTTCTTACAAGAGAGAAACAGCGGGAGCAATACGAAACAAATCACAAGCAATGATCTTCACAAGACCTTCTAATGGTGTCTTTCCTCATCATGTAAAACAAGGTTCCTAAATCTCCAAATGGTAAACCGTACTAGCCAGGGCGACAGATAGCCCTCTTGAATGAGGCCTAGACCCGCTAAACAATCTCTTGATCCATTTGATGGAACTGCGTATGGCTATGGTTCTCCTTGGGAAGCCCACAATTTCTCTGATTCGGTCCCAAACCTGCAAAGAAAAAGGGCATCTGAAAAACAGGTGAGCGGATGATTCCTTGTTTCCAATGCACAAAGAACAATCCGGGTCAGAATCATCATAACAAATCCTATCCTTAGTAGGTAATCTGTTTTTGAGGGCCATCCACAAAAAGAAAGAGAATTTGTCGGGTATATAAGACCTCCACACAAATCTCCAACAAGAATGAACACTGGATTTAACCCTCAACAGATTATAAACTGCAGACGTGGAACTTGTTATTATTGAAAGCAGAGAGCAGAAACATTCTTGCACCATGGTCACTGCCAGTGTGCTCAACAATTGTAGCTTTGACAGCGAAGACAGCCTTCATAAGCCAAGTCCCTGGGCTTAGGTTCCCAAAGCCAAACATCTTTAGAGTCAAGATAGACTCCATTAACCCACTTTATCCACAGGGAGTCCCTTTTTGTGTGGATATCCCAAAGAATTCTGGAAAGGAAAGCAAAATTCCAAGTTTTAAAGTTGTGGAGCCCAAGCCCCTCCTCTTCTTTAGGGCAGCAGATTTTCTCCCAAGCAATTGGTGCATACCTGCTACCCCAAAGGAAATTCCTGCACAGTGAGACGATGTGGTCAATAACATTATTAGGGAGAAGAAAGTTTGTAACCAGAAGCTAACAATTCCTTGAATGACCGAGTTAAGAAGCTCAAGCCTTCCAGCAAAAGACAATTTGCAATTCCTCCACGCATTAAAATGCGACAAAACTGAATTCGTTAGTGGGGAAAAATGAGCAACTTTCAGCCTTTGGGCATCAAGAGGAACACCAAGGTAACGGATAGGGAGAATCCCTTTCGGGTAGCTTACAAAGTCCAAACTGTTATCAAGGACTCCAGCCATAAACAGGTTGGATTTGTTGATGTTGACTGTCAAACCTGAAGCATTTTCCAGCTCTTTTAACGCATCAAGAAGGATTTGGACCGAACCCTGATCTCCCCTTGAGAAAAGCATTAGATCGTCCGCAAAAGCTAGGTGGGAGATACTGTTTTTGGAGCACTTGGGTGGAAGTTAAACCCAGGCCTCGAAGTCAAGAAACTAAGGGTTCTGGAGAGGTATTCAATGCAGCATGAGAAAAGGAGAGGAGAAATAGGATCACCTTGTCTCAGGCCTTTCTTCCCTTTAAAGTTCCCAAACAAACCACCATTTACAGAAATGGAGAAAGATGTGGTGGTAACACACTGTTCAATCCATAAGATAAACTGAGATGGGAACTCTAGCCCTCTAAGAACTTCCAAGATGAAGTCCCATTCAATTGTGTCATAAGCCTTTCTCAAATCCACCATGAGCATGCACCGGGTGAGATTCTTTTTCTAGCATATCCTCTAATCAGCTCTTGGCTAAGAAAATGTTATCTGACATAGATCTTCCTTCCACAAAGGCTGCTTGTGCATTATTAATAATTCCAGGCAAAACCCCACTTAACCTAGCTGCCAATACACGGGAGATGATTTTGTACATCACATTGCAGCAAGAAATAGGCCTGTAATCCCCCACAGATTGGGCATTCTGAACTTTGGGATAAGAGCAATCACTGTGTGATTAACTTGCGTGAGAAGCTGGCCAGAGAGAGAAGAATTCTTTGACTGCGTCAGTTAGGTCTTCTCCAATCAGATCCCAATTCTTTTTGAAGAAAGCAGCAGAATATCCATCCGGCCCAGGAGCCTTTTGGTCACAAATTCCAAACAAAGCATTTTTTATCTCTGCAGAACAAACTTCAGCAATCAGAATCTGTTGCTGCTGAGAGACAGAAATTTTTGGGCCATTCTGAAGGAAATGCTGTTTACAAGGACTTCTTTCACTCGAACTACCAAGCAGACCCTTATAAAAATCCACAAACAGAGCCACCAACTTGTGTTAAAGAAGATGTCGGGATACCATGCTGGTCTAGGATGCACGTAATGCTTCTGTCCTTATTTGATTTCTTGACCAAGTCATGAAAATACTTTGTGCTTTTGTCTGCATCAATCAAGTGTTTGAGCTTCAGCTTCTGGGATATAAACTGCCTTTCAGCTTCAGCAAGAAACAAAGCTTTAGATCTCAGACCTTGAATGACAATTCTATCATCTTCCGAGTCCTCATTAAAATCAGCGAGTGCAGGAAATCATTATATGCAGAGTTAGCAGCTAAGGCTTTTTCAGAAATGTGGCCAAACTCCTCTTTGTTAAGGATTTTTAGGGAGTTTTCAGGCTTTAAGCTTACGAACCAAATTGTATTGCCTAGAACCAAAGATATTCATTCTCCAAGTGTCTTGAAGAATTTGCTTAAACTTCGGGGGCTAACCACATATTAAAGAACTTGAAAGGTCTGTTGATTGACTCCTGACTATTGAACATCTTAATGACGACAGGGCAGTGATCAGACATGCAATCAAAATCCTTGAAATCCACCCAACAATTAAATCTGCTTCCAGTCCAGTGGGCATTGGATAACACACGATCTAGTTTGGCCTTCACTCTGCCATTTGTCCAAGTGAAGAATTGCCAATAGATGGGGCATCTGAGAGACCAAGAGAGGAGCAACAATCCACAAAATCTCTAGTGAAGTAATTAGACGGGATTACTCCACCTTGTTTTTCCTCCGGGCACTTGACAACATTAAAATCTCCACAAACCAGCCAAGGAACATTTGAATGTGGGTTTAACTCCATTAGCTTGTTCCACAACTGTCTTCTCTCCACAACCGAGTACAAGCCATACACAATGGAGCACTGAAAAACCTTGTTTGAAGTCTTGCATTTTAAAGAACAGTGGATACACTGAGCAGAAACATCCAAAATTGTACATTCCACCTTGTGGAATTCCAAACCAAGACAATGCGACCACTCCTTATGGTGTCAAAATCAACAAAAACATTCTCACTTGGGAAAATACCATTAATAACCTTGTCAAACTTAGACGTGTGTGTTCTAGTTTCCAACAAAGCAAAAAAAGAAACATGATTTTGGCGGGCAAAACTGAGGATTTTCTTCCTCTTTAGGGCTTGTTGATGCCCCTAACATTCCAAATAGCAGCAATCATTTGGGAACCGAGGTGGGTTTCCGTCTACCACCGCCACGGACCATTGATTTTGCCCTCAATGGTATGGAATAACAATAGGTCTACTGACTTTTCCCCCCTGTTATGGGGCACAACTGGTTAGACTTAGGGGGAGAAAGAATTGCTGCCTTAAAATTCAAACCTTTGGAACCAACATCCTTAGCCAAGCGCAGGGTTGTTTTTCATCATTCTTATCACACAGTTGTTTGTTGACTGTTGGTTCTGAAATTCTTCCAATTCCTGAGTTTGGTAAGTTTCCTTCACACACCTCATTTAGGTCTTGTTGAAAAGCTGACTCCTTCACAGACTGTGGTGGTATAAAATCCTTGGGAAAAGCCATATAAGCACTGTTTGTTTGGAGTAATTCATTTAAATCTGCCAGCCGAGAAGCTGGAATTGGGGCAAAGCTAGCTTTAATTTGGGGAGCAACATCTATCCGGGATAACTCCATCTCTTTATCCGTTACAATAGAAAGGGGCAGAAATCACTGGTTCCAAGATGGGAGGAGCAGTGTTGTCACAATCTGTCAAGGCCTCTTGTTCACAACACACCCTCTCTGAATTTCTCCCAGATTTCCAGTGGTGTTTTCCATCTGAGCAACTTGAGATAGATTCACATCCCCAGAAGCAATCATGTCAACCTGCTGACTCACTGTTTGCGTTGCTGATGGAAACTCCTGCAAAACAGATGTAGCAAGACCACTAGAAGAAGGGTTATTTGCCCTAAGGAAGCTTTCTGCTTCCTTTTACCCTTTTGGGTCCTAGGGCAATCATTCTTATAATGTTCTTGACTATAACAGTGAATACAAAAGCATGGGTAGACTTCAAATTCCACAGATTGATAAAAAGACTCTCCATTAGGAAGCATGACAGGGATGTCTTCTTTAGGAGTAAGAGAAGTATCAATTTCAATAAGCACGCGAGCATAGTTTGCTCTTATTTGCATCCCAAGTCATTTCATCCATACACAGGGGTTTACCAAGGCAAGATGCTATCTTCCGAGGGCAGTAGGATGCCAACACTCTAAAGGGAGATCATGGAATCTTACCCAAGTGGGAACAAGACAAAAATCAGATTGGGTCAACTTGAAATTTTCTGGAGAGAGAATCAAGAAAAAGCTCTTGCCAAATAGGAAATAAGGTCCATTTGCAAGAACAGCACATCTATCTTCCTCAGAATGGAATTGAAACAACACAAAGCCATTCGGTTGAGAAGTGAATTTACAGGGAACCTTCCAAAAGTCAACTAACTCATTAATAGCTACAAGACCCGGAAATTTACCTGCAAAACAGCCAAGAATTCCGAAAGCCCATTCTTCTTTGATGACCCAAATTTCATCCTCCTCAAGAATAACACTATCACGGACAGGGGGGAAGTATTTTAGCTTGTACGTCTCATCCACGGTGGCCGGCGATTTTTTGAAAATGTCCGTCCAGAGAGGCTTTTTCCTTCCTTTCGCCGTTTGTCTATTTTCTTTGTCTTAGAGGAGATATTCTTTGCCGGCGGGGATGGTTTGGGTCAACAGAGGTGAGAATGGTGGGGTTTGCCATCAGAGAACACGTGGCAGAAAGAGAGGGTCCACACGTGTCACACTTAGCTTGTGTCTCTCAAGTAAGGAACAAGAGTGGGGACAGCCTCCCAAAGGCCGAATAGACAGCAGCCACGTGTAAAGAAACCTCCTTTTCCAAGATGACCCGGATACAAAAAGCTTAAAATAAAAACAAGCGGTCAAACACACTAGACCAAAATAAAACCAGCGTGGTCTCCAAAATCCAGTCAAAGGTCAAACTGTCAACTGACATTCAAAATTGAAATTTGAATTTCAAAAATTGAGATCTAGTCAAACAGTCAACCATCTGTTTAGAGACGGAAAAGCAAGAAGATCACCGGAAAAACTTATGAACCAAGAGAACAGAAAAAATACGAAAGTGATGAGCAAAATATATTCCACCACAAAAGCAAAAGTCTAAGAGATCCATGAACAGTGATAAAAAACTGTCACTAGCGAGAAAAGAAAGGAAAGAGCAACATTAAAGATGGGGGAGGTGAAAGGAGATCAGATTGGTGGAGGGAGACAAAAGGAATCTCTTGACATTAGAAACAAAAATTCACTACAGTGATCTTGACATAGGAATAATAAATCACTACAGTGAATGACCCATTAATGCAAAGCATAAATGGAATCAAAAAAGCAAGGAATCAAAACAAAGGGAGCATGGCATGCAAACCAGATTGATGCCGTGAGATCCATGAGAGCGTGGAATCTAGAGAGAAGGAGAGAGCCCAAATCTAGAGTGAGAAAGCTCACAACCACTACTGAGAGCTCTTTCGAGATTCTATGGGTGGTGGTGCATGGCCGTTCTTAGTTGGTGGAGCGATTTGTCTGGTTAATTCCGTTAACGAACGAGACCTCAGCCTGCTAACTAGCTATGCGGAGGTATCCCTCCGCGGCCAGCTTCTTAGAGGGACTACGGCCTTTCAAGCCGCGGAAGTTTGAGGCAATAACAGGTCTGTGATGCCCTTAGATGTTATGGGCCGCACGCGCGCTACACTGATGTATTCAACGAGCATATAGCCTTGGCCGACAGGCCCGGGTAATCTTTGAAATTTTCATCGTGATGGGGATAGATCATTGCAATTGTTGGTCTTCAACGAGGAATTCCTAGTAAGCGCGAGTCATCAGCTCGCGTTGACTACGTCCCTGCCCTTTGTACACACCGCCCGTCTCCTACCGATTGAATGATCCGGAAGTGTTCGGATCGCGGCGACGTGGGCGTTCGCTGCCCGCGACGCGAGAAGTCCACTGAACCTTATCATTTAGAGGAAGAGAAGTCGTAACAAGGTTTCCGTAGGTGAACCTGCGGAAGGATCATTGTCGAAACCTGTCACAGCAGAACGACCGGAGAACACGTTTGTTATTCACTATCGTCGTCCGGAGACTCGTCTCGGGCGATCAACCAACCCCGGCGCGGAACGCGCCAAGGAATACCGCATCGAGATGGCCGGCCGCCCTTGCACCGTTATCGCGGATCGCTCGGGCGGCGTCGGCGTCTTACTTAACAAAATACGACTCTCGGCAACGGATATCTCGGCTCTCGCACGATGAAGAACGTAGCGAAATGCGATACTTGGTGTGAATTGCAGAATCCCGTGAACCATCGAGTCTTTGAACGCAAGTTGCGCCGAAGCCGTTAGGCCGAGGGCACGTCTGCCTGGGCGTCACGCATCGCGTCGCCCCCTGCTCGGCCCTCGCCGAGCTTGGGAGCGGATGGTGGCCTCCCGTGCTCCCCTAACTCGGGGCGCGGCTGGCTCAAATGCGAGTCCCTGGCGGCGGACGTCACGGCGAGTGTGGTCGTACCCAGCGTGCATATCTCCGCGCCGTGCCCCCGTCGTCCGCGGCGAAAACCCTTCGACGAGCCGCGTCAGTGCGGCTCTCCGACCGCGACCCCAGGTCAGGCG